>NC_080066.1:127015395-127346844 GCF_949987535.1 Balaenoptera acutorostrata
ACCTTGTGTGCTGTAGGTTGAATTTCTCCGGAAGAAGACTTTGAGATGGGATAAGTATGTAGGAGGATGTTTAGGGAGTAAGAATGAGAAGAAGCCATAACTAAGAATAAGCCATAGCAGGAACATAGTAATTCTTTTTGTCAGAAGGCTGTTAATTGGTAGAGCAATGTGCTACAGATAGTATATTTGTATTTCACCAAGTCTTTTTGAAGGTTATTAATGGCATTCCTATGAACAAAATGGGGAAGTGAACCAGAGGCAAGTATAATTATGTAAATTTGTATTTGGATGCCTCTGTCTAAGGATATCAAGCCAACATGCTTGAAGGCTGTTTCCTGTTCACTGACTTTCTTTAAGATTTAGATAAAAATATCAAAGGAATTCTTATGACATTTTTAGATGACATGAAACTGGGAGGTTTAAAAAATATGCTGGGTGACAGAATCAGGTTCCATAAAGGTCTTTTTTCTTTCAATTTTATTTATTTTTGGCTGTGTTGGGTTTTCGTTGCTGCGCTCAGGCTTTCTCTAGGTGTGGCCAGCGGGAGCTACTCTTCGTTGCAGTGCACGGGCTTCTCATTGCGGTGGCTTCTCTTGTTACAGGGCATGGTCTCTAGGTGTGTGGGCTTCAGTAGTTGCAGCATGCGGGCTCAGTAGTTGTGGCGTGTGGGCTCTAGGTTGCTCAGGCTTCAGTAGTTGTGGCATGCAGTCTCAGTAGTTGTGGCACGCGGGCTCAGTAGTTGTGGTGCACGGGCTTAGTTGCTCCACGGCATGTGGGATCTTTCTGGACCAGGGATCGAACCCTTGTCCCCTGCATTGGCAGGTGGATTCCTAACCACTATACCAGCAGGGAAGTCCCTCCATAAAGGTCTTGACAGGCTGGAATAATGGACCAAATCAAGTAAGATAAAGTTTAATTGTGACACATGTTAGGTACTGTATTTGTATCTTCAAATCAGCTACTTAGGTATAAAATAAGGAAGACTGTACTTAGTAGCATATGTAAAAAGGACTTAAGGTGATAGATCTTGACTCAGACTACACATGACAATCACCTGGGTGGAATTTTCAGTATCCCAGGGCATAGGATCCACCCTCAGAAATTTATGTTAATTGGTCTGGGGTAAGGCCCAAGCATAAGTTTTTAAAAGCTTTCAGGGTGATTCATATATGTAGGCAAGTTTCATAACCACTAATTTTAGCATGCTATGAGTTAGTTGTGTGATATCACTTGCCTCTTGTCTGAGAAAGAAAGAGGGAAAGAAAGAAAGAAAGAAAGAAAGAGAGAGAGAGAGAGGGAGGGAGGGAGGGAGAAAGAAAGGGAGAAAGGAAGAAAGGAAGAAAGAAGGAAAGAGAGAGGGAGGGAGCGAAGGAGGGAGGAAGGAAGGGAGGAAGGAAGGAAGAAGGGAAGGAAGAAAGGAGGGAGGGAGTGAGGAAAAGAATGACAGAAAAAGAAATGCTGACATAATCTAAAGAGAAGGAGCACAGGACAACATCCATAGGAGGATGGGCTTGGGAGTAAGGTAAAAGTGTTTTTGTCCCAGCTCTGCTCTTTCAATATATGTGGCCTTAATCTCTTTTGACCTGAGTTTTCTGTTCTTTAGTACCTACTTCTTAGGTGGTGTTGTGAGCACTGAATAAGATTTTGCATGTGGAATGCTTGGCAAGATACTTGGGATATAGTCAATGTTCAAAAAATGTTAGCAGAGGTTATTGTTGAACTGTAGTAATAGTATTATCAAATTTATGATGTGGAAACAAGAGTTTGCTCTTCTCTCTCTGGCCTAGGCAAAACTTAATAGGGTTTAACTTCTAAGCATCAATCTTCAGGAAACATAGACAGCTGGTTTCAGTTCTGGTCATGGATGAACAAACTAAATATATATAAGGAACATTCACAACTACTGATGGTATTAGTCTGGAGACAAAGACATAATTGTTTCTTAAAGAAAAGTTATAATTCTGTCATGAGGATCAAATGTTAGATTATTCTGTGTAAATCTAAAAAGTGAAATTAGGAAGAATGGACAGAAACTAATGGAAAAGGAGATTCCAACAGTCAAAGCCCTTTCCTCAAAATGTACTAATGGCCTCATCACAGATTGGACTGCATGTTGTAGAGGGCATTTGGTGACCATTATATTCAATGATAACCTATGATTAAATATTTCTTTTCTCTTGCTCTTTTGCTCTTCTGTTCCAACTCGTCTTTCACAGTGCTGAAAATGAGTCTTCTTTACTAAGTGAAGCATGGATCATGGATCTCTTTAGCTCAAAATCCTTCTCTATTACACACTGAATTAATACAAAGTTTTCTGCCTGGTATTTGAGGTCTTGTAGCACCTGCTTCCAAGCTATTATTCCAGTCTATTCTAGTTTTACTTACTGCCACTCCCCATTCCATATGTTATAAGAAATTGTTATAAGAAACTGCCAAACTGTCTTCCAAAGTGGCTATACCAATTTTCATTCCCAGCAGCAATGAATGAAAGTTCCTATTGCTCCACAACCTTGTCAGCATTTGGTGTTGTCAGTGCTGTGGATTTTAGCCATTCTAATAAGTGTGTAGTGGTAGCTCATTGTTTTAAGTTGTATTTTTGTAATGATGTATGATGTTGAGCATATTTTCATTTGCTTATTTGCCGTCTTTATATCTTCTTTGGTGAGAAGGCTGCTCAGATCTTTGGGCCATTTTTAAATTAGGTTGTTTGCTTTTTTTGTTGTTGAGTTTTAAGTGTTCTTTATATATTTTGGATACCAGTCCTTTATCAGATAGATATTTTGAAAATATTTTCTCTATGACCTGTCTTTTCATACTTTTTTTTTTTTTTTTTTTTAATTTTATTTATTTATTTATTTATTTATTTATTTATCTTTGGCTGTGTTGGGTCTTCGTTTCTGTGCGAGGGCTTTCTCCAGTTGCAGCAAGCGGGGGCCACTCTTCATCGCGGCGCGCAGGCCTCTCACTATCGCGGCCTCTCTTGTTGCGGAGCACAGGCTCCAGACGCGCAGGCTCAGTAGTTGTGGCGCACGGGCCCAGTTACTCCGCGGCATGTGGGATCTTCCCAGACCAGGGCTCGAACCCGTGTCCCTTGCATTGGCAGGCAGATTCTCAACCACTGCGCCACCAGGGAAGCCCCTTTTCATACTTTTAACAGTGTCTTTCACAGAACAGAAGTTTTTAATTTTAGTGAAATACAACTTATCAAGTTTTTCTTTCATGGATCATCCTTTTGGTGTTGTATCTAAACCTTCACCAAACCCAAAGTCAGCTAGATTTTCCGTGTTATCTTCTAGGAGTTTTGCAGTTTTGCATTTTACCTTTGAGCCTATAATCCATTTTAAGTTAAATTTTTGTGAAGGGTATAAGGCTGTCTCTAGATTCATTTTTTTGTATGTGGATGTCTGGTTGTTCTGACACCATTTGTTGAAAAAACAGGCATTTCTTTTTATACCTATCATTTCTTTCTGAGAAAATTCTCTTTTCTCTCACCACTGCACATTTGACAGTTTACACTATCCCATACCCAGACTGCAACCAAGAAAACAACCAGGAGTTGATGCCTTATTGGTGATATGACAGGTTGATATAAGATACCAGTGATTTCAACTAGGTTGTTTATCTCTGGTCATGGGGCTATGGGAGGTGATTCTCTTAACTTTTGCTTAGACATTTTCCAAATATATTTTGAACTGAGAACCAGAGAAATCATCTTAGTTGAAGGTCTAATTTTCCCAGGGTACCAGATAAAATGAAGTACCTCTCTTGGCATTCAAATGGCAAAATTCCAAGCTTGTGTGTCTGAGTTAAAGAAGTGTGTTTGAGTATTTGCTTGTGTTTGTGTGTTGAGGGAAAAGTTATCTTTATCAACATGTCTCATACGCATTTCACATCTAACATTTCTGAAGATGTTACGTTATCTTTGTTATGTTACGTTGTCTTTGTACCAAATATATGCCTACTGCAGTTTCTGTCTTAGTGATTAACATAAACACTCAGGTGCTCAAACTAGAAACCTGAGAGTAATTCTACAGTTTTCTTTCTTTATACAACTGCAGATCCTGCAGTTGCTTGTATCTCCCCTAGTTATTGCTTAAGTATGTCCATCCTCCTTCATTCACATTTCCAGTGCTTTAGTTTAGGCCTCCATCATTTTATGGTCTGTTTTACTGCGATGGCCTCTTAATCCCTTTCCTGTCAATCTACCTTTCATGTTGATTGTTGTCATAATGCACTTTATACAATGCACATCTGCTGGTGTCATTACCCTGATTGAAATCTTGCAGTTTTAACTAATCAGCATAACAGACGTCTCTTGATGATCTCAGCTTTAACTATCCTCTTCAGCTTTATCTTCAATTACTCGTCCTGATTTACACTGTTTCAGCCACAGAAAAAAATTACTTGTATTTCTTTGAATATTTTCATTCATCTTGGTCTGAAGTGTTCATCCTATTTGTTTTCTTGGCTGAAGATTTAAATCCCCCATGAAGCTGTCCCTGATACCCATTTGCCCTCCCTGCATTTAACATCACTCCTCTGTGCTCTCAGATCACCCCCATAGTACTTACCACATTTAACTGCAATTGTTTACTTAGCTGTTTTGCCCTTTCATCGAATGGAACTCCCAGAAGACTGAATTTTTTTGGTAAAATTTTTCATATGTATGGTCAATAGATAATATGTTGAATAAATAAATGAATAAATTCCTTATAAATAAACAGTTTTCCAAGTATAGAGAGATGCATCCCTGATATATTATCTTTTATATTCAGAAAACTTTAATTATAAATACCAAACAGATAATATGTATTTAAATCAATCCATCAAAAGGATGGCATTAAGCTCTTTGCATATGTACTCTTGAATGGAAGATAAAAGATAAGATCCCTGTTCTCAGGAGGTTTGCAGTCTTGTTTTAAAGTTAATATGTAACAACATAAAATGTATGCTAAATAAGTCTAAGTCTAGAAAATAGAAAGATTATTTAATTTATAGATGTATACCTGGAAAACATTTCTCAAATCTGGTTTACCGTGTCTCTTCATTCCCTCATAATATTCATGAACGTTCCAGAGCGTCAAGCCCTATGACTAAGGAATAAAAGGCACAGTAGAGGCAACTATTCACATTTAATGGTTAAGCAAGCAATTATGTGACACATGCCCATCAACAAAGTACTTTCACACCTCTGATCTCATGCAATGCTCATAAAATTCCTATGAAAAATAATGAGTAGACAAAAATTTTAACCCCGATTTATAGAGGAGATACTGACATTCAGAGAAGAAAATAATTTTTTCATAGCTCACACTACTAGGAATACATCATGAAGTAGAACTTAACCCAGATTTCTGGACTACAGAACTTGATCTTCTGCCTCTATTCCACAGCTCTGATTAGACTTGGTCCTTAAGTCCCAACATGTTTGAGGGTCAGAGTTGAGTATCAAAAACAACGAATATCCACAAAGTTTGTTTTCATAACCACTATCCTCACCCCCAACAACACACATACGTGCATCCACACACACACACACACACACACACACACACAAGTGTGCCTAAAGCCCTATAAGATAAGGAAGGCTATGGCCAAGAGCAGGTCTGTGTGCTTAATATATGAGATTTTATTTTGTGCAACTTTTCTCTCTTTTCCAAAGGTATTTGTGTAAATGAACGTCAATTATTACACTGTAGCTAATAGTAATCATGTTTTGGGTTCTGCATCATTAAATATTATTGCCTATGATAGGGCCTTGCTTTAAATTCACCACTTCCCCCCTCAAAGCATAAAAAAACAATTTAATGAAAATTTATTTAAGTTTATTTGGTCATTATCAATTCTGGCTTCCCTGAATACATTAGTGTTCACAAAGGCTAATTTGAGTGCAGCATTTGAACTTTAATCACTGAAATTTTACATTACTTGTGAAACTAAAACGTGAAAGATGTGACTTAGTTTCCCTATGGAGCTGTTTACATACCATCAAGTTGATAGGTTGTCTAGAGTTAGAATGTAAATTCATCCAGGTTTGGTTGAATTAAACATCTCTTTAACTTGGGTTTGTCTATATTAGTTTTAGGCTGTAAGTCTAGGGAAAAGACTTTCTTAATATTAACTTATTTTTGCAAATAAGTTTTCCCTAACATCAGTTTGTTTTCCACCATCAAAAGAAAATTAACAGGAGAATTAAAATTACCCTATGATGTGAAAACTATCAAACCTATATTTGCTTGCTCTGAAAGGCAAAATAATACTCAGGATTATAGACGTGTATGCAATATTTATCTGACATTGACACTCAACTGTGTTTAAGATATTGCTATATTACATAAAATTGTATTAAAACTAGAATTCTGATTTGAAAATTTGTCTTCATTTAGTCACTCCCAATTTCTCCCTAAATACCTATAATGGAAAAGAAGAACAGGACTTCACCACAAGCAAACAAGCTTCAAAAAAGCCTGTACAATTAAGCACTTAGAACAGTGCTTTGCACTGACAAGCCTTCTGTGCATTCAGTTCCCTCTGTATTTCTCCTTCACACTGTTCATCTACGTAATCTCTACTCTTTATTCAAATTTTAGATCAAAGGGAGACTTCCTTAGGGATATATTTTCTAATCCCCACCTGCCACCACATCCCCTACTTGGTGCTTTATGAAACATTCACTCAAAGTACTTATTTTAATGTCTAATTTAATATTCATTAGTGTGATTACTTGGTTAATCTGTACTATAAACTCAGTAAAGTAAGGAATTTAACTTTTTATCACTATTATATCCCTAGCACAAAGAAATAGTACCTGGCATAAAATAGTTTCTCCATAAACTATTGATAAATGAATGACTGAGTGAATTGTCACATATGAAGAACTCATAATATATGACGGTTATACGTATACATATATATAGTCTAGCATAATATTTTTTTCTTCTCTATCTTAATGTGATGCTAAGTTATGGTTTCCAAAATCTCAGGTGGGCTTGGTTTTCATGTGATCTGTACATGCATATGCATTCACCATGTAAAACAACTCCCTGACTGATCTGGTAGAAACTGAAAACCATGTCTAGCTGAACCTGGAGTAGCACAAATGTTTCTTAAATGAAGTTAAAACTTTAGGGGGATGAATAGACAAAAATACAAATCAACAGACAGCTAAATGAAGAAAATTCCTACAGGAACCCAGGCTTAATTTCAAAAACGAGCCCACTTCAATAAAGATACTTGAGGTAACTGTCTACATCAAGCTGTACCAAATACAAATCTGGAAGACCATACTTTTACCATGCTATTTCTGCATTGTTATTGGGCCTAAGTACTGCTTTCTTTCACCTCAAGTTTCACCTCTCAGTGTCTCCTTTTTATAGACCTTCACATTTTGTAACATCCAGAATACAACAGAGCTTTAGGTAGAGAAGGGCTGCCAGGATTGGGCTTCTTTATGAGCATTTAAATTCTCCCAAGCCAGCCACTGTAGTGGAACATATAGAGCCCTAGAAGCAAAGCATTCTGGACATTGTATGTTTTCATGTACTCAGTTCAAAATATCAGAGAACTAGGCAGAGGGGTAGGATAAGTTACTTATAAGTTTGTCAGAAGAATGAAATGAATACCAAATGAATACCAAATGAATACCAAAAAGCAAGTATTGAACTGAAAGCTGGTCAGCGCCCAAACGGACAGCAAAACAGGATGAAGCTTAACTATATATCCCACTTGTGGTTAAATATGAAATATAAATAGATCTAACTCCCCTGAGAATGAGTTTAGAGGAAGAGAGCAAGAAGAAGAGGAGAGAGGGGGGAGGGATGGGAGGAGGAGAACAAGGGGGAGAGGAGAGGGAGGAGGAAAAAATATATGTGTGTGTGTGTATATATGTGTATATATAGATATGTTTACACATACATGAAACTTATAGCTAAAATACAGTACTGTTGAACCAGAAAACGGGAAAATCATGTTTATGAATAAAGAAGACACAGTTCCAAAATTTTTCTGATGAAGAAACTTAAAGGAAATTTCAGAGAATACACTGTTATTATCCACTCTATGCAGCAAGGCATTCCATCTGTGAAATAGGAGAAAGTCATGAGGAGAAAAAAATGCAGAAGTAACAATAACATAAGATTAAATTGAGAGATGAATCACCCAAGGAAGGATTTTTTTGAAACTAACTAAAAATGTAGGAGCAAAGTGAAAACCAACAATGATGACCCTAAGGAGAGAATTGTCACTCTGGAACAGCAGAGTTGCAGAAATCAAACTTGAGAGATGCAGTAGAAAAAGTCAAAGAGAAGAAACAATGGCAAAGAATGTGATCAATATGGAGGAAAAAGCTTCTTGATTTATTTTTTAAAATAATTGTGTACTTGAGAACAATAAAACTGAAAAGAGGAAATGATAATACCTCATATTGAAGAAAGTAGTCATAAGCTGAAAAAGATCTGACTGCCCAGATTGAAAATTCACCTTGCTCTAGGCAAAAATCAATGAAAAGAGAGCCACAAATTAGATATGTTTGACAAATATTTGTATTTTAAAGGTAGAGAATAAAACCTATTCGTTTCAGAGTGAAAAAACATTACTGAAGAAAAAAGATTGGTCTCAGACATTCTCTCTTTAAAGTTCCAGAATGTAATGGAACATTTATATAATTTGTCCTAATTATTTTACCCAGCTAATTTGTCTTTTGTATGAATGCAACAGACATTCTCAGACATGCAAGAATGCATAAAATATGCCAGCTCTTTAAAAAATTATTTGTAGATATACTCAAGCTGAATGAGAGCTGAATCTTAATTTAAAGTGGAAGAATAAGAACTTTGGTGTTGGAGTTTCTTCTAATTCCTTACCACATGGAGGAAACTCAAAAGATGAGATTTTTAATGCTGAATGTGATATTTTGAAAAAATTGGTTAAATAATATTTTGATAAATTTATCAAATTATAAAAGGACATCTTTCTAAAACAATATATAAAAGCAATAAAAAATGAGCAATGAGGTCATGAAGATGAAGATTAGAGTAGGTGAGAATCTGATCATTCATTGCCTTATAGGACATGGTAATAAATTTGGCCTAAGGAGTAAAAGAGAAAAAATAAAGCAGAAAAGTAAAGAAACAAAGACCATAAAATAAATGAGAAAAGACTGAGATAAAAGTTATCAAACTATAAATGAATTTTAAGCTTTTTGTTAAAAGTTAAATAGTATTTGAATTAAAATAACAAGCTTTAACCTCATAATGCTTTTGAGAGATCCATATAAAACAAATGATACACAAAGATTAAACATTAAAAATAGGTAAAAATATATTAAGTAAATACAAGAGCACAACCAAATATAAAACAGTGAGAAATTCAATGATAGACTGAATATAATTCAAGGCAACAAAATTAAATATGACAAAAGACTCAATTTATATTGGCACAGATGTCACAAGAAGATAGAATAATTACAATCCTTCTGTCCAGAAATCATCAAGCATCAAAAATATGAAGCAAAATATCATAGGATTAATACATAAAGAGGATTATAGTGGGAAACATTGGCATGCCTCTCCATATTTTTGTTATTTAAAATAGATAAAAATAAATGAGGGGACCTTGAAGATGGTAGAGGAGTAAGAAGTGGAGATCATCTTCCTCCCCACAAATACATCAAAAATTCATCTATGCATGGAACAACTCCTACAGAACACCTACTGAACACTGGCAGAAGACCTCAGACTTCCCAAAAGGCAAGAAAATCCCCACGTACATGCGTAGGGCAAAAGAGAAAAGAAAAAACAGAGACAAAAGAACAGGGATGGGACTTGGACCTCTGGGAGGGAGCTATGAAGGAGGAAAAGATTCCACACACTAGGAAGCCACCTCACTGGTGGAGAAAGTGGGTGGACGGGGGGTAAGCTTCGAAGACAGCAAGGAGAGCGTAGCAACAGGGGTGCAGAGAACAAAGCGGAGAGATTCCCGCACAGAGGATTGGTGCTGAACAGCACTCACCAGCCTGAGAGGCTTGTCTGCTCACCGGCCGGGGCAGGTGGGGGCTGGGAGCTGAGGCTCAGGCTTCGGAGGTCAGATCCCAGGGAGAGGATTGTGGTTGGCTATGTGAACACAGCCTGAAGGGGGCTACTGTGCCACAGCTAGCTGGGGGGGAGTCCAGGAAAAAGTCTGGACCTGCTGAAGAGGCAAGAGACCATTGTTTCAGGGTGCGTGAGGAGAGGTGATTCAGAGCACCACCTAAACAAGCTTCAGAGATGGGCATGAGCCATGGCTATCAGCACGGACACCAGAGATGGGCATGAAATGCTAAGGCTGCTACTGCAGCCCCCAAGAAGCCTGTGTACAAGCACAGGTCACTATCCACACCTCCCCTGCTGGGAACCTGTGCAGCCCGCCACTGCTAGGGTCCCGTGATCCAGGGACAACTTCCCCGAGAGAACACATGGCACGCCTCAGGCTGTTGCAAAGTCACTCGGCCTCTGCCACCGCAGCTTGTGCCACATTCCATACCCCTCCCTTCCCCCAGCCTGAATGAGCCAGAGCCCCCTAATCAGCTGCTCCTTTAACCCCGTCCTGTCTGAGCGAAGAACAGATGCCCTCAGGCGACCTACATGCAGAGGCAGGGCCGAATCTAAAGCTGAACCCCAGGAGCTGTGCGAACAAAGAAAAGGTGAAATTTCTCCCAGCAGCCTCAGGAACAGCGGATTAAATCTCCACGATCAACTTGGTATACCCTGTATCTGTGGAATACCTGAATAGACAACGAATCATCCCAAAATTGAGACAGTAGACTTTGGGAGCAACTATAGACTTGGGATTTGCTTTCTGATCTAATTTGTTTCTGGTTTTATGTTTATCTTAGTTTAGTATTTAGAGCTTGTTATCATTGGTAGATTTTTTTATTGATTTGGTTGCTCTCTTCCTTTTTTTAAATATATATATATATATTTTCCTTTTTCTCTTTTTGTGAGTATGTATATGTATGCTTCTTTGTGTGATTTTGTCTGTATAGCTTTGCTTTTATCATTTGTCCTAGGGTTCTGTCTGTCCATTTTTGTTTGTTTGTTTGTTTGTTTTCTGTATAGTTTTTAGCACTTGTTATCATTGGTGGATTTCTTTTTTGATTTCGTTGTTCTCTTCTTAATTTCTTTTTTTTTTTACTACTTTTAAATTTCTTAATTTTTAATAATATTTTTTAAATTATAATAACATTATTTATTTTATTTATTTATTTATTTTTCTTTCTTTCTTTCTTCTTTTTTCTCCCTTTTCTTCTGAGCTGTGTGGCTGACAGGGTCTTGGTGCTCCTGCCGAGTGTCAGGCCTGAGCCTCTGAGGTGGGAGAGCTGAGTTCAGGACATTGGTCCACCAGAGACCTCCTGGCCACACATAATATCAAGCAGTGAGAGCTCTCCCAGAGATCTCCATCTCAACACTAAGACCCAGATCCACCCAATGAACAACAAGCTACAGTGCTAGACACCCGATACCAAACAACTAGCAAGACAGGAACACAACGCCACCCATTAGTAGAGAAGCTGCCTAAAATCATAATAAGTTCACAGGCACCTCAAAACACACCACCGGACGTGGTCCTGCCCAACAGAAAGACAAGAACCAGCCTCATGCACCAGAACACAGGCACCAGTCCCCTCCATCAGGACGCCTACACAACCAACTGAACCAACATTACCCACTGGAGGCAGACATTGAAAACAATAGGAACTATGAAGCTGCAGCCTGAGAAAAGGAGACCCCAAACATAGTAAGTTAAGCAAAATGAGAAGACAGAGAAACACACAGCAGATGAAGGAGCAAGGTAAAAACCCACCAGACCAAACAAATGAATAGGAAATATGCAGTCTACCTGAAAAAGAATTCAGAGTAATGATAGTAAAGATGATCCAAAATCTTGGAAATAGAATGGAGAAAATACAAGAAACTTTTAACAAAGACCTAGAAGAACTAAAGAGCAAACAAACAATGATGAACAACACAATAAATGAAATTAAAAATTCTGTAGAAGGAATCAATAGCAGAATACCTGAGGCAGAAGAATGGATAAGTGACCTGGAAGATAAAATAGTGGAAATAACTACTGCAGAGCAGAATAAAGAAAAAAGAATGGAAAGAATTGAGGACAGTCTAAGAGACCTCTGGGACAACATTAAACGCACCAACTTTTGAATTATAGGAGTCCCAGAAGAAAAAGAGAAAAAAAAAAAGGACTGAGAAAATGTTTGAAGATATTATAGTTGAAAACTTCCCTAATATGGGAAAGGAAATAGTCAGTCAAGTCCAGGAAGCACAGAGAGTCCCATTCAGGGTAAATCTAAGGAGAAACATGCCAAGACACATATTATCAAACTATCAAAAATTAAATACAAAGAAACAATATTATAAGCAGCAAGGGAAAAGCAACAAATAACATACAAGGGTATCCCCATAGTGTTAACAGCTGATCTTTTGTCTCTGTTTTTTCTTTTCTCTTTTGCCCTACGCATGTACGTGGGGATTTTCTTGCCTTTTGGGAAGTCTGAGGTCTTCTGCCAGTGTTCAGTAGGTGTTCTGTAGGAGTTGTTCCATGCATAGATCTTTAAGCAGAAACTCTGCAAGCCAGAAGGGAGTGGCAAGACATATTTAACATGATGAAAGGGAAAAACCTACAACCAAGATTACTCTAGCCAGCAAGGATCTCATTCAGATTCGACAGAGAAATTAAAACCTTTACAGACAAGCAAAAGCTGAGAGAGTTCAGCACCACCAAACCAGCTTTACAACACATGCTAAAGGAACTTCTCTAGGCAGGAAACACAAGAGAAGGAAAAGATCTACAATAACAAACCCCCAAAAATTAAGAAAATGGTAATAGGAACATACCTATCGATAACTACCTTAAATGTAAATAGATTAAAAGCTCCAACCAAAAGACATAGACTTTCTGAATGGATACAAAAACAAGACCCGTATATATGCTATCTACAAGAGACCCACTTCAGACCTAGGGACACATACAGACTGAAAGTGAGGGGATGGAAGAAGATATTCCATGCAAATGGAAATCAAAAGAAAGCTGGAGTAGCAATTCTCATATCAGACAAAATAGACTTTAAAATAAAGACTATTACAAGAGACAAAGAAGGACAATACATGATGATCAAGAGATCAATCCAGGAAGAAGATATAACAATTGTAAATATTTATGCACCCAATATACGAGCACCTCAATACATAAGGCAAATACGAACCACTATAAAAGGGGAAATCAATAGTAAGACAATAATAGTAGGGGACTTTAACACTCCACTTTCACCAAGAGACAGAACCTCCAAAATGAAAATAAAAAAGGAAACACAAGCTTTAAATTATACATTAAACAAGATGGACTTAATTGATATTTATAGGACATTCCATCCAAAAACAACAGAATACACTTTCTTCTCAACTGTTCATGGAACATTCTCCAGGATAGATCACATCTTGGGTCACAAATCAAGCCTTGGTAATTTTAAGAAAATTGAAATCGTATCAAGTATCTTTTCTGAACACAAGGCTATGAGACTAGATATCAGTAACAGGAAAAAATTCTGTAAAAAATACAAACACCTGGAGGCTAAACAATACACTACTAAGTAACAAAGAAATCAAAGAGGAAGTCAAAACAAATGACAATGAAAACACGATGACCCAAAACCTATGGGATGCAGCAAACGCAGTTCTAAGAGGGAAGTTTATAGCAATACAATCCTACCTCAGGAAACAAGAAACATCTCAAATAAACAACCTAACCTTACACGTAAGCAGTTAGAGAAAGAAGAACAAAAGTCCCAAAGTTCGCAGAAGGAAAGAAATCATAATGATCAGATCAGAAATAAATGAAAAAGAAATGATGGAAATGATAGCAAAGATCAGTAAAACTAAAAGCTGGTTCTTTGAGAAGATAAACAAAATTGATCAAACATTAGCCAGACTCATCAAGAAAAAAAGGGAGAAGATTCAAATCAATAAAATTAGAAATGAAAAAAGAGAAGTAACAACTGACACTAGAAATACAAAGGATCCTAAGAGATTACTACAAACAACTGTGTGTCAATAAAATGGGCAACCTGGAAGAAATGGACAAATTTTTAGAAAAGCACAACCTTCTGAGACTGAACCTGGAAGAAATAGAAAATATAAGCAGACCAATAACAAGCACTGAAATTGACACTGTGATGAAAAATCTTCCAACAAACAAAAGCCCAGGACCAGATGGCTTCACAGGCAAATTCTATCAAACATTTAGAGAAGAGCTAACACCTATCCTTCTCAAACTCTTCCAAATATAGCAGAGGGAGGAACATTCCCAAACTCATTCTAGGAGGCCCCCATCACCCTGATGCCCAAACCAGACAAAGATGTCAGATAAAAAGAAAGCTGCAGACCAATATCAGTGATAAACATAGATGCAAAAATCCTCAACAAAATACTAGCAAATAGAATCCAACAGCACATTAAAAGGATCATACACCATGATCAAGTGGGGTTTATCCCAGGAATGCAAGGATTCTTCAGTATATGCAAATCAATCAATGTGATACACCATATTAAGAAACTGAAGAATAAAAACCATATTATCATCTCAATAGATGCAGAAAAAACTTTTGACAAAATTCAACACCCATTTATGATAAAAACTCTCCAGAAAGTAGGTGTAGAGGGAACTTACCTCAACATTATAAAGGCCATATATGAAAAACCCACAGCCAACATCGTTCTCAATGGTGAAAAACTGAAACCTTTTCCACTAAGATCAGGAACAAGACAAGGATGTCCACTCTCGCCACTCTTATTCAACATACTTTTCGAAATCCTAGCCACAGCAATCAGAGAAGAATAAGAAATAAAAGGAATCCAAATCGGAAAAGAAGAAGTAAAACTGTCACTGTTTGCAGATGACATGATACCGTACATAGAATATCCTAAAGATGCCACCAGAAAACTACTAGAACTAATCAATGAATTTGGTAAGGCTGCAGGATGCAAAATTAATGCACAGAAATCTCTGGCATTCCTATACACCAACAACGAAAAATCAGAAAGAGAAATTAAGGAAGCACTCCCATTTACCATTGCAACAAAAAGAATAAAATACCTAGGAATAAACCTGCCTAAGGAGGTGAAAGAATTGTACTGAGAAAACTATAAAACACTGATGAAAGAAATCAAAGACAGTACAAACAGATGGAGAAATATACCATGTTCTTGCATTGGAAGAATCAATATTGTGAAAATGACTATACTACCCAAAGCAATCTACAGATTCAGTGCAATCCCTGTCAGACTACCAATGGCATTCTTCACAGAATTAGAATAAAAAATTTTACAATCTGTATGGAAACGCAAAAGACCCCGAATAGCCAAAGCAATCTTGAGAAAGAAAAATGGAGCTGGAGGCTCCCCAACTTCAAACTGTACCACAATGCAACAGTAATCAAGACAGTATGGCACTGGCACAAAAACAGAACTATAGATCAATGGAACAGGATAGAATTCCCAGAGATAAACCCACGCACATATGGTCACCTAATTTATGACACAGGAGGCAAGAACATACAATGGAGAAAGGACAGTCTCTTCAATAAGTGGTGCTGGGAAAACTGGACATCTATATGTAAAAGAATGAAATTAGAACACTAGTTTCATCCTAACACCATACACAAATATAAACTCCAAATGGATTAAAGACCTAAATGTAAGACCAGACACTATAAAACTCTTAGAGGAAAACATAGGAAAAATACTCTTTGACATAAACCACAGCAAGTTCGTTTTTGCCCCACCTCCTAGAGTAACAGAAATAAAACATAAATAAACATAAAACATAAATAAAACATCCTAACACCATACACAAATATAAACTCCAAATGGATTAAAGACCTAAATGTAAGACCAGACACTATAAAACTCTTAGAGGAAAACATAGGAAAAATACTCTTTGACATAAACCACAGCAAGTTCTTTTTTGCCCCACCTCCTAGAGTAACAGAAATAAAACATAAATAAACATAAAACATAAATAAAACATAAATAAAAATAAAAAACAAAAATAAACAAGTGGGACTTAATTAAACTTAAAACTTTTGCACAGCAAAGGAAAACATAAACAAGACAAAAGGTAACCCTCAGAATGGGAGAAAATATTTGCAAATGAAACAGCAGACAAAGGTTCAATTTCCAAAATATACAAACAACCCATGGAGATCAATATCAAAACAACAAACAATCCAATTAAAAAATGGGCAGAAGATCTAAATAGACATTTCAACAAGGAAGACATACAGATGGCCAAGAGGTACGTGAAAAGATGCTCAACATCACTAATTATTAGATAAATGCAAATTAAAACTACAATGAGGTATCACTTCACACTGGTCAGAATTGCCGTCATCAAAAAATCTAGAAACAATAAATGCTGGAAAGGGTGTGGTGAAAAGGGAACCCTCCTGCACTGTTGGTGGGAATGTAAATTGATACAACCACTATGGAAAACTGTATGGAGGTTCCTTTAAAACCTAAAAATAGAAATACCATATGACCCAGCAATCCCACTACTGGGCATATACCCTGAGAAAACCATAATTCAAAAAGAGACGTGTACCACAATGTTCATTGCAGCACTATTTACAATAGCCAGGCCATGGAAGCAACCTAAATGTCCAGCGACAGATGAATGGATAAAGAAGATGTGACACATATATACAATGGAATATTACTCAGCCATAAAAAGAAACGAAATTGAGTTATCTGTAGTGAAGTGGATGGACCTAGAGTCTGTCATACAGAGTGAAGTAAATCAGAAAGAGAGAAACAAATACCGTAGGCTAACGCATATATATGGAACATAAAAAAAAAAAAATGGTACTGATGAACCTAGTTGCAGGGCAGGAATAAAGATGTAGACATAGAGAATGGACTTGAGGACACGGGATGGGAGGGGGAAGTGGGGTGAAGTGAGTGTAGCACAGACATATATACACTACCTAATGTAAAATAGCTAATGGGAAGCAGTAGCATAGCACAGGGAGATCAGCTCAGTGCTTTGGGATGACCTAGAGGGGTGGGATAGGTTGGTTGGGAGGGAGGATCAAGAGGGAGTGGATATGGGACATATGTATGCATATGGCCGATTCACTCTGGTGTACAACAGAAACTAACACAGTATTGTGTAGCAATTATGTTCCAATAAAGATCTATTTAAAAAATTTTTAGAAAGGAGAGAGAAAATTCTAGCTAAAACTACAAAACTGTTTATTAGAAATATAGATATGTTTGGCTCCCTGTTTCCAAACCCTTCAAAACACCCCAGATCTGGTTAGTGACTCATGCAGCTTCACTCCATTACAGGTTCTAGGACCAAGCCTTCTCCTAGTTAGATGGAATGGAACAAGTTCTGGACCAGCAGCTCCACACTTCTAAATTAACTTGACTTGCCTAATATCTCTCTTTCTTATCCCACTTCCAAAATGGGCCCTTCCTTTGTTCCTTATCAAATCTTGTACCCCATTTTCAGTAATTAGGTAATTTTTGTTTTCTTGCACCATAACCTAGTTCCTAAACTCCAGTTTCTAATTCCACTGTTCAGCCTTTCTGTGGATACCTTTGCCTACTATAAAGACAAATACAAAATAAAAATAAGAGGCGTAATTCTCCCAGTGAAGACAAAGGAAGAGATTTCCTTCCATGCCCTTTACTAAGAGCATTTACATTAAAATTTTTTTAATTGTAAGTTCTTTCTCTGGGTCTTTGAAATGTTTGCAAATCTCTTAAAAACTATAAAAGCTGGTCCAGGCAGGTCTTTCTGAAGGACTTAGGAGCCATATCTTTGAAATATAAACTTCAAGGAAGATAGTACCCCCAGTTTTTGTGAGTGTAGGAGCCTACCTTCCAAGGCGCCTGGCTCCAAGTTGCAAAACTATTTACTTCCTGTCATAAATATAGGGACAGTGTATTTTTTCTTGTTTAAAGTCAGTTAACTAACACAGGTAGTCACCCCAATTACCAGGTGAATTTAGGATGAACTATGGGTAATAAATGGATGCTGTCAATACCTCTTACTTGAAGACTATTTATTGTTTATCTTGAGAACATGTATATAATGGGTTGGACCTGCTTGGCTATTTGAAGGGTGAGATTTCTTTCTGTCATTGCAATCTCTTGGTGGATTGCCTGTGATGCACATTACATTTTGGTTTAATGCTTATTCAATAACAAAAACTTTTGGGTTTTTTTTCTACCTCTGTGGAGAGGAGAAATTTTTTGTTTTTAGTTATATTTTCCCAACGCTATTCCCTACCTCCATATTCTGCTGATGCCCCAACTATTTACCTAGACTTCTTAATATCACCCACTCTAGTCTGAATTATTGCTCCACTCCCGATTTGATCATTCAGCCCTAGTTTGAATAATGGAAATATGTTTGACATAGTATAAAACAACTTATAGGAAGATGTATTTTGCCAGTTCCTAATGAAAATAACTAGAAAACTGATAAAGAATAATATCTATGGCCTCAGGTGTCTGAATACCAATGAACAAAAAATTAACAAAAAGAAAGCAAATGATTTCATGTGTATTATGTCAATGGGGATGTAAATTCTACTCTAAAGAAGCTTCTAATAAAGGGAATTTATTTTTGTAAATCTTCAACATGAGAGTAGAATCCCAGTGGAAGAGAGTTAGTGCTATAAAAGGAGAGCACGAGCAATGGAATTACAGGTATATACTACAGATTGCTCAGTGAGATCCATGGTATTGAAACCAGTGAGAAAGGTGTGTGTCCATCTGTGTGTCTGTGTGTAATGGAATGATGGCTGGGATTGATTGGGAGTACATTCAGGAATATGAAGAGTGACTATGGAAACCAGTAGGACTATATGGGAATTCTTTGAAGATCTAATAATTTTTTTAAAAAAAATTGGAAAAAATTCTAATAACATTTAGAAAAGATGCATAGAGTAGAAAGTACCTAGTGAAAAATTCTAAATGCTGGTAAAAACCTATTTGGATCATCTCAGGAAAGACAAAGCTTAAAACTAGTCGAGACTTAAGTTGAAAAATATAACATGGCAATGAAATGTTTATATTCAACTCTGTAGAAAGCAAAAAGGGAGAAAAAAGAGCACATCTACAGTGAAAATGATAGCAGATATCTTGAAGAAGGACAATTACCAAAATAATATTTCTTCCATTTCTCCTCTAAGGAAAGAATAAACAAAGTGTTGAAAAAAATTTTCCCCTAAATTAGTTGAGAGGCTTATAATAAATTTGCATACATTTGCTACCAAATAAGTAAAAAATGCAGGGCCCTGAAGAAAGTTAGGTAATTGACCTTGTAATTTTAGGGGAATACTATAAACATGGTCATTTTTGAAGCATTTGACAAAGAGAATTAGAGTAAGAGGGTGATGTATTGGCTATGTGCAGTAGGTTAAACAATAGAATATTGGGTGTTAATCTCTGTGGGATAAAGTGGAGAAAAATCCCTAGAGGATGTCTATATTACACTTTCCTTGGAAGAGTAAATTTTCAGAATGAAAAGAAAATACAACTGTCATAGAATGTGGATTTTAGATGGGAAGAAATTTTTAAGACAAAAGGTAACAAAGTTTGTATTCAAAATTATTGGAATACTTGTTTGAAATCAACAAGATGAAACTCAACATTGAATCTTGTATTTATCTTTAAAACATATTTTACATCTTTAGAATTAAAAAAATGTTAATTATATGGAAATGATTATTTTTATCTTTTTATTTTATATTGGACTATAGTTGACTAACAATGTTGTGTTAGTTTCAGGTGTACAGCAAAGTGATTCAGTTATACATTTACATGTATCTATTCTTTTTCAAATTCTTTTCCAATTTAGGTTGTTACATAATATTGAGCAGAGTTCCCTGTGCTATACAGTAGGTCCTTGTTGGTTATCCATTTTAAATATTGCCGTGTGTACATGTCAATCCCAAACTCCCTAAATTTAATAAGTGGTTTACAGTGTAGTCCATAATGTTAGAATGACCTGATTTCAAAATCTGGGCTTTCCATTTTCTAATGATTTGGGGAAACTTAAGCTTAGAAGTAATTATTGATCACAATTTTAAATCATCCCTATTCTACATTATGCTCTTCTGCTCTCCCATAGAACCCTATGCAGATCTCCAGCTTAATCATTATCATATTGGAAATGATATGTTTGTTGTACTACATTTTCTATTACATGTAAGCTTTTGAAGGCAGAGGCAATGTTTTTGACTTCTGTGTATCTAGTGCAAGCATCCTGGTTTGTTTCTGTTAAGTACTTGATAAATGCTTTTAAAACTAAAATGAGTCATTAATACACAGCTTTTTCCTAAAAGCAAACTTCAATAGTAACTGATAAGCCTGTGCAATCATAAAGTAAGTTATAGCCTATTAATGACTATGTCTATTTGGATACCAATGGAAGTTAATAAATACTGTACAAAGAAAAATTATATTTGGTGAATACATGGAAGATGTTAATTTTCCTTAGAACATGAGGTTACCTGATTCCTTGAATCCTTACCAACTAATGGATTTATTTGCTTAGGATAATGTGGGAGCAACCTTATCCTCATTGTTCTAATCTTTAAAAAATAAAGCATAAAAGTAATTGAGTGTAATATTCAGGGTTTTGTATTAGACCAATATTGTTTATTAAAATTAAGAACTTCCAAAACTTTTTACATAAAAAACTAACCTCTGAAGTAGCATCGCTAAATTCTAACAAAATTATTCAATAAAGGTTATGAAAATAAAAATTTAAAATATAATTATGCTAAACTTCTATAAAATACTATAGGAATGATAATATAGTGTTTCATGTTGATAGCACTTCCTTCCACTGTTCCTTTACTTTAGGATCCTCTGGGCAATACTTCACTATCCCCAGTAGCAAAATAATTTGTTGAAGAATGAAAATTTTGTCAGACTTTCAGGATTTTTTGAATAAGCTTACAAGCTAGGCAGAAAAAAATCTAGTGAAGAATTTCTCATTCCTGAGAAATGATGATGTATTGGGAGATTTTCTCATTCAATGAATAGTTAAAATGCCAAATTTGTAATATTTCCATTTAATTAGTTAAATGAGATATTCGGGCTACACAGTCTAAAAGCTTTTTTAGTTTTGCAGAACAGGAGGTGTTCATATTACTCCACAATGGACAAGGGGTTCTGGAGTAAAATAAAACCACTCCCTTGGATAGTTAAGAAATGGCTAATGACAGAACAAAACAGCCTAAAGTCATGTCTTTTTATAACAAATTAAGATCTGGATCCATCAGTTCTTGACTGCTAAGAGACAATATGGCAGCCTCAGTAAATCTGGAATAGGATAAAGTACTGTAAGAAAGTTCCCCACAATATTTCTGTATTCAGAATACTAGACAAATGAAGTCTTTCATATTAGAGACACTTCTAATTCCAGATTCTTCATAAATACATTCTTTTTCTAGAAAGTCATCTCTAGGAAAAATAGCTTACTTAAGATACTCTTTTAGGTATATCAAGTATGGTGCTGTCATCTTCTCTCAAGGATATAATTGTCTTTGCTGAGAATTAGTTCCCCAAGGAGAAGGTAAACATTGTGGACTCCCGAGTAATGATCATTAAATTGATGTGATGTATCATGATACAGAAATTAGAGGCTGTGCCTGTCTTTAAGAACATTATTGTCTAGAATAAATAACCCCAGGTAGTCATGGTCTTACAAAATGTGACACAGGGTAACAGATCCACTGGCTGTGACGTATGTATAGTCAGGAAAGAGAACTAGCTCAAATGACTCCATCAATCAACGAAAAAGATGAAAAAGATAGAATTTCAAGGATTATTTTTAAGTACCAGGTAGGTAAGCTGTACACTGGGTGAAAGTTGAACTGTTTAGCAACTTTTTGTGGTTTTAGCATTACGCATATATAACCAAATAAAGCAACAGCCTCCCCTTGGTATCTCCAGTGCTTAAACTGTGCTTAAACTAGAAAAGCAAGCAAAACTCTTTCCTCACACTAGCTCTAACACTTCTTAAACTAACAAGTCTATCAAAGAGAAGACAATTTATATCTATCATGCTTATCTGCTGGACTTGCACATAGCCAGCTCAACACTGATCACTTTATAAAACAGGGGACAAGGATTAGATGAAGTTGAGGACAGGCATGATACGTTACTAATGTTTTAGGGTAAATTTAAATCACACGAAATGTTTGCACAAATAACCACTTACTAATTTACCTTGGTGTAAAAATATGTTTTTATATCCTAAGATATAGATTACTATGTGTTATGAAATGCTACTTTTTCTAAAACTAATGATAATATTAAACAATTTATATTACTGTATAAAATGTACCTATTAAAAATGAAGATGCCATTTTTAAAATATTCGATTCATTTTTTATGCATTTACACACTCCTTTTAGAATTTTTTTTTAAATAGCCTTGTATAAATGAGATTATCCATAGCGTGATATAAATATCTCTTTCATTTAAAAAAAATTTTTGTTTTGTTCCAAAATTGTTTTAATATGATTGAGATTATTTAGAAATTTTTGCAATTCTCTTTATTAGGTTATCCTTCTAGGATTTGATTTAATATCACAGGACATATTTTGTAAATTTAAAACCAATCTTCATTAAAATAATAAATTTACTTCTTAATAGCTTTATTTATTGACTAAAATTTCTACTTCATAAACATTGGAGATGTTGTTTAGTGTATATCCTCAGTGGTTGCTGTCTCTTTACTGAAACTGAAAGTTTAAGATAAACTAACATTTATAATGTGGTTTACAAATTGTTCTCAGACTTATTATCTTATTTAGTTTTTACAACACATTTGTGAGGTAGGTGTTATGACACTTTAAAGAGGTATAGACAAATTTACGATTTTTATAATAAATATCATACCCTTTTTTAATTGAAATATAGTTGATTTGCAATGTTTCAGGTGTACAGCAAAGTGATTCAGTTATACATATACATATATATATATTCTTTTCCAGATTCTTTTCCATTATAAGTTATTACAAGATATTGAATATAGTTCCCTGTGCTATAGTGGGTCCTTATTGTTTATCTATTTTATGTATAGTAGTGTATATCTGTTAATCCCAAATTCCTCCCCCCCTTTCCCCTTGGTAACCATAAGTTTGTTTTCTTTGTCTGTGAGTCCATTTCTAAATATCATACACTTTCGATTTAAAAATATTCCTTTTGTTATCCAGAAAAAAAGTCCTTCTATGTGTCACTTACCACATCAGGGAATGATAAAGCTGGAAGGATTTTCACCAAATTTAAAGAGCAAGTTTGGTTTGGGATTGTCTAATTTAAGTGTGGCTATTGTGTCGCATACAACATCCCTGTTCGGGACCAGAGGATAGAGATCTCAGGGAAAGGATCAGACAGTCTGCTGAGCAGACTTGTGACGAGGTTGATTTGTGATGGAGTTGTTTCCCACTTAGGCACCAGCGAGCCTTGTGGCTGTGCTGCAGGGTGTTTAGCAGCAGGCATTTATTTATTTAAAGACAAGTAATGTTTCTCATTAGTAACAATGGGGAGGCCAACTAGCAATATATAAGAATTTTTCCTCCTTCTTAAGATTTTCAAAAACTCTCTGCATGTAAAAACCATTTTTCTTTACAATGGAAGATACCCATATGTTCAATAAGTCCCTTGGGGTCACAGCATATTCTTCTTTTATTCTTAAAAAGAAAAATATGCTATGACATTAATGGCTTAGAAGTGTTGTGGGCTTCAGGCCATCCCTGAAAAACACCAAATGCAGTCAGTTCCGTCTGGAGTATTGAATATTCTGGAGAATATAAAAGTCAACAATTCTATCTTGTACTCAAAGGCTGACCATCACTCAAAACATAAAAACAAAAATTATGAAACTGCACTCATATTTCATGGCAGCCCACATAAAGAGAACAGAAGTTAATTGATTACTCATTCAGCTAGCATTTAATTGGGGACGATTTTCACTCCTGCAATATCAAATATTAATATGTGAAAGTTGACTTTATTAAGTAAAGTAGTTTTCATTTTACATTCAAAGTCAATCAAATACCCTCCAGCAAACATTCACCTTTCTAATGGATTTCAAAAGTAAAAAGGCAAAAAACATATTTACGCAGTATACTTTGTGACCACAATGGAACTTATTTAGAAATGATTAACAGTAAATTATCTAGGAAAACACTAAATGCAACACATCTAAATAATTCATGGGTCAAGAAACAAATCACAAGAAAATTAGAAAATACTTTGATCTGAATATACAACGTATAACAAGAATACATGACGTTATCAAAATATGTAGTTTGCTACTAATGCAGTGCTTAGGAGAAAATGTATGGCTTTAAATGATTAGATTAAGAAAAGACAAACGCTAAATTAATGGCCTAAAAGTTCTCCTCAAGAAGCTAGAAACAAGCACAAAGTGAAACCAAAGTAAGTAGCAGAAAACCACGTGGACAGTTTAATTTGAGACATATTGTGGTATCTTCTCAATCATAATGCAAATTTAACCATTAGATTAATTCTGCTCTGTTGTCATGATTTCCACAATGATTTTTGTTAAAATAAATCAATAAGTGGATTTGTAAATGCTACACCTCTATACTATTTACCACTTTCAGAGGGAGTAAAAGTAATACAGGTATAATATAGTAGTGGAATTTGAACAACTAGTGAGCAAAAGCTAGAAACAAAGTTTTTCTCAACTTGTGACTCACAGAAGCAGAATAGAGTTCATGGACTCTAGAAACCAGACTGCCTCTATTTGAAAGCCACTTTCTCACTTCATAGCTGTGTGTTGATATAAACCTTAACAATTTACATAACCTCTCTGTGCCCCAGTTTTCTTGTATGTAAAATGGAGGTAATATTGTTATGAAGACTGAACAGGTATTATTTGTAAAGTGCTTTGAAATGAACCTGGCACAAAATGAACCTCTATAGGTTTTTATTAAATTCTTTGAAATGTAAATAAAAACTAGAGACTTTAGTTACCAGTATCCAATTAATACATGATTCTATAGAATGTATGGTTTAAAATCCATAAAAAATACTATAGAGTAATATAAATTAACACTTAAATTATCCTTGGAAATAGCTGTTATATCTTAGATATAATAATACTTCCCCTTAAGCAAGTTCTATCCCATAAGTTGGTTATTATTTATGCTTTGTAGGTTGCTTCGCAAATTGAGGCAGGCAAATATCCAATATAGCAGTTTTCCTGTGTTTAATACAGAATGAAGATTTATTAGTAAAACCAAAAAATAAAAGCATGGCAAACATCAAGGCTGGCACCTAGTTTTATGCAAATCACATTGATGATTAATTATATTGTTTCCCAGATAAAAAGAGGCCACCCTTCAGTTTTCATCAAAATTCATAGGTGTCAGAATTCATTAACATAGGGTTCTTGTTGTTATTAGGGGTGTTACTCACTTATTGAACACTTGAAGTTTTAAAAAGCATGTAAAAAGGTGTTGGTTATCTCCCTTGCAATGAAAAGGCCTTTCATGAGATTTTATTGTCACAATATAATTTATAGTTTCATATTGAGATATTAGAAAGTAAAGACACCTGAAAATCCATAGGACAGTTTTTGAAATATTATTCTAGTATGTATTTCCCTGAGTGACATGCTTTGGTACATTGATTAAACATGGTCCACCAAATTAATTTCAATACTTCCAATTTTCTAGTCTTTAAGAGTTGTAATCCAAATTTAGTCTTTATGAGTGGCAGAAGCACAAACTTCTAACAACTGCCTGAAGTCTGAATACATGTAAGTTCCTTTGTTAAAGTTTGAAAATCAAGGTAAAAATTAATTCTAGTCATAGAGGATGAATTCAAGAAATCCCTGGTGCATTTTAATGACTGACAAAGGTAAGAGGATAAATACAATATTAATTTTATGAGTTTTTTATGCTTGAGTAAACATAAAAATTTGTAATTATATTTACAGGGCTTGGCTGTGTTGAAAGATAAGGGATAATTACATTCATGCCTGATGGGAAAAAGACGGCACAAATTATGCAGGTTTTGTATGTTAACAGAACTGTAATATTAGGAAATCCAATCAAATGTTAATCAATTACAAGAAAAAGTGCTATTTATGAATATGTTACAGCAAGAAAATCTATATATTTTAGGAATTGAAAATATTTTCATTTTTCTACCTATTATAATTTCTTCTCTCATACACAAAATATGGCAGTCTTTCACATCAGGCAGATAATTATGATTTAAATAATATTTATGCCGCTTTCCTGGACAAGTAAAATATACAACTGTGAGACTTAATTCTTAGTTTTTATACAGGCCATGTTTCCATTATTTATATTAAAAAATTATGAGTTAGCTTTTTTTTTGACTTATAGTTTCTAATATTGTTCCAGGAAAATCAGACATTTTTAAATATGTTTTATGAATGTATTTATTGATTGTTTTAACATCTTTTTCTATAGTTGCATTTATGTATGTAAGAAATTTAAGATAGTCAACTTAATAAAAAATAAAACATCAATATTCTCAGTGTTGATCCTTTTTAAAGATTATAGTCAATGCAGAACAGCTTTAAATATATATTACAAAAAATGATTAAAATAATTAAAATATTAAAATATTCTCATTGATTAGCGCATGTATGTTTTATCTAATGAAGACACATTGGACTACTCTATCATACTTGTATTGTAGCTGCCTGCTTTGATTTATCTTGAATGCAAACAGAACAAAATCTTCTAAATGTGGTAGTGCTGTGTTTACCAATAAAAGGTATTGTGCAAATAGCATTAATTCAGTCAGCAAACAGTCTGAATGCCCCAACCTATATTCAAAGGACTTTTATAGGTGTAGAAAGGCAAATGAAACTAAGTCACTTTGAACTGCCTTGGAATGCTGAATATAAAACAAAATCAGGATTAGGTCATTTTTAAAGAACTGTGAAAATCCTGTGCAATTTGAATGCTTTGTTGATTTGATTTGTTTCAATGGATCCATTGAAACAAATGGATTTTGCATTTGCTTTTAAAATTCAAATATTCATTTGTTTCTATTCTGATTAAGCTGAAGAGAAGTACTTTGTGGGTAGGTGTTTCAAATGTGTTCTTTTTTTTTTTCATTTTTAAAAAAATATCTTTCTATGAATGAGCAAAGTAATAGATTTAGTAGGGATGTGGTATTTGGATTTTCTATTTTCTGGTTCATAAAGTAATGTTCTATATAATTTTAATATTTATGAATATAACTTAAAAGTTCACATATAGTCAAATGTAACCAAGATTACAATAACTTTTAAATATTGGAATAAGCTTCTAACATGTATTTTGGTTCCACTGACTAAGAGTAGTTATATATATAGATATCTGTGTGTTTTGGTTTTGCTTTACTTACTAATTATGTCTAATGATAACTGGTAGCTGTTGATCATACGCTGATTTAAACAGCTCTTCACACGAAGCTAGTGACTCACTGGCTTGATTTAGAGAATGAAAGATGAATTATTCTTTATTGAAATTTGCAACTGCCTCATTTTTCCTTTTTTGTAAATGGGTATTGGTGGGGTGGCTTATATATGTGATAAAAAGAGATTGCTTGACAACATGCAACTCTTTGAAATTAACATTGATGGGCTTCCATGCTTAATAGCATTAAAGTGCTGAAATCAGCATTTCCCCCTGCCTTTTGGTTCTGTGGTTTCTAGGTTTCCCATTTGTATCAACAGCCAGTGTAGGGTGTGACTCAGCTGGTGTATTCTTCCTCAGCCAATCTTCTTAGGTAACTGAAAAGTTCCCATGTACAAGCAGGCTATGTAAATTCCTAACATATATGCTATACCACACTCCATAGCTTATATATTTTTGCTATATTCCGTAACATATGCATAACTTCTCAGCTATGAAAAAAGAGATAAGCTATTTTACCATTTTATACTTATCTTTTGGTATTTTAAAATACTTTATCTAAAGTAATCAGAAAGTTCAAAACTGCAGTTGAGAGAAACTCAGAGAAAAAGCGAAAACTAATTTACAGATTTTTCTGAAATTTGGTCACCCCTCACTTCATTTTAAATTAATTGCCAGTTTCTGATTAATTGATTGGCAGAAATCTAGGAATGCATGAAGCACATGGTATGAACATTTGGCATCTTCTTTGCTGGACTCCTGCCTTCCAGCCTGTTTGTATTGGATCTTTACTCATCTTCACTAGAATGTAACCTGCAAAATTAGTATTTCTGTATTGACTTGGTTTTTTTTTAAAGCACTGTTTTAGAAGCATAAGATAAATCAAGTTGATTTCCTTTTTGCAATAGTAATTCAATGAGTTTGTTGTTAATTATTATTATAATATAATGTACTTATGTAAAACTCTGAGGACCCTCAGTAGCTGTCAAGCGTTCATATCACGTTTGAAGCTGCAAATCCATGGGCTCAGAGGATCTTTAGTTTGAATATAGGTGTATGGTATAACAATTTTAGATTAGGCACTAAAGTTGATTTTACTTAAGAATGTTTTGTATGATTCTGAAAGTTTGAGTAGATCCATTCAACTAAAAGCTGTTTAAAACTAGACATTTTTACCCTATTAAGATAGTGTTAAAACACTGTATTTTAGGACTTCCCTGGCGGCACAGTGGTAAAGAATCCGCCTGCCAACCTCCCGGGTTCGAGCCCAGGTCCGGGAATATCCCACATGCCACGGAGCAACTAAGCCCGTGCGCCACAACTACTGAGCCTGCACTCTAGCTCCCGCGAGCCACAACTACTGAAGCCCATGTGCCTAGAACCCGTGTTCCACAACAAGAGAAGCCACCACAATGAGAAGCTCGCACACCGCAATGAAGAGTAGCCCCCGCTCGCGGCAACTAGAGAAAACCTGTGCACAGCAACAAATACTCAGTGCAGCCAAAAAACAAAAAAAAGTTGTGTTTTATAATTCTATAAAATGCAGGCAACAAGAAAATTACAATTGATCCTTGAACAACAGGAGTTTAAACTGTGTGGATTCACAGATTTTTTTTTCAGTAAATGTATTTTCATTTTACCGATCTTTAAATTACTAACTGTGGGGAAAAGTTTGTGTTTCATTAGAGATCACAGTATGTGGGTTTGTGTCCTGATTCAATCCCAACTGTTTCAACTTCCTGCCCTTGGGTGACTCATTTATCAATTCCTTTGTTTTTGAGGCGGAGATAACAGTACTAGGAATTTTGACTTTCCTGTTATCCATCCCTAACCCCTGCATTGTTCAAGGGTCAACTGTATAAGTAAATGTATCACCCACAAATTCCACCACCTAAAAATAAATATGAACATTTGATGACCATAAATTTAGACTTCTTTCTATGCATATACACAGATATAAATAGGTAAACTAATTTGACTAAATACTAGAATTTTTTCCCAAACTAATAAGTTTTATTTGATGGCATTTGAAAGAAGAAAAAGCAACTGAAATTAAGCTTCACAAATTGCTGTCTTTAGATAATGTTTTCCTTATAATGAGATATAAATTCTAAAATACCTAACGGTCAAAATATATGCAAAATTTTAGCATATTGAGGTAATTAATTTTGCTTTCTCGAAGTCAATTTTTCAGTTTGGAGCAGATATGTACTGTCTTCTAGCATGAAATGAAAGGAATCGAGTATGTGTTTACCTGTACCTTCTGTGTGCCATAACCTTCCAATAATTTCCAGTATATATTTACTCTCTTAATCGTGCCAGGGTTTTTTATGATATTTGCATGTTGTTTGCACTGATTATTCCTGCATTTGCTTAGCTTTATTTACAATAAGTTATTTAATATATATTATAATCTTTCCGTTTGCTGTTTTCGTTTCCCACGTTTCACCCACATGCTTTTGCTCCTATATATATGCATAGGTGTTATTTTTCTTTTTGGTTATTATTCATCTTTTTATTTATATTATTTTAACAATACCCCTAAATAGAAATACCATTATTCAAAGATGAATATTCAAAGATGAATAATAGTATATCTACTTGGGGTATTGTTAAAATAATAGAGAGAGGGAAGGGGGATAGATTTTTGGTAAATGGAAGCATTTATGTATATACTATATAAATATAGCTCTGATTAGAGTTTATCTGGGACATCCTTTCATCAAACTGTTTGAGTTTTGTATTGAGGGCACAGCACATTGCAGTTTGGGGCCACTGTGCCTCACAGAGATACTCCTCAATTCACACACCTCTGGATTATGATCTGATGGTCAGAGGTTTTCCTTTATCTTTTATCTTACCTTATCTAGACATTTCTTGTATTATATTTAGAACTTAAATTTGTCCATTTGAACATATTAATATTCTTGAAATAGCAAGGAAAAGAACATGATGGGAAGATGATAAATTAGAAATAAAACACTTAATAAGGTAAATTCTACCAATTTTTCCAGAGTATCATGAGAAACCAGAGTTATCATATGATATACACACATATTTAGAAGTAAAATACAAGTTAGTTTAAATAGTTCAAATACTTCCTGCTATAGAATTTGTCAAACAATTTGATCTGGATTCAATTTAACTTGCAGGAGGAATCTATCTAGTATTATTTTGTTGCAGTATTATGACAACATTTTTACCACGCCCTTTCCAGCATTTATTGTTTCTAGATTTTTTGATAATGGCCATTCTGACTGGTGTGAGGTGATACCTCATTGTAGTTTTGATTTGCATTTCTCTAATAATTAGTGGTGTTGAGCATCTTTTCATGTGCCTCTTGGCCATCTGTATGTCTTCTTTGGTGAGATGTCTATTTAGGTCTTCTGCCCCATTTTTTAATTGGATTGTTTGGTTTTTTGATATTGAGCTCCATGAGCTGTTTGTACATTTTGGAGATTAATCCTTTGTCCGTTGTTTCATTTGCAAATATTTTCTCCCATTCTGAAGGTTGTCTAGCATCGACATATATACACTACCAAATGTAAAATAGTTAGCTAGTGGGAACAGCTGCACAGCACAGAGAGATCAGCTCGGTGCTTTGGGATGACCTAGAGGGGTGGGATAGGGAGGGTGGGAGGGAGGCTCAAGAGGGAGCGGATATGGGGACATATGTATGCATATGGCTGATTCACTTTGTTGTACAACAGAAGCTAACACAGTATTGTGAAGCAATTATACTCCAGTAAAGATCTATTTAAAATATATATATATAACAACATTATACTTCTGGGAGAAAATTTTTCACATATCTTTGCATAAGGAACAAAGCCCCTGCCTTCTTTCAGGTAATACAATTTTCCCTGTTACTCTGCCTTTTCTTTTAGAGGACTATACTTTGTTAACATTTTTCAAGGTTTATTAGTCATTGTTCATTAGTATTATTTGTACCCCTTTGAATGAAGCCTTACGCTGGGTGTGAACAGTACATATCTATGTATCTATATCTATCTATCTATCTATCTCCAGTACATACAAGTCTACTATTACACCTCTAGTACTAGTGACACTGATTTCTTTTTTAAGAGATAAGAATCTTTATTCATAGAACCAAATGACTAAAAAATTTCCATAGCTAAATGAATGTGTATGTCTCCTCCCATCCTGTCTTGCAATGACAAGTGAAATTTTCTTGCCCATAGACAAAAGAGTATTAACCTAGAGAATAAGCTGTTGATTCAGGGTAATATTATTTCTTTAAATATGAAAGTCTCTTTAAGGGCTATATGTCCATTTATTTTTTTTAAGGACCTATGAAACATCTTAAATATGTATAGACTTTTTTGTTCAACTACTTTGAGAGAGTTTGAATTACCTATATATGTAAATAATTTAGGTTAATGTTTTTCTAATCATTAAAAGAGAGTCCTGAAAAGTAAAAATAATCAGGCAATTCCTAATTTTTATTTCTATTTTTATCCACATTTTTAATATCAGAAGGAGATGAATGAGGAATTTTCACGTTATGATGACTTTTGTTTCCCTATGGACACTTATAACTATAGGATTACAATAATAAATATTTGAAAAAAGAAATATTCAATATTATTTTTCTCATATATACATTATATGTATCATATTATATATAATATATATATGATATATTTTACTTATTTTATGTTGCTAATTTAATTTTATTTAGTACTCATCAATTCATTTATTTTACATTACCTTCCTATGGAAAGAGACTAATAAAATAATTTATTTAACAATTCTCCCATTATTGAGAATCATCAAGACACCCACCTCTTAGATGATTAAATTCCCAAAGACCTACCTTCTAACTATTTATTATTATTATATATAATTTCAGATGTGGGTATATACCAAGATGAATAAAAAAAAGATTAGTGAAAAGAATATTTAATCACTATAGAAAATTTGGAAAATATAGAAGAACATAAGAAAATGAAAATTGTACATAATCCTATCACTCAGTGAGAACCAACGTTAATACAAGAAAATTTTCTTCCATTGTTTCTTTCCCAATGGCTGGATGGATAGATGACTGACTACATTATATATTTATGTAAAATATATATTAAATTTATAATTTCCATTGCATAGAATTTATCCTGTATATACTACATAAATATTATACGTTACTTTTGTAAGTTTGTATAGAGGTTTTTTTTTTCTAATTTTATTTATTTATTTATTTATTTATGGCTGTCTTAGGTCTTCGTTTCTGTGCGAGGGCTTTCTCTAGTTGCGACGAGCGGGGGCCACTCTTCATCGCAGTGCGTAGGCCTCTCACTATCGAGGCCTCTCTTGTTGCGGAGCACCGGCTCCAGACGCACAGGCTCAGTAGTTGTGGCTCACGGGCCTAGTTGCTCCGTGGCATGTGGGGTCTTCCCAGACCAGGGCTCGAACCCGTGTCCTCTGCATTGGCAGGCAGATTCTCAACCACTGCGCCACCAGGGAAGCCCTAGAGGTTCTTTCGTATACTTATTTTCTCACTTAGTTTTATAAAGTTGAAATTGATGTTTTGAAAAAATGTTGTATCACTTAGAGAAATTAACCGTAAGACTTTGCTTTTTTTTTTTCTCTTCACAAAATCCCATGTTTGGACAAACTTTGAAAGAGTCAACCCTTTTTCTTCAGGCAGACAGGCATTATTATGCACATCTTACAGATATGACCTTGAGATCCATATACATACATGAATGACTCAAGTAACTAAGTGGTGATGGAGTGTGGGGGTGGGGATGAAGCATCTAGCTACCCACACTCTGCTGATTTATGTTCCCTCAACATAAACCTGTGGAGTTCTTCTCACCAGCCTTTTATGTTATATTTTTCTTTGAAGTTCATAACCTATTATAATTTGGAGAGAATATGAGTGAACTTCCTCTTTGTACTTCTAGTTTGAAATATAGAACATACCTATACAGTCAAGCAGAAAATGATTAATTTAGGGCTGACAATAAAAAACTCCTAAATAATAGGATTATTTTTGATACCCACCTGAATTCTTGAGTGTTTAACATTTTCCCAATCAATCCTTTGTTATGACACCATATATAAGCACAGCATTCCTTTGTTCTAAAATTACTTTTCTTGGCACTTTGTCAATCCTCAATATATGGAGCAGAGAAACTCTGAGCCTTAACTATAGAAAAGTGTGGCCATTTTGAAAACTGAAAGACATAAATTGCAATCTGTAAGTACACACCTTTTAGAAAAGACACTGTAAGAAAAGAAAAAGCCCATTTATAATTTGGAAAAAGTAGGACTCGTGCACTAAGTAAGTAAATATAGAAAGAAGAGCCAGTTGCCCTTTGGATGTCAGAAAGTCAAGAATAAAGTAGAAGCAGCTGTACACATCTGAAAGCTCCCTCATCTTGTGAGCCTTGGTAAAAGTGATCTTACATAAACCATTCCAGAAAGCACTAAGCAATTATATTTCCCATGTAATCCCATGTTTAAATAAATCATATTAAGCAAACTTACAAAAACAGTGTCATGAAGAGCTGAACTAAAAAGAAAAGCAAAATTATAAACGTACAAACATAGTTCTCAATTTACTGACTAGACAACTTAGTTTGCTGAGCAGTAGCTCATCTTTTTGCTATGTGATAATAGTGGTAATTTATTTACATGATGTTTGTTGTAATCATTTATGTTTGATGGAAACATCTAACTATAGAGAGAACATCTGGAATTGTAGATACTTAATTTTGACTGGCTGTGCTTTAAAGACCAAAGGGTAAAGAGAACTAAAAATCAGACCATGCCACAGGAAAAACACAAAGGAGCATTGATACTAATAGAGCACAGCCTTAATACAGTAGGAAGACAATAACAGAATAATAGCAATAGATAGTGTAGCAGAAATGTATGAGGTATGACATTGCTAAGAGAAAAAATAATCCCTCTTGAAAAGAATCATGAAAGCCCTTCATCTGACGAGGAAAAGGCCAGTCTCTTGAGTTTCTGCAAGAGGCTGAGAAAAGTGTGGTAGGCTGAATAATGGAATTTTTCAATCAGTAGAAGATTTTAATTTCAATGAAGTCTAATATATTATTTTTTATTTTATGTTTATTACTCTCTGTGTATTATCAAAGAAATCAGGTTCTGAAGCAGGCAAAAAAGCACCCCAAATCCCCAAATCTAAATATTATAACTATTACTATTTTGGTATATATCATTACATATTTTTATTTTGTATATATATATATATTTCACATCTCCTTTATCCAGTCATCCATCAATGAACATTTATGTTTTTCCGTACCTTGGCTATTATAAATAATGCAATAAACATGAGAGTGCAGATATCTTTTTGATATCCTGTTTTCATTTTCTTTGGGTATATGACCAGAAGTGGGATTGCTGGATCATGGTCACACCTGTTGGAATGGCTATTATCAAGAAAGCAAGAGTTAACAAGTGTTGGCAAGGATATGGAGAAAAGGGAACCTTTGTATACTGTTGATGGAAATGTAAATTGGTACAGCCATGATGAAAAACAGTTCCTCAAAAAAAAATTTTTTTTAACAGTATTTAACATTTTAATAGTACTCATTCACTATAGTTGCATTTCTCTACTAGATTTGATACTGGAAACCAACCCCTTTAAGTACAAGATCAAGGTGATGGGAGGGTTGATTCCTTCTAAGGCCTGTGAGGAAGAATCCATTCCACCCCTCTCACTAGCTTTTGGTGGGTTGCTGGCATTGCTGGCAATCTTTGGCATTCTTTGGCTTATATAAGCATCACTTTGAGATCTGCCTTCATTTTCACATGACATTTTCCCTGCATGTGTGTCTGTGTCCAAATGTCCCCCTTTTTTTTTTTTTTTTAACAATTGGTTTTTTGTTTTGTTTTTTTTAATTTTATTTATTTATTTATGGCTGTGCTGGGTCTTCGTTTCTGTGCGAGGGCTTTCTCTAGTTGTGGCAAGCGGGGGCCACTCTTCATCGTGGTGCGCGGGCCTCTCACTATCGCGGCCTCTCTTGTTGCAGAGCACAGGCTCCAGACGCGCAGGCTCAGTAATTGTGGCTCACGGGCCTAGTCGCTCCGCGGCATGTGGGATCTTCCCAGACCAGGGCTCGAACCCGTGTCCCCTGCATTGGCAGGCAGATTCTCAACCACTGCGCCACCAGGGAAGCCCCTAAATGTCCCTTTTTTATAAGGACACAAGTCATATGAGATTAGGGGCCCACCCTACTGGAGTGTGACTTCATCTTAACTCATTATATCTGCCATGGTTCTATTCTCAAATAAGTTCATATTCTGAGGTAATGGGGGCCAGGACTTCAACATATAAATTTGAGAGGAACACAATCCAACCTATAACATATGATAGGACTATATTTACCTTCATAAGAAATTGCCAAACTCTTTTCTGAAGTGGCTGTAACATTTTCCATTCCCACCAGCAATGAATGAACATGGGCAGTGCCTATCCAATCACTGTCTAGGGGAAGAGAATCCTATTCAAGGGGTTTTCAGTTTCCCAGTCCCACTGGCAAGATCATTCCAGTCGCAGCTGGATGCCCTAATTACCTGCGTTCATCTCTCTTCTTTGTTCTGATCTCATGCCTGACAAGCATCCATCTGAGTAGAAATTGGCTCTTGTCTAGATCTAACTGGGTGGTTATGCCACCCCCCAGGAGAGGCATATTTCTCATTGTAAATCAATTAAACAGCAGCATGACTTTATGCATTAGTCATTTCAGCTTTGGGGAACCCTCTTGAGAGATGAAACCCTTCTCGACTTGCTAATAAAATCAAGTGCCTAAGTTTGTGGGGGCCAAGAAACCATGGTAAAAATGCAGAGTGCTCATCTGTGAAATATGGTAAAAATCGCCAGCACCTCCTGGTGACATCCAGACATTACTCCTGCTTATGTGTGTCTTATAACCCTCATTTTAAACTGGTACATAGTAAACCTGCTTTCTTTATTATCAGTGACAATGAAATTCTTTATGTTACTTAAATTATTGCTAGAGTGACAATAAAGTCTTATTTCTCTTTGTAACAATGGTTGGAAACTAAGAATAGAAGTTATAAGGAATAGATCATACTAATTCTTGTTTCAAAACTTGACCAGATCCATCAGAATTTAGATGACTTTCGTTGTTTTGTGTGTGTGAGAGGGACATCATTTCTCTACATATGTATTTCTTTAGAAGACTCTAGTTTTAGGAACTTCTAAGTCACTTCTAATCTTTCCATGTTTCATAACCATTTTTGAAGATTATTCCCACTCATAAGTTATTGTAAGTCACTTTGCAAATTTTATGTATAGTTGGTGGGGGATTTAAGGAGTATAACCTGAGCACAGATTCCTGAACTTCCTTTCACCTAAATGCTCTACTTGGAGAAGCTCAAACCCAAAGTGCCTGTTTCCAGAGTGTGTGAGATAATAGGTTTTACCAGGATGTCCATAAAGAGTCAGCAGGGAGGTGTCTTGCCTGCCTACTCTGAGTGCTTCTTATCATTCAGGTGAGTCCATGTAAGTACATACCTCTCTGCTTAGGGGTCACAGGCCATCCCAGCTTGACCCATCCTGCTGCAATAAAACCTCTTATGTCATTGTTTCATTTGATATGACACATATCAACCAGCTCCTGCATTTCAGATAGCCAATAGGGAAAAAAACAATTTCAATTTGTAATCTTTGAAAGGTTTAGACATTTACTTTGCACTTAAGAAAAAGTAAGGTGGTTTTCCAAAACTGTAAGCTCAAACAATCTAAACAGTTTATGCCTTGAAATTTTATCATATACTTTTGCCCTTTTCCTTGTCTTTTTCAGTACAAAGGGTTGGGTAATATTCGTCCTTGTACCCACCACTATTTACCACAGTTGCAAATACTAGTTGGATTGGACTCACAATAGTTTGAATTCAATAATCAAAATCAGTTCCTTCATTTAAGTAGCAATTCTATAGATGGTGAGGATTTTCCTACCATTATTGAAATATTTACTGTCAGAAAAATGAGAACTGGGTTTCTGGTACCATGGAATTCTTTTTAAAGTGTTCTCTCCTATAATTCTAGTGATTTGTTACATATTTACTGACCAACTACTAGATGCAAGACTCACTGAGCTATAGTGACATGTGAGTCAACTGAGAATCAGACATGTATCATAAGTTTATTTTTAATTTTAGACATTTGTAAGTGACATTCTGTCCATCTCTTCCTCTTAGTATGTGTAGATTGTGTATGGTATCTCTTGCTTTTCATTTTATAAGATAATGAAATAATAATAATCATTTTAACTACTTGGCACAATTTATCATTTCTGAGCTATTTAGAGTATCATTTGGAGGAAAATAAAATCGGCTGAAATGCATTTAAATTTGCATTCTCCTTGACATTAAAGAAGGTTAAGATGTATCAATACTATCTTTGAAGTATTTTAATTCTTTCTGTTTTCAGAAATGAAGTAGAATATTGTTGATATGTTCCTTGAAAAAAAATCAACTTAATTAACACAAATTAATTCAAAAGTTCAGTATTGAGTCCTTACTAATCTATCTATTCTTTGCTCTGGAATATGAAAAATCTCTCCAAATGGAATTCTATACTGTCTCCCAACTGCCTATAAAAACTCCACCTATGCTTCAAAACAGTTCAAAATCACTCTTTTCCTGAAATAGCTTTCTAAGTTTCCCTACTTGAAGTTTGTTTGCTTACCAGACTAAAAGGAAATGTTCTGTTAGAAGAACAAAATGGAAGAATGTGTATCCACAGAAGCCAAGACAAGAAAGTGTTTCAAGGAGAGTAGTCAACTGTGTCCAATACTACTGAGAAATGGAGTAGAAGGTCACTCTTTAATGACCATGATTTGGCAAAATGGAAGTTATTAGTGACCTTGTAAAGAGCAATTTCAGAAGGAGTTGAAGGGAAAATAGTGATTAGGAGGTAGAATCAGAATAGACAATTTCTTGGGTCAATTGGAGCAACTGGAGTCGAGGGAGTACTTGTTTTTTCTTTGTGTCTTTTCCTGCTTATTTTAATAAGGGAGGGGCTGAAACAAGCTCCTATTTTGGGTCACATGTTTGACCCTTGTCTGCATAATTCTGTGCAAAGAACACACTGTACTGGACCTCAAAGGAATTGGTCTTTCTTCTACTTTGCTACTAATTCTGTCATCTTAGTCATGATACATTCCCTTAATCTCAAGCTCTCATGTAAAACGATGGGGTTAACCTTCTATATTCAATATTCAATGACTTCTAGATGGATATCATTTGTAGTTTTGAATATTAGATGTGCCAACTCACATTCTCTGTCAAGGACTCTATTTGGCTAAATCTCAAGGGAATTTGAGAGCCTTGAAGAAGTGAGGCAGGAGGCCAGGTGAGATTGTAAGGTTTGAGACAAACACATTGTATACAATACTGATGTAAGCAGTCATTTGAATGTTTTAATCACATCTAATTTTATAAATACTAAAATTATTCCTAGTGATTGATGTTAATTTTATAATTACAGTAAGTAATCTCATGACATCACAAACGGATAATTGCTTCTGAATGTGTCTAGTTTAAAATTGAATAAAATTCAAAAGCTTTGCCTAAATAGAACTAAATTTTGTTGTTATTTTCTCTATTGTATTCCCACTTGTTGTCAATATTGACTAGAATTCTGCTTTCCTGAAGAAGTTTATGTCACATTCTGGTTAAGCATACATGTAATTAATATTTTATTTCTTGAGTTAGCATAACTTTGCTTTGAACATAGCTTTGATTTGATCCTCCCTCTGTAAGAGGTAAGTTTTACTGTACAAATCATTGTCTTTGCCAGCTTTTTGCACCTTGCACACAACTGTGACTTAGAATTGTGTCTGAGTATGTACTCATGCTGTGCTCATGCTGCTTTGTGATCAAAACTCCTTGATTACGTACTTTAGACTTCTAGTCAATAGCCATTGCTCAAATATATAATTAAATAGAACTTTGATAATTCTATGTTCTTCCTAAATTTTCATAGTCGTGTAAAAGCAGGCTTTTTTTTAGATGTACATAGTTAAGTAAGACTGATTCCAAAGAAAGTATGTTCTGTTCGGTTGAGTTATGGGTAGGGGACAAGGACTTTTATAACTGTAAATTATATCAGTTTTAATGCATATATTCTTTATTATGGGTTAAATTGAACTGGCATTCTCAACTTAGAGCAAATTGTTAAAAAATCTGCACCATAATGAACAACCCAAGTTACTATGAAGAAGAGAGAGAAAAGAGATGAGTTTTTAGTATTGTTTATTTCACCTTACGTAAAGTTCAACTTTTCCTTAGAAGTAATATTTTCTCTTTTTGGGAATTAAACCTTTAACTTGAAGGTAGGTAGAAGATTTTAAAAATTAGCTATATGCCCATTAACCAAATATAATAATGATCTGTATTTTTGCTTGATTTTTTTTCAGGCTTTTAAAAAATTAACCAACATAAAACAACATCAGCAACATTATCAGTTATTTATTATGTGCTAGACATATGATTTGTTTCCAAACCCCACTTTTTAACCATAGTACTGTCCTATATTTATATTATAGTTATAGATTTATAATCTTACCCATGTTAAAAACATCCATATTATTTTATTTAAAGTTATAGCTTACATATTTATATTTAAATATGTATATTTATATGCATATATCCCAAAGTATTGGGTTAGCCAAAAAGTTCATTTGAGTTTTTCTGTAAGATAGTATGAAAAACCCAAACAAACTTTTTGGCCAACCCAATAGTTGTAAATAATCATGTAACTCTAAAGTGTGTATCAGAGTTGTTTTTCTCTCAAGATTATAAGTATTTACCAGATAATTTCAAACTTTTTAACAAACATGTTAAAGGAGAACTAACATCCTATTAGACATTTAAGATATCAATACTTCTGTTTTCTGTTGTAACCAGTATTACAAAAAAGAAAGTCTTCCCAAAATTTGGCTTTAATTTTTTAGGAAAGTTTTCTTCAAGTGTATTTCTGGGTCAAAAGATGTGAACATTTTTAAGGCTCCGAAATACAGATGGCAAATTATTCCTTCCAAAAAATGAACAATTTGCTCTGCAAGAGAGAGTGAATGAATCTCTCTAAGTTGTACTATAGTCAATCCATTTTTATTTTTTAAAAAATCTGTAGTAAAGCAAAAACATATTTTCTTTCATTAATTTACACACCATTGATTACTAGTATGGCTAAATTTTTTCTATGTATAAACCATCTACTGTCCTCAATATAAATATTAAAGATTCATATTCTTTGTCCATTATTCATTTAAAGGTTTTAATGTTTTCTTTATTGACGTAATGAGGTCTTTACATGCAAAAGCCATTTGCTGAACTGTCCTTTCAAAATGCTTTGAGAGTACGAGCTATTAAGAATGGGCTGTTGCTTTTAGTGAATCGATGCTGTCTAAGATGATGTACAGGTATGATACAGTGTTCCTTCTGAGACTGAGAGAAATTTTTCTGAGTCTCAGAAATAAAAATTATGATGCTTCTGAATGGTTGGTATGTTATTAGCCACTGGTTATGGATATTGAGACTGGCTTTGTTACTCATTTCTTTAAGAAGCTAAGAGTTGAACTTACGGACTGTCATTAGTTATTACACAGAATATTATGGTATTTTTGCTTCTAATTATATTTTTAGTTTTATCATATATTCCATTAATTTCAACCTTTTAATTTACTAGTCATTACTTGTTGTAATAATGTACATATTTCTGTAAACCACCTCAAACCCTGTTTTCAAAAGAATGAAGGGTACAAAAAAAAATCTCAGTTAGATAAAACAAATTAATAAGTGCTTTCAATAACTATTACTAAAGCTTTTTCTCATTTTAATTTTTTAAAAAAATCTATAAAGAGTCATATTTTATGTAATTAAGTTGAGTTTTCCTCCATGATACCATTAATTCTTTTATAAGCTTAGAGAGTACAATAAAGTAAATGAGACCTTAATGCTTAGCATCCATAGATGAAGAGATGAGGAAATGGGGAACGGACCTAAGATTTTCCCATTCTGTACTGCCTTTCTACTGTGACTACAGATTCTGAGACTCTTGGGCTCTACCCGATGTGAATGCACAGTGCCTTTTGAAATTGTCATTTGGTAGTTATGAAACTTTCACCACAAATAATAGAAAACTCAACTAACATCAACCTAAACATTTTCTTTCTCCACTGAAAATAAGTGTAGAGATAGATGTTTGACATATTTGTAAAATTTCTTGGCCTTTCCCTCATGGCTGCAAAATGGTTGCCACTATCCCAAGTATGAAATCCATACTCCAGAAAAGAATAAACTGAGAGATAGACTAGTAGCAGCAGAACTCCACTTGAATCCCAATGGGCAGAATTCTATTACATGGCTACTTTGAGCTAAGAGGCACGTATTTGTCTTCTCTGTTCTCACAGTGGAGGTGAGCAAGAGAAACTGGGGATGGCAATGCGTGTTGAGAATGATTATTACTTAATATTTGTATATAAAGCCACTTTCTAAATTTTAAGTTAATTGCTTCTTCTCAGTCAGATTAGAAACTCATTTAGGGCTGGTTCTATTGCTTTCTTTTTCCCTACAAGTATATGTAGCAAAATACATAGCATTAATATTTAAAATTTATCTATTTAACTTTCATGATAAAAATAAGTACATTATTATTTTTTGTTAAGTGTACACTCATTGCGAAACAACCTAATTTTATAAACTTTAACTTAGCAGCCTTACTGATCTGAATTACAACCACAAAACTATTTCCCTAAGTATTTTACTCAATAGATGAGAATGGAGGTGTACCCAGGTCCCAAACCAATCTAAATGTTTTAGAACTGTATCAAAAATTAGATTACTGGGGGCTTCCCTGGTGGCGCAGTGGTTGAGAGTCTGCCTGCTAATGCAGGGGACACGGGTTCGAGCCCTGGTCTGGGAAGATCCCACATGCCACGGAGCAGCTGGGCCCGTGAGCCACAACTACTGAGCCTGCGCGTCTGGAGCCTGTGCCCCGCAACGGGAGGGGCCACGATGGTGAAAGGCCCGCGCACTGCGATGAAGAGCGGTCCCCGCACCGCGATGAAGAGTGGTCCCCACTTGCCGTAACCAGAGAAAGCCCTAGCATGAACCGAAGACCCAACACAGCCAAAAATAAATAAAATAAATAAATAAAGTAGCTATAAAAAAAATTAAAAAAAAAAAAAAATTAGATTACTGGTTCTATTAGTTTCTATTGCTGAGTAACAAATTATACAATTTAGTACCTTAAAACAACACAAATTTATTATCTCACAATTTCTGTGGGCCAGGAGTATGGGTACAGGATAGCTGGCTCCTCTGCTCAGGATCTCACCAGGCTGAAATCAAGGTGTTGGCTGGGGCTACCGTCTCATCTGAGGTTCAAAGACCCCTTCTGAACTTACTGGTTGTTGGCAGAATTCAGCTTCTTGTGGTTATAGGACTAAAGCTCCAGTTTTCTTACTTATTATTGGCTAGAAACCACTCTCCGTTCTTAAAGGGTGTGCTCAGGGCCTTGCCATGTGGTCCTGAGCAGTTCACAATATGGCTGTTTGCTTCTTCAAGGCCAGAAGGAGCACATCTCTGTTGCATTGAATTACTTCGACTTCTAGAATCCCTCCACTCCCTCTAGTCTTTTTCAAGGGCTCGCCTTATTAAGTCAGGTTCACTTAGGATAATCTCCCTTTTGATTAATTTAAAGTCAACTGATTAAGGGCCTTAATTACTCTGCAAAATTCATTAACTTTTGCCATATAGCATAACCTGATCACAGGAGTGGCATTTTACCCTGTGGTATCCTATTCACAAGCCTCACCCACATGGGAAGGGAGTGGGTTATACAGTACATGTACACTAGAGGGCTATAATCATAATTGTGGGGTCCCTTTTAGAATTCAGCCTACACACCAGTTCAAACTTCAGTGTAGTATTTAATATTTTCAAGAACTAATTATGAAGCATGGAGTTAGAGTAAAAAGACATAGCAAATATATCTGAGGACCTAGAGAAGCCTCTCAAGTAATTTAAGGATTTATTTAGACATGGAATATGTTTAATGTATGATAGGATCATCTTATTACAATTAGACAGACTCAATTGTCAATGGTGTTGACCACTGTATCCCCCGTCACCCCCACCAAATGACGTGTAAAACTTAGTGTGGTCCCTCTCACATAGAAATTGCTCAGTAAATGTTACCTGAGATTATTATGTTTACTGATGGATTAAAATATGTTTTCTTTTTGGTACCACTGCGTGGTTTTGCAGGTTGATGACTAGTATTTTGTTAATTGAATAAGTAGAAACTACACTGTGTGGGTGAAAATGGGCTTTGCAGAAAACTATAAAATGGTCTGACTTCTTGTCCTTCAAAGAATGTCAAGACAAATTGAACTGATTGCAAAGTGGCTAGGATTGAAAAGATTTTATGTTGAAAAAATGGTATTCAGAGAAGTCTAATGAATCATTCCTCTGTGTCTTTTTTAGGGCATTGTACTATTGTAGCAATCACATTTATCCTCAGGAATCTCCTCAGCTCCTATGAACTTTCATTATCTGACACTCATTTCATCAGTTAAAATGAGGTGGAAGCACAAAATTGTGATAGCATTTAGGGAAAATATCTAACTGGTGATTTGATGATACCTATGTTTCTTGAAAGCATATATGCAGAAAGAAAAAGAAACAGCTTATAATTTATGGTGGAGAAAGTCATAACCATGCAGTTCATCCTAACTTTGCCCCAATTAACTCTGAGAATGTAGACAAATCTGACCTTTGAGAAAACTGGAGAAAAAATTATCTCTAAGCCCCATTATATTACTAATGTCTTGGTAATACCATGTGAAATCTATTAAAGGATAATTTTCTAAATTTAATTAAATATATGGAATGCATTAATATGAATAATTTTGTTCTTAATTTTATGTTGATTTTCAGATGGATGGGATTTTTATGTTGTTTTTATATGCACAAATGTGATAAAAGTATGTTACCATTCTTTAATATGGTGAGTAAAGGAACTATTTTTGCCCCATATCATTATGAGAACTTTAAAACAGTGAGTAAAACCAATGCATAGGGTAACGAAAAAATGGAAGTTTATTCAACATTTTCTTATCAGTTAATTTTTAGCTCATTAGTCCTTTTCTGTATCCATTGAAGGACATATAAAAGGGAGGGCTAAGTAGTTCACATTGAGCATAGAATACCTAAGGTATCTTACTTTTATAGAAGGTTATCTATTTCGGGGATGCAATAACTCTTGGCTTTTATTTTACTTAAATTATGAAACAAATTAAAATTGCTTTTCAGATATTGATGTGAGGATTCCATAGAAATCTTTTGCTTTTTACAACTGAAACTTTTAATATTCTATTTTATCTTTAATTTTATTTTTGTTTTAGGCTTCAGTGATTATACCAATTGGAATAAAAAATACTTGTTAATATATTTACTTCCAGGACTCTATATAGAATAAGTATCTACTCTACTACTTTGCTCATGGTTATAGAGAGACATTTCTGATCATTGATCACTGGTATTTCAGTTAGATATTCAGAAGAAGTTTCAATTTAGGATTTTTTTCCTAATCTCTTTATTATTTTGAATTATGGATCAACTGGGATGCATGTGGAGAATGTAGAGGTAGGAATGTTCTTTTTTTTTTTTTTTAATTTCATATCCTGTCTTCAAGCAGTTTGGTTTTTTTTTTTTTTTTGGTTTTTTGTTTTGTTTTGTTTAAATTAATTAATTAATTAATTATTTAATTTATTTATTTTGGAGTGTGTTGGGTCTTCGTTTCTGTGCGAGGGCTTTCTCTAGTTGCAGCGAGCGGGGGCCACTCTTCATCACGGTGCGCGGGCCTCTCACTGTCGTGGCCTCTCTTGTTGCAGAGCACAGGCTTCAGACGCGCAGGCTCAGTAGTTGTGGCTCACGGGCCTAGTTGCTCCGCGGCATGTGGGATCTTCCCAGACCAGGGCTCAAACCCGTGTCCCCTGCATTGGCAGGCAGATTCTCAACCACTGTGCCACCAGGGAAGCCTGGTAGGAATATTCTTAAGCTTCACAAATTAAAACTTTCAAAGTTACTTTCTTTGACTTACCGTGGTAAACTTCTTTTTTTCAATATGATTTTTTCTGGCACTTTAATGTTCTTTGCCAAACCCTTTGTAAATCCATGGTGATATTTATCAGATGACTTGAGTAAGAAACCTTTTATTCCATTCCTACTTCAGCCTCTGACTCTTTGAATGACCTTGAAAAATTAATATTCCTCCCACTATCTCTCAAGGTAAAAAAAAACAAATAACACAAAACTAACTCAGAGGGATGATCTGAAGCTTGATTATAATTATGATTCATAATAAAGTCCACTGAGATATTTCAAGAAAAGGTATTGTACATAGGCAAAATATTATTATAAAACTCTCTAGAATCTTCATTTGTAGATTATTATTTATGATTTCAACAGAATTATATTTTAGTTGTGCCTATAGGGCCTCTGATGTTTCTCGGTCAACTAAAACTTTTATACTCCATAATGAATGTTTACTAAGCCGTGGTTTCCTTGAAGAAGAAAATGGAATAACTCAATATTTTTAAGTTACATACATGAATTTTAAATTACCTTCCCTTTACCATTAAGTTGGAGTGAGTCTAAATTTAAAGTATTAAGATATCTAACGCATCTTAGTTGTAAGATGTAAGACTTAGAGTAAGACTGCATAAATTATCTCATTCAAACCATCATATGCTTACATTTTGATGGGGTAACTTAGTTACCAAGGTAACTTAGTTGTATTTTTTCATATTTCTTTATAAGTAGTTTGAATTACAGGATATAGTCTAGTGTCTAAGCATCTGGGTTCTAGTGTCAGATTGTTGACAAATCTTTGCTCTATCACATATAAGCTGTGTGACTTTTAGCAACTTAGAAAATTGTCCATACCTCAACATCCCCATTTATAAAATGGAGATAATAATAGAACAGACTGTTAGATAAATGAAACAATACATACTAATGTTTGGCACATATAAGTACTCAATAAATATTAGCCTTTCCTACATGGCTGGTCATGGCTCTATTTCTTTATGTGGGTACCCATTAACTGTATGGAACAGGACCCTACAGGGCCTTCCCAGGACAGACCCCCTCCCCCCATGTCATCTGCCTGCCTCTTGTTTGTAGAAAAGATGTAGTCTCCTAGGCCTCCCCTGAGTCACAAAAGCCTGGCTCAAGAATTAATGATTGAAAGGATGTGAACATGGAGTGACAAAAGTGGCAGTTGGGCCAGGAGAACTGTTAACAATTTAAACAGTAAATAAGCCATATGGCAGTCACAGAATCTTTAGTTCCTCCCTGAAGTACATAGATAACAGTATCTGATGCACATTCCTGAGTTGTTTTGCAGATACTAAAGCCCCCACCAAATGAAAGAAGTTAACTACATGATGACCATGAACATGTAGCAGGCAGACCTACTGGAGCCCGAGGATCGACAATGTTAACCCCTGTGACACCACCCCGTTACCTCACCATCAACCAATCAGAGAATTGTACATGAGCTGATCACGCACCCTGCAACTCCTCTCCTTTACCTTGCCTTTAAAAATGCTTCCTTGAAACCCGTCAGAGAGTTCAGTTTTTTTGAGCATTAGCTGCCCAGGACTCCTTGTCTGGCACCTACAGTAAATGCTGCACTTTCCGTCACCACAACCAGTGTCAGTAGATTGGCTTTACTGCATCCGAGCTAGTGGACCCAAGTTTGGTTTGGTAACAATTTGATTAAAATTAGAGTAAGCTTCAGAGGGGTGAGCATTTTCATTCCTGATTTCATCTATATTTACAGTGTGGATTGTTGCAGATTGTCATAATTTTTGCTTTGTTCCTATTTAAACTTCTTCCATAGAGTCTTCATTCATTACATGATCTCAATTTTTATATTTATGGATATGAATTGTACTATTAAATCTAAAACCATCACTTAGACATTATTAACAATAACAAATATAAGAGAAAATTATATTTATTGGGTATATGTTATGTGCAAGGAATATTTCCAAGTACTTTACATTCATTATTTTGTTTAATTCTCAAAATAACTGTGTTAGGTATTATTATCATTAACCCCATTTATGAATTAAAAAACTAAGGTTAATATAGATTGGCCAGACTACTTAGCTCTATGGGACAGAGTCAGAGTTTCATTTCATATTATCTGATAATAAAGCCCATACTCAGAACCTCTAAATTCTACTTTCTTATATTTCAATTGAATGTCTCTCCATCACTTCAAAATGTACAAACTCACATTTTTTCCTGCCCATCTGACCTCTTTCTAACATGTATATTTCTAATATTCCTGTACTCACTCCTACTTGGAATTCATGATTCTCTCCTGTAACTTACTTCTTTCCCTCTCATTTGCTACCAATTGTTTTTGTTCTCCCTTGGTAATATTTCCAACTTAAAAATATGTTCCCATGAGTTACCCACCAATCTCCATTCCTGTGTGATTTTCACTGCCACTATCCTGGCCTAAGCCTTCCTTAATACATGTCTGGATTACTGCCTTAGCTCCCTAGTTATTCTCCCCTAACTTCAGCTTCCTCAGATTACACTCCAACTTGCCATTTACTAGCTGTGTGACCTCAACAAATTAATTTATCTTCCAGTGACTCAATTTTAAAATTTGGATAATAATATCTACCTCATAGGGTTGATCTAGATTTCAAAACATAACATTAATGGATTTCCATAATTTGGCCCAAACTGTGTCTAACCTATTTTAGTTTCTCAATCTCTTTTAGCAGGTGTCTCAGGCCCCACAATCTCAAGGTCAGTAAGTTTTGGGTATCACTTTCTTTTAACACTTAAATCGGTATGAGATTAATGAGTTTTCCTTGGTTCACACTTCTTCAGTTAGATTGCATCTTTTATGCCTCACAGTACCTAATTTAATGCTTCATATACAGGGGGCAGTAGGCATATCGTAAACATTTGTTGAATTATTTTGACCCAGATCAATTTCCTTGTCCCCTAGTTTATTCCCATTGGGTTTATAATGAAATTCAGTGGAAAATGTCATTTTTCTCCACAGCTGCCATTCCTCCTTTTTCTTATTGTGTTGCCATCATGAAGTTTGGGTAGGATAAATCTCACCTCCAGCTACAAGAACAGTCCTATTTTCAAAGACTAATTAGCATTACTCCATTGTCATTACCCCAGTGATTGGCTCGGAAATGGTGAATAAGCATATCAGGCTGAAGCTAGTCAGTGCATGGCAATCACCAAGTTTCCATAAGAGTAAATTCAGGTCTTTTATATATGATTTAGGTCAGTGGTTTTCAAACTTAGTGTGCATCAAAATCATCTGGCAGACTTGTTAAAATACAGATTTCTGAGTCTCACCCCCAGAATTTCTGGGGTCATAGGTGGGGTCCAAGAATTTTTATTACTCTGCTGTTTGGAAGACACACCCCAAGTACCACTGGTTTAAGGCTTTTCTATTCAAAGTGTGGTCCACACACCAGCAGCTTTGACATCATCTGGGAGCTTGTTAGAAATGCAGGATTTTGAACTCAAAGACCTACTGAATCTGAATTTTCAATTTAACAAAATGCCTGCCCAGGTGATCCACATGCACATTAAATTTGAGAAGCACTAGTTTAGGGAGAGACATTTATTTTCCCTCTGGCTGCCCAAGAAGCAGATTGTTATCGCCAGTCATCCTGTGATCATAAGTGGAGCAAGCTTTTAAATGAAGCTGATGATAGAAAAGGCACAGTGACGATATGGGAAACACTGGGTCCTTAGTTTACAATGTTAATCTGGGTTCACTTTTGTCCTAAGTATGAATTTTATTTTATTTTTTGTCCTTGGACCAAAAATTCCCTTTATTGTTAAAGGGCATTTTGAGTTGAAATTTCCATTTCTTACATATTAACTATACAAGTCTCTGCCTTGAAAAGTATATACTGCCTTGGATTAGTAAGACATTGCTGTCACATTATCTAAAAACTTATGAATTTATTTTCCAATAAATTGGTGTATTGACAGCAGCAGTATTTGGTGATAATAATTTGTGTTATTTTTAAAAAGTTAAAACTAGAATAAGGGAGACACACATGAGGATAGATAATTTCCTCAGACAATTGGGCAAGTGTTGAAAGAAACAGAAAAGGAGAGGATTAAAGACAAAAAAATTGCTTGAGGTGAATATCCCTAATCTCAGACCATATGCACAATTAATTGCACATTTCACCTGAGAGGAAGAAAAATAATAATAATACCTGTAACTACTTTTGAGTACTTATCACATGCTAGACATTGTGTTAAGTGTTTCTTATACATTATCCCATTTAATAATCATTTACGCCAGACAATATTGAAAACAACTCTATGTAGTATGTATGACACTCCTATTTTATTTATTAGGAAACAGAAATTATGAGAAATTTAGTAACCTGACCAAAGTCACACAACTAGTAAGTAGGGTTTAGGGCTATACATCAGACATGTCTTCTTATCCCATAGGGTTGGTTATTTTCCACAAAGTAAGAATAAAGCTGAAGTGTTAAAATGGTGTAACTTTTTTTCCTGGAAGGTTTTCTCTTAGGAGAGTGATAAAGGCAGCATAAGCTAGTTGTATGTACTTTCAGGTTTAAGGAATATTGATTATAAACATACATTTCCATATTTTTAAAGTAACTAAAGTATAATAACTAATATAGGTATCTAATAACTGTGTTAATTTTCACATACAAACAATACCACCCCCACCCAATAAATTTATGAATGGTGACAGCAACAATAAAAAACTAATAATGTTTACTTAATGTATTATTTACATGTAAAACTTCATATTTTTTAATGTTAAAACATGCAATAATAAATTTGGACTCTGAATTAACAAAATTAAAATAGTTATTCTCTAATTGACATATGAAAGCTATGGTAAATCTCAGAATATTTTAACTATTTATAAACTTTTGTATGTCTTCAATTATTGCTGGCATTAAAGCAAAAGAAAACTAAATATTGCTATTCTTTAGCTGGCATTTGGAGGAAGAAATTAAGGCTATTCCTTAGAAAGGAAAACCATCGTCATCTAGAAAGCCTTTGTGGTGATTATACTTCTCAGGGCAAAATATTTCTTTGCTAGATCTACAGTAACTCTTACATTATTTGCAGAGATGATTTTATGTGAATATTATTTCATTACCACCAATTTTACATATATCCCTCTTATGTGAGAAAATATAACTTTAGGGAGAAAAGGAACTATAAAAGAAATATTTCTTTGATCTGTAATTAGCAGCATATCCTTCATGGTAATTTAAGAACAAGGAATACAGCTATAGGCACTAAATCTATGTCATGTGGATACAAGATATTAATGAACGCTTCTAAAATCTGGGGGCTTTCTCTATTAAAATGATTATGAAATGGATATTATTTGCAGAACATTTCAATATTATGTCAGAAAATATTTAAAACAGTAAACAAAATTGTAAATGATTTGACTGGAAATATTATTTATAATGCAAAGTGTTTCCATTACTTTGGAAGGTAATATTGCAGATCTTGCTTATACATTATACAATAATCGGTGATGAACCCAGCCTTTTCAAACACTAAAAAATAAATGCATGGCAATACTTTTTACTGATGCCTTTTACTACTTTTAAAAGTTTTTGTTTGTTTTAATTTTGAAATAATTTCAAAATTACAGAAGATTTACAGGAATAATACAAATGATTCCTATATGAAAATTAATTAATTCACCAGTTGTTAACATTTTGAGAGAGTGTGTATGCATATATATTATCGGGGAAGGGAAAATTTTCCCCCCCTACCCCTCTTGAGTTCTTGGGACGGGATTAATAATACATTTGACACAAGATATATTAACAGGAGAAAAAGGAACAAGTTTTAATTTATGTACATGGAGGTCTCAGAAATAGGACATAAGAAATAGCCAAAGCAGGCCGGTTTTATACTTTTTAGACAAAGAAACAATAAATTTGTAAGGAATTGACAAGGCAAAGAAACTCAGGTTTTAGTTGCTTAATTAGTGAAGAATCTAAAGAGAGTTCGGGCTTGGGGTAGTAAATTAAAGTAACAAGATTTGTTTATATAGACTTCTTGGCTGGAACTGCCTCTTCCTGGTGATAAGGGTATCCTTCCACCTCCAAATACAGAGAATGCACCTTTCACATGAGAGATTCATTTCCTGCTTTCAGAGAGACAGAGAGGAGGGTCAAAGTATCCCTCTTGCCTTGACTGTTTCTTAAGTAACTTTAATTCAAAATAATCAATATGCCATTGAGGCATATTTTGGGGTGGCCTACTCTGGGCCCCGACTACATATATAGTTATATATAATTATATATAGTTATATATAATTAATATTATTATTTTCTGAACCATTTGCGTGTAAGTTGTTGGCATCAAATCCCTTTACCCATAAATACTTTGAATGCATCTTCCAAGAATAAAGATATTCTCTTATATAATCACAGTACAAACTCAGGAAATGTAACATTATATATAAATTGAACTTTCATTGTATCAGATCAACCTAATAATGTTCTTTATAGAAATACTTTTTCCCTGATTTAGGATGCAGTGCAACATAACACATTGCACTTAATTGTCATTTACTGTTTAGTCAGACTTGGCACTTGGAGACAGTACTTCACTTCTCTGAGTTTTAGTTTGCAGCTCTGTATTATTAGGGAAATTATCTAACTTCTCTGAACTTTAACTCATAAAGATGTTGTGAGAATTAAATGAGATACTATATTACAAGCACCTTCCTTCCAAAGTATCTGGCACAGAGTTGGTGATCAAAATATTGTAGCTTAAAAAAGAAAGACAAGTACATACGTTTAAATAATAGTCATAAAATTCAGACTTTAACTTAAATGTAGTGAAAGACACACCACTTCTTTTATCTTTTTCAGGATGCATTTCAGTGGGCCAGGAGCAAAAAGTCAAAGTCATTTTGAAAATAAAGCATTTTGTATAAAGACAATCTATTTCACTGAATGATACAGTGTTTATAGCGCCTGCTTTAGTTACATATCTCACAATGGAAAGCAATAAAACTGTACAGCTAGCAAGAAGAGAGTCAAGGTTTCAAGATAGACTTTTATATTATGAAAAAAACATTCTTTATTGACATACACAAAAAGCATTAGTTTTGGATAAGAGGAAATTGCTTGAGGATGTTCCTATAAGTAAAGTATCACCTCATGTTTGTTTAACTCAACAATTACCTCAGAAAAGTGATGTGCTTAAATAAATACACTTTTTATGGATGAGGGCCAGATCCCAAGAGAATGCTTTCCCCCTGAAGTTTTTCTCCTTTTGGCCTACTTCCTCCTATACAATATAGATGCAGAAAAAAATAAATAAATAAGGTTACTAAGACAAAGAGCATTGCTCACCACCCAGTTCTACAAAGGTTAAGTCGTAACCCACTGCAATGCTGACCAACAGTGCACCCTGCAAGGAATTCAGGATGAGAAACAGGATGAGGCATTTTGTGCTTTGGACAAGCAGGCCCTCTGATAATTACATAGATACCTTAGGAAGAATTGTAATGACCCCAGATTTTTGCATCTTCCAATAAATAAAAAATCTCTAAAATTATTGATTTGAGATATCTGTTCTTTGTGATTAGCAGCAATCTTACCAAGATGTATGCTTAACTGCATGTATTTGCTAGCTGAAAGGTATATCTAAACTGGCTTTTCCCCTACCTCTTCAGAGCAAGCAGTTCCTCAGAACCAGCTGAGTGGCTGTCTCCTGGGCTCTAGTCTTCTACTGAGGACTAGATCCTGAATACAACTTAAACCCACAACTCTCATGTTCTATGTTTTTCTTTAAGTCGACATCAACACCTGCCCAACCACAAGTATAGCCAATGGCATGTCCTTCTGGAAGCATGTGGTTGCCTGTCCAAGCCAGCTAGTGATTCCCTTCTTTGAAAACTTATTTTCTCTGTAATATTGTGATTTATAATGAGAAATATATATTTGGTCTTTGACCCTGTTTCTGGCACAGAGCTCCTAAAACTTGAAATTTCCTGTAATAAGAACAATAAAGGTGTCTTGTTATGTTGATTAGATGACTGTTTGGTAGGGGAAACAATCAACCCCATAATTAGAGGGTTGGGACATTTAGAAACAACCAAAGCCCTCTGTCCCCCACACCCGTGCCCCCAACCTCAGGGGAGAGGAGAGGAGAGGGCCTGGAGGTTGAATCCATTGCTAATAGCTAATGATTTAATCAGTGGTACCTCTGTAACAGAGCGTCCATAAAAACCCAAAAGGACTGGGTTCAGAGAGCTTCTGGGTAGGTGAACAAGTGCCTGGAGAGGGCATGGAAGCTTTGCTCCCTTTCCCACCTACCTTGCCCTATGCATCTCTTCCATCTGGCTGTTCCTGAATTACATCCTTTTATAATAAACCAGAAATCTAGTTAGTAAAGTTTCTCTGAGTTCTGTGAGCCACTCTAGCAAATTAATTGAACCCGAGGAGGAAGGCATGGGAACTTCTAGATTTATAGCCTGTTGGTCAGAAGTACAGGTAACAACTTGGACTCGGAAGTGGGGAAGGGGCAGTCTTGTAGGACCGAGCCCTTGTGGAATCTGATGCTATCTCTAGGTAGATGGTGTCAGAATTGAGTTAAATTTTTCGACACCCTGCTGGTGCCAGAGAATTGGTTGGTGTTGTACAGGAAGCAGGTAGGGGAATTGGGTCCAGGAACTCAAAAGAATTCTAAAGAGTGGTTTGGTCTCTGATCTAGCTTGTCTCACGATATGACTTTTTTAGGTTCTATGTTTAATGCTTTTCTCCCCAGTGAGATTGTTACTTTTTATGGAAATTGCCTAGTTCTTATATTTCTTTTTTCAGCTCATCATGCTTAATTCAGTGATAAATAAGAGAGTATATGTGGAATTGGAATTTTTAATCTTTCTTCACCTACCTGGGGTGTAAAGCAATCTCTTTTTGTCTCCACTTGCCTGAAACTGAGTGAAACTGTGGCTAAATCTGACTTGTTTATGCTTCTAATGACTTGCTACCTCCAATTATTTTGAGATAGGATTTTATCTACCCTTATAGTGCAAGGAGTAGAAAACGGAGAAGAGGACCTCAAGGTTCTTCTCTCCCTCTGGAGGAGACTCTTCACATGTGTTTTTCCTTCTAGTCTTACTGCCACAGTAAATTTTCCTTCAGTTAGAACATTGCCTCTGGCCATCCTGTTTCTGTCCCGTACATTTTTACCTTCCCGTTCTCACCTTGAAGCTCATATAGTCGTACCTCTCATTTGTGGTCCTTCTTTCTTACATCTACCTGAACTTCCTTCCTAAAGCCTTTAAGTACTCTCTTCCAAATCTGCCCTCAATCTTTTTTTTTCTATATGAGCAAATGTTTGTGATATAATTTTAATTAAAAATCATGCTACAAAACATTTTGTAAAATAGTATCCACATTTAGATATATCTGAATGAAATGACCAAGATTGCTTAGAATAAGAGCAATTCATAGGGCTTGCAAAATTAGTAACACTAATACGAACAAATGTTAAAAGGAGCTATTTCCAGATGGTGGAAATGTGGATCATTGTTATTTGTACCACTTTAATTCCTAAATTTTCAAAAATTAATATTTATTACTTTTATAATTAAAAAATTAAATGTAATTTTAAAATGCCCACCTAATTAAACTCCTGAGATAATTAAATGAGATGGTGTACATGGAGTGCATTCCAAGGTATTGTGCACCTATTATATATATTTTTTAACATCTTTATTGGAGTATAATTCTTTTACAATGATGTGTTAGTTTCTGCTTTATCACAAAGTGAATCAGCTATACATATACATATATCCCTATATCTCTGCCCCCTTGCATCTCCCTTCTGCCCACCCTCCCTATCCCAACCCTCTAGGTGGTCACAAAGCACCGAGCTGATCTCCCTGTACTATGCGGCTGCTTCCCACTAGCTATCTGTTTCACATTTGGTAATGTATATATGTCCATGCCACTCTCTCACTTTGTCCCAGCTTACCCTTCCCCCTCCCTGTGTCCTCAAGTCCATTCTCTAGTAGGTCTGCATCTTTATTCCCACCCTGCCCCTAGGTTCTTCATGACCTTTATTTTTTTTTTTTTTAGATTCCATATATATGTGTTAGCATACAGTATTTATTTTTCTCTTTCTGACATACTTCACTCTGTATGACAGGCTCTAAGTCCATCCACCTCACTATGAATAACTCAATTTCGTTTCTTTTTATGGCTGAGTAATATTCCATTGTATATGTATGCCACATCTTCTTTATCCATTCATCTGTCGATGGACACTTAGGTTGCTTCCATGTCCTGGCTATTGTAAATAGAGCTGCAATGAACATTGTGGTACATGACCCTTTGTGAATTATGGTTTTCTCAGGGTATATGTCCAGGAGTGGGATTGCTGGGTCGTATGGTAGTTCTATTTGTAGTTTTTTAAGGAACCTCCATACTGTTCTCCATAGTGGCTGTATCAATTTACATTCCCACCAACAGTGCAAGAGGGTTCCCTTTTCTCCACACCCACTCCAGCATTTATTGTTTGTAGATTTTTTGATGATGGCCATTCTGACTGGTGTGAGGTAATAACCTCATCATAGTTCTGATTTGCATTTCTCTAATGATTAATGATGTTGACCATTCTTTCATGTGTTTGTTGGCAACCTGTATATCTTCTTTGGAGAAATATCTATTTAGGTCTTCTGCCTATTTTTGGATTGGGTTGTTTGTTTTATTGATATTGAGCTGCATGAGCTGCTTGTAAATGTTGGAGATTAATCCTTTGTCAGTTGCTTCATTTGGAAATATTTTCTCCCATTCTGAGGGTTGTCTTTTCGATTTGTTTATGGTTTCCTTTGCTGTGCAAAAGCTTTTAAGTTTCATTAGGTCCTATTTGTTTATTTTTGTTTTTATTTCCATTTCTCTAGGAGCTGGGTCAAAAAGGATCTTGCTGTAATTTATATTATAGAGTGTTCTGCCTATGTTTTCATCTAAGAGTTTCATAGTGTCTGGCCTTACATTTAGGTCTTAATCCATTTTGAGTTTATTTTTGTGTATGCTGTTAAGGAGTGTTCTAATTTCATTCTTTTACATGTAGCTGTCAGGTTTCCCAGCACCACTTATTGAAGAGTCTGTCTTTTATCCATTGTATATTCTTGCCTCCTTTATCAAAGATAAGGTGACCATATGTGCATGGGTTTATCTGTGGGCTTTCTATCCTGTTCCATTGATCTATATTTCTGTTTTTGTGCCAGTACCATACTGTGTTGATTACTGTAGCTTTGTAGTATAGTCTGAAGTCAGGGAACCTGATTCCTCCAGCTCCGTATTTCTTTCTCAAGATTGCTTTGGTTATTTGTGGTCTTTTGTGTTTCCATACAAATTGTGAAATTTTTTGTTCTAGTTCTGTGAAAAATGCCAGTGGTAGTTTTATAGGGATTGCATTGAATCTGTAGATTGCTTTGGGTAGTAGACTCATTTTCACAATGTTGATTCTCCCAATCCAAGAACATGGTATATCTCTCCATCTATTTGTATCCTCGTTAATTTCCTTCATCAGTGTCTTATACTTTTCTGCATACATGTCTTTTGTCTCTTTAGGTAGGTTTATTCCTAGGTATTTTATTCTTTTTGTTGCAGTGGTAAATGGGAGTGTTTCCTGAATTTCACTTTCAGATTTTTCATCATTAGTGTATAGGAATGCAAGAGATTTCTGTGCATTAATTTTGTATCCTGGTACTTTACCAAATTCATTGATTAAACCTAGTAGTTTTCTTGTAGCATCTTTAGGATTCTCTATGGATAGTATCATGTCATCTGCAAACAGTGACAGCTTTACTTCTTCTTTTCTGATTTGGATTCCATTTATTTCCTTTTTCTTCTCTGATTGCCATGCCTAAAACTTCCAAAACTATGTTGAATAATAGTGGTGAGAGTGGGCAACTTTGTCTTGTTCCTGATCTTAGTGGAAATGGTTTCAGTTTTTCACCATTGAGGATGATGTTGGCTGTGGGTTTGTCATATGTGGCCTTTATTATGTTGAGGTAAGTTCCCTCTATGCCTACTTTCTGGACGGTTTTTATCATAAATGGGTGTTGAATTTTGTTGAAAGCTTTTCCTGCATCTATTGAGATGATCATATGGTTTTTATTCTTCAATTTGTTAATATGGTGTATCACATTGATTGAGTTGCATATATTGAAGAATCCTTGCATTCCTTGGATAAATCCCACTTGATAATGGTGTATGATCCTTTTAATGTGCTGTTGGATTCTGTTTTCTAGTATTTTGTTGAGGATTTTTGCAGCTATGTTCATCAGTGATATTGGCCTGTAGTTTTCTTTCTTTGTGACATCTTTGTCTGGTTCTGGTATCAGGGTGACGGTGACTTCATAGAATGAGTTTGGGAGTGTTCCTCCCTCTGCAATATTTTAGAAGAGTTTGAGAAGGATTGGTGTTAGCTCTTCTCTAAATGTTTGATAGAATTCGCCTGTGAAGTGATCTGGTCTTGGGCTTTTGTTTGTTGGAAGGTTTGTAATCACAGTTTCAATTTTAGTGCTTGTGATTGGTCTGTTTATATTTTCTATTGCTTCCTGGTTCAGTCTCGGAAGGTTGTACTTTTCTAAGTATTTGTCCATTTCTTCCAGGTTGTCCATTTTATTGGCATATAGTTGCTTGTAGTAATTTCTCATGATCCTTTGTATTTCTGCTGTATCAGTTGTTACTTCTCCTTCTTCATTTCTAACTCTATTGATTTGAGTCTTCTCCCTTTTTTTCTTAATGAGTCTGGCTAATGGTTTATCTATTTTATTTATCTTCTCAAAGAATCAGCTTTTAGTTGTATTGATCTTTGCTATTATTTCCTTCATTTCTTTTTCATTTATTTCTGATCTGATTTTTATGATTTCTTTCCTTCTGCGAACTTTGGGGTTTTTTTGTTCTCCTTTCCCTAATTGCTTTACGTGTAACGTTAGGTTGTTTATTTGAGATGTTTCTTGTTTCTTAAAGTAGGATTTTATTACTATAAACTTCCCTCTTAGAACTGCTTTTGCTGCATCCCATAGGTTTTGGATCATCGTGTTTTCATTGTCATTTGTTTCTAGGAATTTTATGATTTCCTGTTTGATTTCTTCAGTGATCTCTTGGTTATTAAGTAGTGTATTGTTTACCTCTGTGCACTTGTATTTTTTACAGATTATTTTTCCTGTAATTGATATCTAGTCTCATAGTGTTATGGTTGGAAAAGATACTTGATACGATTGCAATTTTCTTAAATTTACCAAGGCTTGATTTGTCACCCAAGAAACGATCTATCCTAGCGAATTTTCCATGAGCACTTGAGGAGAAAGTGTATTCTGTTGTGTTTGGATGGAATGTCCTATAAATATCAATTAACTCCATCTGGTTTAATGTATCATTTAAAGCTTGTGTTTCCTTATTTATTTTCATTTTGGATGATCTGTCCATTGGTGAAAGTGGGGTGTTAAAGTCCCCCACTATGATTACATTACTGTCGATTTCTCCTTTTATGGCTGTTAGTATTTGCCTTATGTATTGAGGTGCTCCTATGTTGGGTGCATAAATATTTACAATTGTTATATCTTCTTCTTGGATTGATCCATTGATCATTATGTAGTGTCCTTCTTTGTCTCTTTAATAGTCTTTGTTTTAAAGTCTATTTTGTCTGATATGAGCATTGCTACTCCAGCTTTCTTTTGATTTCCATTTGCATGGAATATCTTTTTCCATCCCCTCACGTTCAGTCATTATGTGTCCCTAGGTCTGAAGTGGGTCTGTTGTAGACAGCATATATACGGCTCTTGTTTTTGTATCCATTCAGCCAGTCTGTGTCTTTTGGTGGGAGCATTTAATCCATTTACCTTTAAGGTAATTATCGATATGTATGTTCCTATTACCATTTTCTTAATTGTTTTGGGTTTGTTTTTGTAGGTCTTTTCCTTCTCTTGTGTTTCCTGCCTCGAGACGTTCCTTGAACGTTTGTTGTAAAGCTCTTTTGGTGGTGCTGAAGTCACTTAGCATTTCCTTTTCTGTAAAGGTTTTAATTTCTTCAACAAATCTGAATGAGATCCTTACTGGGTAGAGTAATCTTGGTTGTAGGTTATTCTCTTTCCTCACTTTAAATATGTCCTGCCACTTCCTTCTGGCTTGCAGGGTTTCTGCTGAAAGATCAGCTGTTAACCTCATGGGGATTCCATTGTATGTTATTTGTTGTTTTTCCCTTGCTGCTTTTAATATTTTTTGTTTGTATTTAATTTTTGATAGTTTGATTAATATGTGTCTTGGCGTGTTTCTTCCTGGATTTATCCTGTATGGGACTCTCTGTGCTTCCTGGACTTGATTAACTATTTCGTTTCCCATATTAGGGAAGTTTTCAACTGTAATCTCTTCAAATATTTTCTCAGTTGCTTTCTTTGTCTCTTCTTCTGGGACCCCTATAATTTGAATGTTGGTGCATTTAATGTTGTCTCAATGGTCTCTGAGACTGTCCTCAATTCTTTCCATTCTTTTTTCTTTATTCTGCTCTGCAGTAGTTATTTCCACTATTTTATCCTCCAGGTCACTTATCCATTCTTCTGCTTCAGGTATTCTGCTATTGATTCCTTCTAGAGAATTTTTAATTTCATTTATTTTGCTGTTCATCATTGTTTGTTTGCTCTTTAGTTCTTCTTGGTCCTTGTTAAACGTTACCTGTATTTTCTCCTTTCTATTTCCAAGATTTTTATCATCCTTACTATCATTATTCTGAGTTCTTTTTCAGGTAGACTGCCTATTTCCTCTTCATTTGTTTGGTTTGGTGGGTTTTTACCTTGCTCCTAAATCTGCTCTGTGTTTCTCTGTCTTCTCATTTTGCTTAACTTACTGTGTTTGGCGTCTCCTTTTCTCAAGCTGCAGGTTTGTAGTTCCCATTGTTTTGGGTGTCTGCCCCCAGTGGCTAAGGTTGGTTCAGTGGGTTGTGTAGGCTTCCTGGTGGAGGGGACTAGTGCCTGTGTTCTGGTGGATGAGGCTGGATCTTGTCTTTCTGGTGGGCCAGTCTGCATCCAGTGGTGTGTTTTGGGGTGTCTTTGACCTTATTATGATTTTAGGCAGCCTCTCTGCTAATGGGTGGGGCTGTGTTCCTCTCTTGCTAGTTGTTTGGCATAGGGTGTCCAGCACTGTAGCTTGCTGGTCGTTGAGTGGAGCTGGGTCTTAGCTTTGTGATGGAGATCTCTGGGAGAGCTTTCGCTGTTTGATATTACGTGGAGCCGGGACGTCTCTGGTGGACCAATGTCCTAAACTCGGCTCTCCCACCTCAGAAGCACAGGCCTGACATCTGGCCGGAGCACCAATACCTGTCATCCACACAGGATAACTAATAACTAGAATAAAGTTATTAAAATAAAAAATAAAAAATAATTATTAAAAATAAAAAAATTTTAAAGTAAATTAAAAAAAAGAAAGAAGAGAGCAACCAAACCAAAAAACAAATCCACCAATGATAACAAGAGCTAAAAACTATACTAAAAAAAGAAAAAAGAAAAAGACAAACAGAACCCTAGGACAAATGGTAAAAGCAAAGCTATGCAGACTAAATCACACACAAAAGCATGCACATACACACTCACAAAAGAGAAAAAGGAAACAAATATATATATCATTGCTCCCAAAGTCTACTGTCTCAATTTGGGATGATTCGTTGTCTATTCAGGTATTCCACAGGTGCAGGGTACAGCAGTTGATTCTGGAGATTTAATCAGCTACTCCTGAGGCTGCTAGGAGAGATTTCCCTTTCTCTGTTCACACAGCTCCCGGGGTTCAGCTTTGGATTTGGCCCCACCTTTGCATGTAGGTTGCCTGAGGGCATCTGTTCCCTGCTCAGGCAGGACCGGGTTAAAGTAGAAGCTGATTAGGGGGCTCTGGCTCACTCAGGGCAGCAGGAGGGAGGGGTACAGAATGTGGGGCGAGCCTGCGGCGGCAGAGGCCAGCGTGACGTTGCACCAGCCTGAGGCGTGCCGTGTGTTCTCCCGGGTAAGTTGTCCCTGGATCACGGGACCCTGACAGTGGCGGGCTGCACATGCTCCGGGGAGGGGAGGTGTGGATAGTGACCTGTGCTTGCACACAGGCTTCTTGGTGGCAGCAGCAGCAGCCTTAGCGTCTCATGCCCATCTCTGGTGTCTGTGTTGATAGCCGTGCCTTGCGCCCATCTGTGGAGCTCGTTTAGGTGGCGCTCTTAATCGCCTCTCCTCACGCACCTCAAAACAAAGAGGCAGCAAAATGTCTCTTGCCTCTTCGGCAGCTCCAGACCTTTTCCCGGACCCCCTCCCAGCTAGCTGTGGCACAGTAGCCATAGAGATACACCATCTTCTTGGATTGGGAGAATCAACATTGTGAAAATGAGTCTACCACCCAAAGCAATCTACAGATTCAATGCAATCCCTATAAAACTACCACTGGCATTTTTCACAGAACTAGAGCAAAAAATTTCACAATTTGTATGGAAACACAAAAGACCACAAATAACCAAAGCAATCTTGAGAAAGAAAAACAGCTGGAGGAACCAGGTTCCCTGACTTCAGACGATACTACAAAGCTACAGTAATCAAGACAGTATGGTACTGGCACAAAAACAGAAATACAGATCAATGGAACAGGATAGAAAGCCCCAAGATAAACCCACACACATTTGGTCACCTGCCCTTTGATAAAGGAGGCAAGACTATACAATGGATAAAAGACAGACTCTTCAATAAGTGGTGCTGGGAAAACTGGACAGCTACATGTAAAAGAATGAAATTAGAACACTTCCTAACACCATACACAAAAATAAACTCAAAATGGATTAAAGACCTAAGTGTAAGGCCAGACACTATGAAACTCTTAGACGAAAACATAGGCAGAACACTCTATGACATAAATCACAGCAAGATCATTTTTGACCCATCTCCTAAAGAAATGGAAATAAAAACAAAAATAAACAAATGGGACCTAATGAAACTTCAAAGCTTTTGCACAGCAAAGGAAACCATAAACAAATCGAAAAGACAACCCTCAGAATAGGAGAAAATATTTGCAAACAAGGTAACTGACAAAGGATTAATCTCCAAAGTATACAAGCAGCTCATGCAGCTCAATATCAAAAAAACACAAACAACCCAATACAAAAATGGGCAGAAGACCAAAATAGACATTTCTCCAAAGAAGATATACAGATTGCCAACAAACACATGAAAGGATGCTCAACGTCACTTATCATTAGAGAAATGCAAGTCAAAACTACAATGAGGTATCACCTCACACCGGTCAGAATGGCCATCATCAAAAAATCTCCAAACAATAAATGCTGGAGAGGGTGTGGAGAAAAGGGAACCCTCTTGCACTGTTGGTGGGACTGTAAATTGATACAGCCACTATGGAGAACAGTATGGAGGTTCCTTAAAAAACTAAAAATAGAACTACCATATGGCCCAACAATCCCACTCCTGGACATATACCCTGAGAAAGCCATAATTCAAAAAGAGTCATGTACCACAATGTTCATTGCAGCTCTCTTTACAATAGCCAGGACATGGAAGCAACCTGAGTGTCCATCAACAGATGAATGGATGAAGAAGATGTGGCACATATATACAATGGAATATTACTCAGCCATAAAACGAAACGAAATTGGGTTATTTGTAGTGAGGTGGATGGACCTAGAGTCTGTCATACAGAATGAAGTAAGTCAGAAAGAGAAAAATAAATACCGTATGCTAACACATATATATGGAATCTAAAAAAAAAAAAAAAAAAAGTCATGAAGAACCTAGGGGCAGGATGGGAATAAAGATGCAGACCTACTGGAGGATGAACTTGAGGACATGGGGAGATGGGGAGGGGGAAGGATAAGGTGGGACGAAGTGAGAGATTAGCATTGACATACATATACTACCAAATGTAAAATGGATGGCTAGTGGGAAGCTGCTGCATAGCACAGGGAGATCAGCTCGGTGCTTTGTGACCATCTAGATGGGTGGGATAGGGAGGGTGGGAGGGAGCCTCAAGACGGAGGGGATATGGGGATATATGTATACATATAGATGATTCACTTTGTTGTACAGCAGAGACTAACACAACGTTGTAAAGCAATTATGCTCCAATAAAGATGTTTTTTAAAAAAAGAATAATTGTTGTTAAAGGATAAGAAGTTACTTTAAAAATAAAATAGCTAAAAAGATACAAATAAGCATAGAAAAAGAAATAACATTAAAAGTTGGTACTATAATACATCAAATACTACAAATACTATGGTACTTTAAATATTTTTAAAGGAACTATAATAGTGTGTCAAGGGAAAATTATGTAACAAGGAGAGAAGAATGGAAATATGATTTTGTTCAAATAACCATAAATGGAGAACTAAAAAACAGTAAAACTCCACTTTAATACTAAATCTTACTTGCAATTTAAGATTCTAAGCAAATAAACTGGTTGGAGGAACATTAAGTCGGAATTCTAAGATTCAAATTATTTTGTTCATAGCTGAAGGCAGAGATTTTTTTTGGTCAACTAATAATTATTCTGGACGTTTTGAAAATTTTTACTTTATGTTTTTTTAGGTCAGAGACTAGAAGAAAGACTAAAACCATACAAAGGCAAAGGGAATTGGAACAGAGAAAAGTATTTTTTTTAATAAAAAGATGATTGAATACGCAAAGGATAATCATTCCCAGCCTTGATTTCTAGGTGCTCACTATCTCAGTCATGAAGTAGGGAGGCTGTGACATGAAGGACCAAAGCTGTTTTCAATAGATTCTTAGTAAGATCACCTTACTGGAATTGTCATGCAAAGAGACCGTTACATACACAAGGTTTCAAGATTTGGTTGTTGTGTTAAAAGGATATTAAGTGGTCTTTTTAATATTTTGCAATGGATTAGGCTTTTAAGCCCTAACAGTGTTTCCCTATTTTAAATGTTCACTTTTTTATAAAAAAGAATATACTTGCAAATTTTTAAATTTTCAGACTTTCAATTTCTACTAATTCTAATAGAATTGTCACTTTTTCTCTTCTAAATGTTGTGTGTAATACTTCAAAATATGAGCTCAATAAAAGAAACGTATTTAGTAATAAACTAAAATTAGCAGGGTATTTACATAAAAGCCCTGAAGCAATAAAAATGCATGTACTGAATAATAAAAGTATAATTTAATTTTTAACTTTGAAAAACATAAATATTTTAAAACCTGGAACATAAGGTAAAATGCTAAAATGCCTCAATATTTAACTTAGTGAAACATGGTATGTTTCAAGGAAAGTGCCACCATTTAAAAGATGCATAAGCTAGCAACTTCATATTTGTAGAAAGAATTGACAGAAATCTCGAACCATATTTAAAAGATGAACTGTATTGAGTCCAGAACAGCAGATCCATTAATTTGGCTATACTAATGATTGGGGCAAACCACCAATGTGATGGCTTGCTAATTGATAATAAGTGTGAAAACATTACAAATCAGTGGACTGCTCAGGCTTCAATTTTTTTAAACGTGGCTTTGGAAGCAATTAATAATCTCTCTTCTGATTGCAACTAGTATTTTAAATAATGTGTACCTTAGAAGCAGAGATAAAATAACTTCTAAAAGGTTAAAGGACTATTTAAAGCAAAAATAATAAAAATATATTTGCCATTTATAACAACAGCAGAATTAGAATATGACAATAGTACCACAAAAGCTGTGTGTGTGGTGTTGGAGGTGGGGACTGGGATGGAAGCATAATGTTATAAGGTTATTTAATTATGTGTGAAGTTGAATAATATTATATGAAGGTAGATAAGCTGTGATAAGCTAAATATGTATTTTGTATATAATATAGGAGTGTTTTCAACCTTGACACTATTAATATTTTGGGCTGGATAATTCTTTGTTGTTGGGTACTGTCCCGTGCATTGTAGGATGTCTAATAGCATCTCTGGCCTTTCCCTGCTACATGCCAGTAGCAAGCACCTCCATCTTCTTCTCTTCATTTACGTTGCTTTGTTTAAGTTCAGGCCTTTCATCTGGATCATTTCATTAGAACCCCACTCTAATCCAGTCTTCCCTCTGCATTGCTGCCAGAGAGCTGGTTGTATTATTCCCCTGCTTAAAATGCTTCAATGACTTGTGATTCTCTATAGCAAGGGGTGAAACCCCTTAATATAACACACACAATCTTTACAATGTATCCTTCCTACTTCTCCAAGTTTACATGTATCAAGTGACACCTCCCATCTGCTCCTTATTATACTCCTTTCTCTAATCCAGAGACTCACAATCTCTGCTCCTGCCCCTGGGAATTGCCACACACAGCAAGACCACTTCTGATCTTGATTTTGTTCAAGCTACTCTGTATGCCTGCATTATCACATCCTACCTTTCAGCTACTGGATACCTATTCTGCTTTCAGGTTTTAACCTTTATTTGAAATCTCACTCTATCCTTGTACCAGGTAGAATTATGTTCTTCTTCCATTCACCACCATTACAGCTCATTAATATATCTATTTCACCACCTGTCACACTTTGTTAAGCCTATTTTGTGTATATTTGTGTTCATCTTTGTCTATTTCACAACCGTTTCTCCTCCCTTATATTTTTATCTCCAGTGCTTGGCCTTGCAACTACTGTTTAAAACATGATTGATACAAGTTTAATACACACATAAATAACAGTAAAATCATGTTGTGAAAGAAGAAACAAAAGAATGCTACATTTTAACCCAAAGAAATTTCTCCTATTTCAATCTTTTCCGTTTGATAATATCCAAGAATATATTTTAACTTCAGCAGCAATTGCAATTGCATATAAAAGGAAGCCCATACTAAAATAGCTAATCTGATTCAGAAAAAAAATGTCTGTTATGTTAGAAGCACACACACACACTCACAAACACACACATACATAGATGCATGCCAAATATCTAAAGTGTAGCCAGTAAAAGTAGTAAGAAGGGAGGATACAATAAGAAGGCCGAAAACAGCAACAAAGCAGTGCTGTTATAGAAATGAATGAGCAAATAGTGCTTAATAACAGTGGGGGCATGTATGGTTAATCCTATTATACTGTTAAATTGACTTCAAGCAGTAAATGTTGACCATTTTGTCATCAGCATAATATAACCTCTAGGCCACATGCTGAGAATCTTTCTCTGTTGTTTGACACAGATGGCATCAGTTCTGCCCCAATACACGTCTGAGTCAGTGTCGCAGTTTGCAGATGAAATGCAGCAGTTCCACATTTTCAACGTACCATGAGAAGTTCTGACCTGTCACTTTTTGGTCAAATCTTGCTTAATCTCATGTAATTTAAAATGTTAAGTAACAAGTCAGGAGAATTTTCTTTTGCCAACAACTGACAGAGTGCTATAAAATGGCTAAGGTCAGTGTAATTTTGATGATCTTAAAAATATGATTTAAGATTAACCTTTGAGATGTTATTACATTTGTTTCATACTGCTGAATTTATACAATAAATTTTTTTAAACTTGTAGATTCAGATTACATTATGAAGAATAAAAGTTAGTGAAGATTTAAGAAAAAGTCTTGATTAGAATATTTTTAAAAGAAATGCAGTTTTGTTACATCTCGCTATATATGTTAGGCTATCCACCAATAAGGTATTTCCAGTAAATATCAAGACTTCCCTAATGAATAGATTAAATCAATTATTTATAATCATAGTGTTATTTTATTCAAAAGTATAAAATAATCATATTATAAGCATTTTAAAATTGCAGATAAAACTTTTCTTGTTCCCATCTCAACCCTGCTTACTCCACAGTCTGGTATGCAATGATGACTTCCTTAAAAACCATTTTATTTTTCCAGTAGTGGTGATGTTAACAAAAGGGTGAAAAGAGACAATGCAGTGCCCAAAACAATCTGACATACACACAATTAATAAACAATGAATTACCCCAAAGTAAAGATAACCCAGCAGTCACAATTCAGCTCAAGAAATATTACATTATCAGCAACTTCTCTAGAGTCCCCTGCACTCACTATCCCCTCTTCTCCTCAAAGGTAAACACTATCCTAATTTTTAACACCATAGTTTTTCAGTTTTATAGTCATAACACCTCACACATGGGAGATAATAAATGTTTATTCTAAAACCATAATTTAGATTTGCCTGTTTTTGAACTTTATATAAATGCAATTGTGCAGTATGTATGTTTGTGAAATTCATCCATGTTGAGACATATCATTGTAGTTCATTCCATATATATAATAATAGAAATTATACATATATATAATTGTTTTGTAGACTCAATTGTTTAGATTCATAGCAAAATTGAGAGGAAAGTATAAAGATTACCCACACATCCCCTGCCTCCACACATGCATAGCTTCCCTTATTACCAGCGTCCCCCACCCAAGTGGTGGATTTGCTACAACTGATGAACTACCTTGGCACATGATAATCACCCAAAGTCTATAGTTTACACTGGGTTTCGTTCTTGGTTTTGTACATTTTATGGGTTTGGATAGATGTGTAATGACATGTATCCATTGTTATAGTGTCATATGGAGCATTTTCACTGCCCTAAAAATCCTCTATGCTCCACTTATTCATTCCCCTACTTCACCCTACCTCCTGGAAACCACTGATCTTTTTACTGTCTCCATAGTTTTGCCTTTTCCATAATGTCATATAATTGGAATCATACAATACATAGTCTTTTCAGATTGTTTTATTTTCACTTAGTAATATGCATTTAAGATTCCTCCTTGTCTTTCATGGCTTGATAGCTCTTTTCTTTTTAGCGTTGAATAATATTCTGTTGTCTGGATGTACCACAGTTTATCTCTCCATCTACTGAAGGACATCTTGGTTGCTTACAAGTTTTGGTAATTATGAATAAAGCTGCTAAAAACATCTATGTGCAGCAAAACATTTTTTTAAAGATAAAATATTCTATCTCTGTCTCAATATTCCTAATACTGAATCATATTCATGATTAATGAGTTAGATATAATACAGAGAAAGAGGAATCATTGGGTTAGAGGGTCACAAAATGACATCACATAGTTTTAATTTTCAGTGATCTTTGTGCTAGGTAGTTATTAATCATATGAACTAATATGATGAACCAAAGATCAAGATATCTATTGATTGGTGTAAGATACTTTTCTAAGTTATGACTCATTGCTTCACCTCAAAGGACTAAGAGGGCATCCAAATTAGGTATTTATTTACAAAGTCTACTGCTTGTGGTACTAAATTTCATAATGACAACTGTAAGACAAGGACCACATATTATCTTTAAGCCAGGAAAATGTTTTGTAGCTGAGGGCAGTAGGAGGATATTGATTCATTTGAAAACAATGGCTACCAACAGTGTTAACTCCTTTTATATTAAGCTGCAGAAACCTTATCTAATAATAATATATACAACAGAATTTTTGTTAAGTGCCAACTGATCTTTTGTTGTAGCAAGTAGAAAGAAAATGAATTTCTAAGTTTCACCAATTCCCCTGTGATATTCTTTTGCAAACTTAAATAGTATTACTGTAGTTATGTATATGGTGTTACTTTCTTCTGTTCTTCTTTTGAAAGCTAAGGTTACTAAAAATATGTAGTACCAGACCATAGGGAATTAAATCTGATAGCATGTGCTGGTGGAGCCAGGAATGATTAAAACAGACACAGTACACATTATGTTAAGAGACAAAGTAGCTTAATTTTTTTTTTTAAGCATATTAGTGGTTTTTCTTTTTTTTTTTTTAATTATTTATTTGTTTATTTATTTATTTATGGCTGTGTTGGGTCTTCGTTTCTGTTCCAGGGCTTTCTCTAGTTGCGGCAAGTGGGGGCCACTCTTCATAGCTGTGCGCGGGCCTCTCACTATCGCGGCCTCTCTTGTTGCGGAGCACAGGCTCCAGACGCACAGGCTCAGTAATTGTGGCTCACGGGCCTAGTTGCTCCGCGGCATGTGGGATCTTCCCAGACCAGGACTCGAACCCGTGTCCCCTGCATTGGCAGGCAGATTCTCAATCACTGCGCCACCAGGGAAGCCCAGCTTAATTATTTAGTTATGCTGTTTCAACCTTCACATTTGACTTTTCAGGACTAAAGTATTAAAGAGGTCATGCCAAAGAATAGAACCATCTTTTTTTGTATATTGTGGTTTAAGTGGCATCTTGGTTGCAGAAATATGGATGAGATAACCAAAATGAATTAATTAAACTAATGATCTGTTCTTGGCCTAAACCAGTGATTCTCTCAAACTTGGCTGCACATCAAATTCACCTGATGAACTTTAACTGCTATTGAAGCCTGGGTTCCACGCCCAGGTATTCTAATTTTATTGGTCTCAAGTATAGCCTCAGTTTCCTGATCCTAATGTACAGCCAGGATTGAGAACTACTGACCTAGTCAGGTAACATATTAGAAAGGAACATGGATTTTGGAGAGTCAGAATAGACCCAGTTAGAACTTCAGCCATAAGTATAATTTATGAGGGTCAATAAAACCTGATGAGGCTAAGCCTTTGAAACAACCATCGAGAGAATAAAATAAAATTATTCATGTGAAAACTGATGGCCTAGAATTTGGCATGTAATAGGCATTAATAAATATTATTTTTTTATTCTTTCCTGCATCATCCCTCCACATCCTGGCCCTTTAAAAGATAGGAGACCAAATATAACAGCCACTGTTTACTGCCTATGGGGTGTATCTATTTACATTCTAGTTCTGGTTCAAAGGACATTGCTGGGTCATATGAGGGATAAAGAAGTTAGTAAACTTATTTTTCTTCCACTTCCTCTACCCCAATGTCTGATTTGCTGCTTCCTGTTCATCCTTCAGGTCTCCATTTGAATGTTATGTCCTCTGGGAAGCCTTTCCTAACTGCTTCCCCTACCCCGACTTAGGTTGGATTCCACTGCATCCCACCTCCGTGATGTTGGTAATGAATCTGTAGAATTTACTGCTGTATCTCCTAGGGCACATAGTGCCCATTTAATAATTTTAACTGAATGAATAAATGAAGGAATTTAAGGTAAAATAATATTACAACAACGAGTATAAGGCAATATTTAGCTGACTGTCAAATAGATGGTTGTAATACTAACATAATTTTTATGAGTATACAAAATGCCTTTACATGAGTAATTTTATCTAATTCTTTCATCTATTTTTTTCCCATTTATGTTTTCAAAAGATATTTTTTGACTGTCCACTGTCTTATGACAAACACTGTTGTAGATACTGGAGATACAGAAGTTAAAAAGACCCACAGTGTCTTGGTTCTCTTTGAGCTCACAATCTAGTCAAGATAGACAGGGGGAAAAAAAAAGAATAAGCAACACAGTATTATTTCAGTAGTAGTGAATGTTCCAAAGTAAAGAATATGAGAGAAGGTGACGTTGGTGTGTGTGTTAGGGATGCTAATTAAGGAGGTCTTCTCTGGGAAACCAACAACAGGCTGGGATGTGAAAGACAACAATGAGGTGGCCATGTGAAGTTCTGAGGGTGGAAAATTACAGCTCAATGGAACTGAAAGTGCAAATTCCCCGGGGTGGGTCTGAGTTGCTATGTTCTATGAACAGTGAAAAGCTCATGTAACCACACAGAGAGCGAGGAGAGAAAGGTGGAAAACAAAATTAGACGATAATCGGAGACCAAGTTCATGTAGAGCCTTATATGTCATGGTGAGAAGTTTGTTTTTCATTCTAAATGTGATGGGAAATCACTGGCATATTAAAGATTCTAGAAGCTGTAAAGTTTATATCTAAACCTATCAGATTTATATTTTTTAAAAAAACAACTTGACTGACATATGGAAAATGGATTGGGGGGGGTGGGTACTGGTAAAGAATGGGGAATATATGAGCACCAGAGTGAAAGCATTGCAGTCATCCATGCAAGAGATGATGGCAAATCATCCTGAGGAGCAGCCATTAGTGGATGGAAAGAATACATTTTGGAGTTACAGTAGGCAATACTTGCTGGTGGATTGGGTGTTGGGTGGGGTGGTATTAGTTGCATGTCAACAATCCAGCTCTAATCCTTATGATGGCGGCTTGATGGTTGGGTGGTATGTGTAGGTCTAAGTCCTTCCACTGCATCCCTGGGGATTTACAAAGTAATGGGCTCAGGCAATGATTCTTAATCACTCCTTCTGAGTATAGCTTTGTGGTTGTCAGGAAAACCTTTGCTGAAGATTAAGAATCTCAACAGTTCTTTAAAGGACAATTAGGATTTGGAAAGTAGTGTGCCAAAGCACGAAGGCAGAGAAGAAAACAACTTGAAAAAATTGAAGAGGCAGTGAGTGGATCAGTTTGTGTGAATCAAGGATCCGTGTAGGGGAATAGTGAAAGATACATATGAAAAAACAAACGTGGGTTCATTTTGTGGAGAACCGTGAATGTTATACTAGAGTCCATGCTTTATGGCTTTATGGAACTAAGAAACTTTTCTGAGAAAATCTTATGACAGCATACCAAGGAGAGTGATCTAGCAGTGTTCATGTAATGACTTAGAGGGGGGGAGAGTCTGAAAGCAAGGAGACCATGCAAATACCATTCAAGTAGGATTATTCATCCATCCAAGTGAACATCTACTTGTTCACTTAACATTCATTGAGCACCTGCTGTGTGCTAAAAACAATGGTCACTAGGACTCTGCTCTTATCTAAAAGTATCAATAGAATCAAATATGGTCAGGAAAAGCTGTAGCTAGACATACTCTTAAGAAGAGGTTAAATATATAAACCACTTAAATCATCAAAGAAAATATCTGGAAAAGAATCTTGCTTTTATTATTCTGATTCTCTGACATTATGAGTCATAGCTCTAAGGTATGTTTGTGCACATGAGATTTATTATTTTCAAGGGATAGATTTCTAAATACCGTCCTATAAAATTAATTGGATATTTTATAAACTCACAAATGCGTGTTCTGAAGGCCTCCCAACTGATAAATATTTAAAAGAGCCAGATATAACTTAAATCAAGCTATTACTTTATTTTATAATATTAGTGTACAGCATTCCACACACTTCAAATATTTTACATATAAACAAATTAGTTGTTATAAAACTAAAAGATACCACTCACCATTGGATGATTGCACTAATCTAAGTCCCTTTTAACTTATATGTGGGAAAATCTATAAAACTAAAATAAAAGTCTTTTCCTAGTTTTAGATTACATGATAGCTTGTATGGATTTTTGTTAGATGGAACTTCTTTTTTTTCAAATTTTTTATTCATTTATTTATTGGCTGCATTCGGTCTTCATTGTTGCGTGCAGGCTTTCTCTATTTGCCGCGAGCGGGGTCTATTCTCCGTTGCGGTGCATGGGCTTCTCTTTGCAGTGACTTCTCTTGTTTCGGAGCACAGGCTCTAGGCGCGTGGGCTTCAGTAGTTGTGGTTCACGAGCTTAGTTGCTCTGTGGCATGCGGGATTTTCCCTGACCAGGGATCGAACCCATGTCCCCTGTACTGGCAGGCGGATTCTTAACCACTGCACCACCAGGGAAGTCCCATGGAACTTCTAACAGTAATGTATCAAGTCCCAGTCTAACTATGTTCAATACTATCATCCAAGACAAAAGGCATAGAGGGAACATAATAAAATAAATATTGAGTATATTCTAGGAATTTGAAAACAAGGTGAAAATATCTGATTTTCCAGCCTCAACAAAAGAACAGTGACTAAAGATTGAAGGAAGGTATACAAAATCCAGTGGGAGAAAAACAAACAAAAAAAGGATACCAGGAGATGGTGGTGAAAGTTACTGCCAGCCACAGCACTGGTGGTTTGCAAGGAACAGCACAGGGGGAGGCTGGCTCCAGCTTCCTACTTCTTCATGAAATGCTTCAGTCCCAAGATTAAGGACCTCTTTCTCTGAACACATGCCTAATTTTATATAAATGTCAATGCAAAAATAAAGTGCTTGAAAACCATTTAGATATCACATTTTCAGGAATTTTAGGAAGTGAGCTTTACCTATATGCAAGTGTAATTCTACTCTAGAATAGATTGTCATCACATATTAGCAGGAAAAAAAAATATTCCTGATAAAGCCACATATTAGTATTTACACAGTAGGAGAAATTTCCCAGTCAACTCCTAATGTTGATTATTTTGCAGTGAATTTTACTTAGTCTCTGTTTATTTTTATACCTATGCTTTGAATCCATTACAGCCAAACAATAAGTATATTGTTCTTTATGTTATCCTAGAGAGTAGAACATAACTCTGGGTTTTTGTTTGTTTGTTTGTTTATTAATTAATTAATTTATTTATTTTTGGCTGTGTTGGGTCTTCGTTTCCGTGCGAGGGCTTCCCCTAGTTGGGGCAAGCGGGGGCCACTCTTCATCACGGTGCGCGGGCCTCTCACTATCGCGGCTTCTCTTGTTGGGGAGCACAGGCTCCAGATGCGCAGGCTCAGTAGTTGTGGCTCACGGGCCTAGTTGCTCCGCGGCATGTGGGATCTTCCCAGACCAGGGCTCGAACCCATGTCCCCTGCATTTGCAGGCAGATTCTCAACCACTGCACCACCAGGGAAGCCCCAGCTCTGGGTTTTAATTACTCACATGAGATAGGTAAATTTTTCAGAGATGAAAGTTATCTGATAAATTCATTAGACAGACCTAAACAGAGTTATAGCTACAATATGTGCTTGCTTGGGAGTTTGCTCTCAGAGAATATTTCCTTCACACAGTGTTTTTGAAAACTACATTCTGTTTTCAAAGTAATACTTGTATTAGGAAATAAGCTGATAATATCACATTTTCTTCTAGAGAACTTTAGAAACTTTCTAGAAAATGTGAAAAATGTGCATATGGTTCTTGTCTCTAAATAATTTAACTTAATACTTAAAGTAAATTGTTGAATAAAACCAGATAATTGCATTAAAACAAGTAAAATTGCATAACACAAAATTCTTTACTAAGAACCATATCAGTTAATGAGTAGTGTTATAAAAGGTAAAAGAAAAAAAGAGAACATTTAATCAAGAGGTAACATGGCTCTAAAGATCATTTAGTAAGCGGTTACTTCTGTTTCACTGAAAACCAGCAGGCTGTGCCTTCAGTCAGTTTCCAAGTGAGGCAAAGCAAATGCTATGATGTCTTGCTTTAAACATAGACAAAGTTAACCAATCAAAATCAACACAATTCATGACTGTAAGATGCATGAATTTTTAAATTAATTAAATTGCTTTTAAATAAACTTGAGAAAAGACCTTGAAGTTATGCCCAGCAGTCAATTAATAAAGCTTAATTTAGTCCCATCTCTTTAAAAACAAAGGCTATGAGAATGTAAGTGTATTTTCTATAGAATGGTTAAGGTTTATCAGTTACTCAGCTGAGAAATTTGAATATCTTCTCCATATAGAATATCATAATGCATTAAATTGTCCATGTGACAAAACTCCATGTAAAGATGAATTAATGGACACCATTCTATTTCTTCTGACCTATTTTCTCTGATTTTACAAAACAATAATGAATGATTGAGAAAAATTGGTAGCTCAGAGATATTAGCAGAGCCTGTGTAACAGATGAAGGTAACATCTTTTGAGCAACAATTGAAAAATTTAACCCATAGCTCAATAGCTGAAACTATATTTATAATCTTCAACTTCTAATGACATCTAACTTTTATTCTTCAGTTGTTCTTTTTTTAACATCTTTATTGGAGTATAATTGCTTTACAATGTTGTGTTAGTTTCTGCTGTATAACAAAGTGATTCAGTTATAAGTATACATATATCCCCATATCTCCTCCCTCTTGTGCCTCCCTCCCACCCTTCCTATCCCTCCTCTCTTCTTCAGTTTTATTGGTTAAGAAAGATTAGTCAGTATTCTTCCTGATTCAGCCTGTCGTTCTGCCAACTATTGCATATGGCTTTATGATGTTGAAGGTAAGTTTAATGACAACAAAACCACAGTTAATAGCGTCCAACTCTCCCTGAAAGAATCAGGAGACTTTGTAAAGGAGGTGATAGATGAATTAGATCTTAAAAAATTAACTTTCACATTAAAAAAATACATATGTATATATATGTATATATAAAATTATATATATATATATATGTATATATATATACTGGGTAAGAAACACTAAATCTGGTCATTCTAAGCTCTTAAATTCTATTAACTATTTCAGGAAAAATTAAAACTGTTTTTAATAAGCCTGTCATTAATTTTGCAGTTAAGCAAGTCAAATATGTAGTAATTAAACTTTTTAGAATGAACATTTTTGTGAGAGATGTTAATCGTATTATGAAATACTTTGTACTTTTAATTTTTATCCTTCTCTCTTTTGGAACTTAATGAACAGGCAGTATTTGAACCTACCAGGTACACAGTACTTTAGAAAGCATTAGGACTAAAGCATGAATTTGATGTGTTGATTCCTTCCTCATTCATCCATTGAAAAAATGTGATTTAAGTAACCCCTATTTTTCTGGAACTACGCTTGGAACTGGGGATTAAATTATGAGGAAAAAAATCAATCCAATAAATATACAAATGCAATTGAGACAAGTACTATAAAGGAGAACTATATGGGGCAATGAGAGAATATACAAGAGGGGTCTGACCTCATCAAAGATGTCAGAAAGGACTTTCCAGAGCATATGACACAAGAGCAAAAATACAAAGGATGCCTAGTAATTAACTAAGTGAATACAGGTGTGTAGGGAATGAGGAAGCACATTCCAGGTGGAGGGAAAATCATGTGCAAAGGTGAAGACATATTAGAGGCAGTGCAAGTAAGATGAGAGAAAGGTCATTGTGCCTAGAGAGGAATGATCTAGCCCCTTCTGAAATTTATAGGACAAATTATAGAGTTTTAATTTAATTTTAAGAAAAGGGTAAGCCATTGAAATGTTTTAAGGAAAGAGGTGAATTCATTAGATTTGTGCTTCCAAAAGATAATCCTGGCTACAGGGTAATTCTGGATAACTTATTAACAGGAGTCCAGACTGGAAGTGGGCACAAAAATTAGGAAAGAAGACCTAAGGAAAGAGAATGGTTACTTATTTTAGGATACTGGTACAGCTGGAAGAGAGAAATGGATATACTTGAGATATGTTTAGGGAGTAAAATCATGAGAACTTGGTGATGGATGCATTTGGAAGTAAAGGATGACCCAAAGTGTCTGATATATTTAACTAGCAGAATTATACGCCATTAATTAAGATGGTAAACACTGGGAAAATATCAAATATTGGAAAGGGTTTGGAGGCTGTTCATGAGTTCATTTTTGGAAAAATTAGGTTCAAAATATATCCTGGGGACATATCACAAAATATCCCAGAAGGGAAATCACCACTTCTTAGCTGGTCTAGAGTTCGTAAAGGAAGTCTAAATTGGAAATACAGATGTGTGAGTCATCTGTTGCTATGATCTGAATGTTTGTGTCTCCCCAAAATTTATAAGTTGAAATCCTAACCTCCAAGGATGATGGTATTAGGAGGTGGGTCCTTTGAAGGTGTGCAAGTCATAAGGGTGGAGCCCTCACGATTGGGATTAATGCCTTGTAAAAGATGATCCAGAGAGATTCCCTAGCCCCTTCTACCATGTAAGGACACAGTGAGAAGGTGCCGGCTATGAACAAGGGAGAAAGGCTTCACCAGAGTTCAGTCATACTAGTGCCTTGATCCTGGACTTCCCAGCCTCCAGAACTATGAGAAATACATTTCTGTTGTTTATAAGCTACCCTGTTTCTGGTGTTTTGTTATATCAGCCCAAATGGAGTAAGACATTTGCACACAGGAGGTAACTGAAACCAAAGACATGATGATATTAACTCAGAAGAGAGAATAGAAGGAGCAGAAAAAGAACAGAATTTGAACTGAGTCTTTGTTTACTCCAAATTTTAATGGCCTCAAAGAGCTTGCATTCTAGAAAGAAAGAAAGAAGATACACACACACACACACACACACACACACACACACAACTATTAAAATACACGTTAGTGACCATAATAGTCTAATTTCCTTCTATGAGGTCCAGGAAAAAGCATGTGATTGGTGTTGCCGAGGAGTTCTGGTCAGTGGAATGGAAGAAAACACACATGTATTGAGAGCAATTCACACAAGAAAGAATGAGGTCATTTCTGTGAAAATACCATCTAATCTCAAATGAAAGGAAGTTTGAGGCTTTGTACACTGGGGATGGAACACAACGCTGTGATAATTAGACACAAGGTAAAGGGGGAAGGGTGGAAGATATGAAATGCTTCAGGACAGTCTGTCAATAAAATGCTTGCATTTTGGGTGCATAAAGAAACCAGAGGATAATGAAAAGATGCACACAAGACTTTGGGAGCACAGAGAACATAGTTTCTAACTCCCTCTAATGGAATCAAAGAGTCTTCAAAGATTAGGTAGCACTTGTGAATTAGGAATTTTCAATGTGAACAAAGGGAGAACAATTTTTTAAATTAGAAAATGTTTTTAATTTAAATTATTTTAGGAAATAGATGCAAAAGTATTTGTCTCCCCACTAACCATGAGATGAAATATCTGAAGAAAGAGAGTAAATAGAACAAATTCCACTGAAAGGAAAAGTGATGGCAGAGGTGGGGGGAAGGTGGAGGATGAAGGGTAAGGAGAGAACTACTACAAAATAGAGGGTTGATTTTGGACAAAATTTGCCCCAAAACTTTCTCAGAGATCATAGGAAAGAAGGATGATTAGAAATTAACTTGTGAAGAATAGGACTGAAGGATATTCCTGTTTCATTGTGAAGAAAATGGTATTATTGAGAGAGAGGGAACAGATGTGTGGGGTTGTTTAGGGAACCTGAGTAGAATAGTGATTTGTGTACCATGATGTTTCTAAACAGCAAAAGTGCCTATTTTCTTAAAGTCTGTGTGTGTGTGTGTGTGTGTGTGTGTGTGTGGCCTTTGACCTATATATGAATATATTTTAGAAAATATATTTTACGTATGGCTTTATAGCAATATGCATAATATGTATTATATAATATATATGATATGTATATTATAACATGAAGTATTTTGGGTCTTAAAAGGGTAGCTAGACATTGGCTGATATCTATTTCTCTTAGCGTAAATACTTGAATGGGTATTCTACTATTTTAAACTATTATTTGTTTTTGAGAAAATTATATTACTTAGAAAAGTCAAAGTCTTAAAGCAGCATATGCATCAGAAAAATGTCGATTCTCTTTTAGAAAGTTAATTAAAATAATATGAGCCACCATTTATTGAGCAATTACTATGTTCCAAATACTGTATTGAGGATTTTGTATGTGTTATCCACTTTAATCTTTACATACCTGGTTTTATCATTTTCTCACTCCCATTTTGTAGATGCCAAAACTGACTGGCTAAATTGTTTGAGCAAGACCTCTGCATCCTGAAAGGCAGAGTGAGGTTTCGAACTATTGGCGTATTGGAGTTCTAAGTCTTTGGCCCAAACCACTCCCTAGGTTTAACCTGGTAATGATTTATATATATATATATATATATATTTTTTTTAATTTATTTATTTATTTTTGGCTGTGTTGGGTCTTCGTTTCTGTGCCAGGGCTTTCTCTAGTTGCGGCAAGTGGGGGCCACTCTTCATAGCGGTGCGCGGGCCTCTCACTATCGCGGTCTCTCTTGTTGCGGAGCACAGGCTCCAGACGCTCAGGCTCAGTAGTTGTGGCTCACGGGCCTAGTTGCTCCGTGGCATGTGGGATCTTCCCAGATCAGGGCTCGCACCTGTGTCCCCTGCATTGGCAGGCAGACTCTCAACTGCTGAGCCACCAGGGAAGCCCGATTTATTTATATTTTGCAAACCAAATCTCAGGGGTTGATTTTTTTAAAAAAAAAAACCTACCTTTGCTAATTTTCATGTTTCCTGAATTTAGCCTAAGAGCAACTGAGCCTCCCAGGGGTCAAGCTTAACAGACTTTACATAATACCCTGCCCCAAAACACACACTCAAAGGGAAACACATAAATACATACAAAAAAAGCATACACCTGACTCCTAAAACCTTAATAGATGATTGATATTTAAATGAAGTTTTCATGTAGCAATGGAGAAGAGAGGACATCATAAAAATCCTCTTTAAATGCCAGACTTCCACCACAGTTCCTTTCATACGGTAGCTCTTGTAGTCATCTTCCTACTTGCACTCTATCTTCCCCTTCTAAAACCTTTTTCTAGCCTCTCTCCCTCCTCCCCTTCCTAGGTATAACCATAACAGTTCATGCTTTCTCCTCCTACAACTAGAGCTTTCTGGAAGATTCTATTCTTTTTTCCTATACTCTCGTACTTTCAGTCTATCTACCAAAGGACCTAGCTAAAAAACCGCATTTTCCTTAAGATCTAATCTGCCGTGGGGTGAGGAAATAGTCTAATATTTATTTTCTGTCATTGAAAATTTTAGACAATATATACATAAGGTAGTCATTAAACTTACTTTATGAACATTTTTGAATGCTTATAAGTATTTGTTTTATTCTAGAAATAACTAGCAATATGGAATCATACCCTAAATTTTAATGCTGAATTGTATTTGTGGATTAAGTGCTAAATCATGAATTCCAAATTTGAAAAGAACACACACAATATATTTTTTACTTGTGACTTGGAAAAGCATGAGTTAACAATTTGTACTGCTTTTGTAAGAAAAATCCTGAACTTAAACTTGGCTTCCATTTCAGAAATTCATATCTGTTATTTCTTTAGACACAGAAATACATCTTGTGAATAACTTTGTAGCTCTATGTTCTTATTCACAATATCTTCACCACATTGTTTTTTTAGGAAACTACATTGAAGATTTGAGTCTACAATGATTCATTACAGAAATTCAGGTATTTATCGTAAGTAAATATGAAATATACCTGATTTGCTATATTTCATTCATATAGAAAGGGCCAGAATGAAACAGGGAAGGCCTAAGCATAGAATCATTGATTTAATTATTAATATGGGAAACCTTAGAAGAAGTTGAAGTTTAAAAATTATATGCTCAACAGATATCAATTGGTGATTAGCACCACCTATTTTGGAAATTATGCTGATAAAAATAAAAGAGCAAAAATTAAAATTAACTCAGTGTAAACCATTTAAAGGAGCTCTCAAAGTTTTTTCCTCTGCTTGAAACTGAAATGAAATAATGAAACAGCATTTTGAGGCTTATTCTGAACAGATCACAGAGCTAAATGTGCTAGAAAAAGCAGAGAATTTTTGCACAGATGGTCTGCCATGAAACTTGGCAAATTCACCCAACACGCAGGAGCTCTGGGAAAGGCTTTTCTGCCAACGGGCAAATATAGTGCCTTTCAAATTTGGATGGCCAAAACCAAAGTCTGAGGGCGTCATACTGTGAAACTGCTTCTCTCTGATGAAGATCATAAATAACAAGAACATTATATTGTATAGTTATGATAAAAAACTGTTTGTGATCCAAATCGCTGGACTGAAAACGTAGCCTTAATGGTATTCACGCAGCCTCTCTTGCCTGTGCCTCCAGTTTCTTTTCAGCAGTAGAGCCAGACTGATCTGTTTAAAATGCAAATCTCATCCTGTCACTGCCCTGCAAAAAACTGTTCAATGACTTCCCTTTGTTCTTGAGAGAAAACCCCAAATACTTGACACGTCGCAGTCCTGCATGGTATGACTGCCTCGTTCATTCTGATCGCAGACCTCACTGGTCTGTACCTCTTCTTGACCCAGACCTGTCAACCTCATTCTGGCCCATGGGCATTTGCTGTTTTCTATTCATGGAAGTTCTTTCCAGACCTCTCACCAACTGACTTCTGACCCTTTCCAAGTTAACTAGAGGTCACACCAAATGGTTTTGTTTTATTTTGTTTTTCAGGAAAGCCTTCTCTGATCAATTCCCACCTCCCCCTACTAGATCAGGTTGCCCTGTTTATGGAATCTCATAGTACCTTGTATTTTTCCTTTAAATAAATTAGTGAGGTTTAGCAAAGTGCCTGAAATATAATAATATATGTTAATATTTGTAGAATGGTGCATGAATGGAACTAAAATATTTTAAATACAAGTTGGAAAATAACAATAAAAAAGAGGCAATGACATTATATTCATAAATATGTTTGTGGTAAAAATTTCAATCTCAAGAAAAGTGGTAATGAGTATAGAAATTATGTTTGCATAAAATTTTTTATGTATTATTTTTAAAGACAAATGAAACACTAGCTTATTACTTTACTGACATAGTTCAAAATGCAATATCCTAGTGGTAATTGTGGTACAATTCTCAGAATATTCTAAAAACCTCTGAATTATACACTTTAAAAGGGTAAATTTTATGGTATATGCAGTGTATCTCAATAAAGCTTGTTACAAAAAAAAAGCAATGTTCTAATGTAGCAATTAGAGATTAAACAGAAAAATTTTCAGCTTTCAGTAACAATAGTTTATTTCCTATATTTTTGATGCTGTCAAATAAAAAAAACAAATCCTGACTTTGGTAAGGAGAAACTTTATTCTAAAAGACTATCGCAATAGGGGAAGGAGAACTATCGCAATAGGGAGGACACGCCCACTCAGGAGAGCTTTAAGTGTCTCAAAGGTCAGGCAGAAAATGCTTTTCTTTTATAGGGAGGAACAAACTTGAGGATGAGTAGGTGGCATGGTGGGACAGTCTTTCCCAGGAGGAGCAGTTAAGGAGAGGTTGTTCAGTATTCTAATGCTTTCTTATGCTCAAGGATGGGCCAGAGTTTAGGGACCTGGGGGAAGTGCTGAAGCCTGACTACAGGTTGATCAATTTAAATTAGGAAGCATTTAGTCCAGATTGGGTAGCGGGGATCCACAGTTCAGCTAATCATTTATGAGACAAAGACTGGGATTTGGAGAGTCTGTCTTTGGCCTTGCCATGGGTAAACAAGAGCAACAATCTTCTCTGTCACATGGGGAAGAGTGATTCTTCGCAGTAATTGTTTCCTGGGACACAAAAGGGTGGGGGATTTCTTAACCACCACTTTTTCCCAGGAGTATGGGGCTCAGGTGAGCTTCAACATTGTCAATACTTGCTAATAAGAATTCTCTGAAAAGGTGTTTTTGGTTACATTCATGAGTACTGAGGTCAGTGCAGAATGTGGAATGGAATAGATCCAAGATCACATTAAACCAGTAAATTCTCCGCGCCCCATGCATGATTAGCGTGGATATCTACAGCAGATGGGTAGGCCAAGGATGAGGTTCAGGTTTGTAGCACAAGATTTTTCTGTGTTTGAAATATTGCCGCTTTATTGTAAAATATCAAAGTTCACAAATTTATTATTGCTTTGGGAGCATTTCTGCAGACATCTTGATAGAGAGGGTTAGAACATAGTTTTGGCAATAATTGTAGGCAGTATTAAATATTTTATGAGAAATACATTAGTGTAAGTCACCATTTTTAAAAGTGAAGCATGAATCACTACCCAAAGAATTGGACTTCAGTGCAAGAGATCCTGATTTATCTGCGCTGTTGATACTGTATATGTAAATGCCATTTCTCAGAAGCATAAAACTCTGAGTATAATATATTGGTTAGTGTGAGCAGTATAATATATATTTTTCAGGCTGTGCTAGTTTCATTAATCATATATTTTAAGAATTTTAAGCTTTTTTTTATGAGGCATTGCATTACATGTGGCATTGATATGCATGTGTAATTTATTACTTGGCAAGTGAATTATCCTACGTTATTTTATGTGCTTGATATATTGATTTTCAGTTGTGATAGATCATTTTAAGATTGCATGGCTTTACTCATGGTGATTTATCCACAGAATCACAGAGACTGTGGGGCAAGCTGATGCAGCCCTTTGAACACTTTCTATTAGCTATAAATAGAGTTGTTAACTGGAATTCTTAACCCCAGTAGGGAAACATATTTAGCAAGCTGAAAAAAATAACTTTCATCCAAGATCTAATTAGTTGTTGAATAAGTGTCCATAAAAAGTAGTTTCAATATGTCTTTTTCTTCCATATGCTAATCTTGTAACCCATTTTTTTTATCAATAAGCAGTAAAATATACAGTCAAAGAAAGAGAAAGATGTCATCAGTTTGCTTAAAAGGTCTGTCTTCTGTGACTGCTGATTGTCTTTTAATCCTCATCAGCTCAAACACACACATTTGCATCCACTAGAATTATTATCACTCTCTTCCTTTTAGAAAACTTGCTTGGAACAGAGTTCCAAGGAGAGAAAAACATGCAGTGCCCAAACATCAAATATGTGATGGCCACTGGGAAAGGTACTGCATAGAGGAACCAGATAAAGTAAAGGGAGTATTTTTAGAACCGAGAAAGTATTTTTGGAATACTTCCTAGAATTTGTAATAAACAATACTAAGGCCACCCTGCAAAAATATGCCATCTTGTCACTGGTCCCAAGGCAGTTAAATCACAGGAGAATTTGAAGTAATATATGCCAAGAGGTTTCCTCTTTGCTCTCCTATCTTATACCCCACTTAAATTATTTTCTCTTTCTTCTCTTCCTACTCTTTGCTGCCATTGTTATTGTTTATAAATATTCCTCCTCACTTTGGTTTCCTAGGGACTAGGAAGGCTTGTTCTTAACTTCCATAAAGTCTCTGCTTAAATATCATTTTACTAATGTGTTCCCTGCATATAGAAGTTTTCTTGGCACATACTAAGCACTTGATAAATATTGTTGAATAAATTAAAGAAAGAATGAATGAGTGAAATCGGATTTGAAACTACGTGTTCACTGCAACATAGCAGTCACAAATTGGGCCCTAGAGTCAGACAATCCTTAGCCCTTCCTAACTCTTTGACCTTAGACAAGTTGCCAAACCTTATTTATTTATTTATTTATTTATTTATTTATTTAGATTGATTTTTGGCTGTGTTGGGTCTTTGTTGCTGCGTGTGGGCTTTCTCTAGTTGCGGCGAGCGGGGTCTACTCTTCGTTGCAGTGCATGGGCTTCTTATTGTTGTAGCTTCTCTTGTTGCAGAGCACGGGCTCTAGGCGCACAGGCTTCAGTAGGTTGAAGCATGCAGGCTCAGTAGTTGTGGCTCACGGGCTTAGTTTCTCTGTGGCATGCGGGATCCTCCCGGACCAGGGATCAAACCCGTGTCCCCTGCATCAGCAGGCGGATTCCCAACCACTGCGCCACCAGGGAAGTCCCTGCCAAACCTTTTAAACCTCAGTGTTCTCATCTAAAAATGCAGATAAAGACAGTACCTTATCTCAAAGAGTTTTTGTGAGGATTAAATGAAACAATATAGGTAAATCGCTTATGTCACACTTACGTTGCAGATGATATGCTCACAATAGATATTAGCTGTTATTATTTTCATCACTTAATGCTCTTCCCCTAACTCTCTTCATGCATTTGCGTTTTTCACAAATGTATTGATTGGCTTGAAAATAAGAGCTATAAATAATAAGGGTGTGGTTCTTTTTTATCTGTTTAACTAGAATAGCTTGCATCTAAAATGAAATATAAGATTTCAGTTTTAACATGTTACCTTTGAAATAGTTTTCAACACATTAAAATGTGGAAAATAATTGATTTTATGAGATGAGAAATATGGTGATTCTATGTTGTGTATTTAGAAGGAACGTACTTAAAGAAAACAAAGGGAAAAGTGTATTTGGGAAACAACATGCTATACGTTCTTTCGAGGTATGGGCCTGAACTACCATATGACCAAAGTTGTATGAAAAGACCCTATGGCTTTCATAGGTCATGAATCTATAATGGCAGTAACAAGAAAAAAAAGAAATTGTACATAAGTAGCTCAAACCTACTGTACAGAACTGTATTACAGGCAGACCTCACTTTATTGAACTTTGCTTTATTGCACTTCACAGATATTGAAAATTTTATAAAAGAAGCTTTGTGGCGACCCTGCATAGAGCAAGTCTATCAGGGCCATTTTTCCAAAAGCATTTGCTCGTTTCATGTCTGTGTCACATTTTGGTAATTCTCGAAATATTCAAACTTTTTCATTATTATTATATTTGTTATGGTGTTCTGTGATCAGTGGTCTTTGATGTTACTACTGCAAAAAGATTACGACTTGCTGAAAACTCAGATGATGGTTATTATTTTTAAATTAAGGTATGTACATTTTTTAAGGCATAATGCTATTACAAACTTAATAAACTACAGGAGAGTAAAACATAATTTTATATGCAATGGGAAACAGAAAAAATTCTGTGACTCTTTTTATATTTGCTTTATTGCAGTGGCCTGGAACTGAACCCGCAATATCTCCAAGGTATGCCTTTAAAAACAAAGCAAATTTCCAAATAACAACTGTTACTGCAGCAACTACCACTAGATGTCATGCACTTCTTATTCTGTCTTCTCACAGAAGGTCTGTAGGTTCTGTTAAAGAATATTATGCCCCTCAGAATTTAAATCCCAGGCTCTTGATGGACGTAAGTTATACGGTATTTAGGCATACATTAGGATTTGATAAAAATTAACTGTCACTAAGATTTTATCTATCTATAGAACTAAGATCTATTTTGATCAAATAGACCTGTTAATTTAGTCAAATTTAGATTTAATTTATTTGATAAGTCTGTTTTATGAATTTGGCAAATACTCGCCAGGCTTTTTATCTAATTTTACCTATAAATATAGATTTAAAACATGGATATTGTCCCTGTTGTACTATGTGCTTAGTCAATTTTAGCCTCTGAGGAGTATTTTTATATTCATGCCATGCAAAGCCAATGCATATTGGGTCTGGGCTGTGACTTTAGCAGAGCCATTTGTTGAAGCAGAACCATCTTAGACTCTATTTACGGCATTCTGTTACTGGAATAATAGGGGAAAAAACAACCTCTAAAATATTTTCACAGATCAGGAAGAGAAGGCTATCTTGCTTTTAAAATAAATTTTTAAGGAGCTTGTTTACACACTGATTTAAAAAAATAGAACATCTAAACTTTTATTTTGAAACTGGTGAATATTTCTTCCCTAGTAATTTTTGGAGGTAGTGTAGCTAAGAGAATATGGGCTATAAGTTAGAAGATTTGTGTTAAATTGTTTAGTTTTTATTTATACCTTCCTAAATATGTCACATGTTCCATAACCTTTTCTCCTATCTGAATTATAATATTCTAATCTTTAATTTGTCCATGTGAGAATCACATGAGATAATGTATGAAAAATTATTATGGAATTAAAAGGTCCTGGTCATTCCTGTAATTCACATGTGAACTAGTAGGGGGAGGTCCTGGAACCTGTCTTAATCTCCCCCAGAATAATTGTGGGTGGGGGAGTAGGGGTGTGTATGAGGATCAAGGACAGGGGAGAGACATATTTCTCCTGCCTTCTTTTCTAGCCCTACTCTTTTAGAATTAGTTCCATTTGTGGAATTTCTTTGCTCTGTGCAGGCTTCTCTAAGCTTTGAAAATTAGCCTAACTTCTTTATCTTTCAAATATCACCAACATTAGGCTGAATTTGCCTACGAATTTTCAGAGTGAGGTAGGTGTTTATGTTGAAGCACCACAAAACTAAAATTGAATATTGAACTTTTTTGTTGTTTAAAAAAAAAAGTCTGTTGGGTATCTCACCACTGGCATTTTCTCTCTGGCCACCTTTATCTTCGGGCTCCAGTTTGGGGCCATGCTCTGTTCTCCCTCCCTCCCTTGATTCCCTCCTCCCATCTTAGACCTCCAACCTCCTTTCCTCTTCTTTTACAAGCACTATACTTTTCTTGCTAACTTTTTATGTAGACTCAATTACCTATCTTTAGATTTACTGTCTCTTTTCCTATCAATCAGGTTCTTGAGACAGACAGCCCTCATTTAATGTGGCCTATCAAGATATTTCCTAAATAAAGATGATTCTTACCCTGAGTGGAGCTCTTGATGCCAGTTGTAAAATTAAAATCCTTTTAAAATTCACATGGTACATACTATCACTAAATCATGTGTGGCTGGCTTAGGCCAGCCTAAATCATGGCTTAGGCCAATACATGGTACTAATGGCACTAAATCAATAAGACCTGTAGACCTAGCAAACTTGAGTTTGCTCACCCTTGCACAGTAGAGCCAATCTATTGACACCAGGTTGTGGTGAAGGAAAGTGCAGCATTTACTGCAAGGGGCCAGACAAGGAGTCCAGGGCAGCTAATGCTCAAAAAACCCAAACTCCCTGATGGGTTTCAGGGAGGCATTTTTAAAGACAAGGTGAGGGAGGGGGTTGCGGGGAAAGTGATCAGCTCACGGACAATTCTCTGATTGGTTGATGGTGAGGAAACAGGGAAGTGTCACAGGGGTTAACATTATCAATCCTTTGGCTCCAGTAGGTCTGGGGGCTATGTGCTCATGGTCATCAAGTTGTTAACTTCTTCTATTTGGTTGGGGGTTTAGCATCTGTAAAACAACTCAGGAATGTGCATCAGATACTAGTGTCTAGGTACTTCAGGGAAGAACCAAAGACTCTGTGACTGCCATATGGCTGATTTACTGCTTAAATTCTTACCACTTCTCCTGGCCCAACTGCTATTTTTGTTGCTACATGTTCACAACCTTGTGATGCTGAAAACTCAGCCTCTCTGCACTAGTGCCAAGTGGAATCTTGGAAACAGAGTTTTGGGTAAAGTAGAAAAGAATAGCTTTATTGCTTTGCCAGGCAAAGGGGGACACAGCAGGCTTATGCCTCAAAAACTGTATCCCAACCCAGGGGAATTTAGTGAGTAGTTTCATAACAATGGTTCAAGGGTGGGGTTGCTGATAGGGATCAGGGTGGGTGCAGGGCCTGTACTCCCTTAATCTGACCTCAGGTGGTCTCCTGATGAGCTTCTCTGGTTCCTTTAGTCTGACCTCAGATGGTGTCCTCCCTTGTCTCTGCATCCCCTCCCTTCCCTGATTAGCAACTGTCCTGAATCTGCCCTTTGGAACACAGGGAGGGTCATGGAGGCTGAAGTCTATTCCCTACAGACAAGAAATGGGGGACACAGAAAGGCTTCTGTGCCCAGGAGCCCGACAGGGTCCTGCTCGGTTTCACTTTCAGTCATTAATTCTTGAGCCAGGCTTTTGTGACTCAGGGGAGGCCTGGGAAACTACAACTTTTCTACAAATGAGAGGCAGGCAGAGGACATGGGGGGAGTGGTCTGTCCCAGGAAGGCCCCATAGGGTCCTGCTGAGTAACACTACTGTCAACAGACACTATGGTATAAGAAATAAAGCCTTTCTGTTTTCATATTATGGATATTGTTTTCTAATATTTTAAACTCAGATTCACAGAATTAAGTTGATTCTACTCTATTTCATGAAATGCTATTATATTGGTCACGCAAGTCCTTTTATTTGTTCTCTTATTATTATTATTTTCACTGTTTCTTATCCTCAGTCCCATATTTTTCTTACTCTTGTGAATTTAACGTATATCTATCAAACTTTCCTTTTATATATTTATATATTTACATGTAAGTATAGAACTGAAAAAAATACACTATTCTTTCTGTGTGTTTAAAAGAAGTAAAAGTGGCTTTATCCTAAATCTTATTCTCTTCCCAGCTGTTCTCAAATATCTATTTATTTTGAAGGGTATTCTGATTGCTATATGTAGATCTAGCACCAAGTGGTATATCATTTTGTAGCATCTTTTCTTTTCTATCTCAGTGAGAAATTATAGTAAAACTGGGTTCACGTCTTGGTGCCAAAGACACAACCAAGTCAAAGATCTGGAGAAGGAAGAATTTATTATTACTTGCAGCAAGTAAGGAGAACATGGGGAATCTTGCCCAGTGTCTCTCTAAACAGCAAAATTGGGGAAGTTTTAAACTAAGGGTACATGCATATTCGTGGAAGGACTGGGGCAGAGGAGAGTTTAGCATAGAATTGGGGCCAAGGTCGACAGAGTCCAAGCTTTAGTTGACTGAAGTCACGAGGGTCAACATCATGGAGACCTTAGTTCCTGCAGGACTCAAAGACATGTATCAGATTGGTAGGTATATCCCTTAAGGAGAACCTAGCACTCAGTTTTATCACTGAACTATTGTTTCTTGACTGCTTTTCCTTTGTTCCTGAATTCCCTTAATTTCCTTAAGATCATTAATTACTGAGACCTATTCAAGGGCAAACATTGTGGCTAGGCTTAGATAACGAAATGGCTTAGGCCAAAAATGGCTTCTCTTATGTCAAGAAAGCCATGCTTGGTGGTCTGTCTCTGGGAATCCCCTACCCTATCTGCTTACAAAATGGGGCATATTTCTTAACTATATCATAAGAATAATTGCACTTAAATCATACATAGTGTTTACATGAAAAGTGCTTATTTAAGAATAAGTCTCCCCCAAATTTGCCGCTTTCCCATGAGGATTACTTTGAACTAAAGGCAATCAAGACTGAGCTGACTCAGGAAAAGCTCTTTTCTTCCCCCTGACTACCTAAAAGAAATATAAATTTCCCCATTTGTGGGGAAAATCTGCAGTAATAAAAGAATTTACATTGGAAAGGGGCCTATACTGGGAGGAGAGCTACTACCAAAAATAACTTTTTACCTAAGAAACTTATTTGCATAACAGGGCAAACTTTGTTTACTAAACACTTCCTCCTCTCACCTTCCTGTGACTTGTCTTCCCCTTCTTTGTATCCCAGACCTCTACCCCTTTCCTTAGCCCAAGAAGTTTTATATCTCAATTGCCTGGCTGCCTTTTGAGTCTCTTATCTTTATGGGGCTCCCCTATATACATAGTTAAATTTATTTTTCTCTTGTTAATCTGTCATATGTCATTTTAATTGTTAGATCAGCCACAGGATCTAGAAGAATAGAAGGAAAATTTTTCCTCCCAACAGTAAGAATTAATTATATGAGACTAATCTGAACACAGCAAACACACCTAGACTTTATACCTAACATCTGTGATTATATGTCTAAATACCATGTCTTCTGTTTCTTACTTGTGGAACCAAAATTGTAAATTCTACATTGAGTAATACAATTAAGGAGACAGAAAATTTCCTGAGAAATGCCATGTACTCTAAGTCACAGGTTTCCAGATTTGGCTGTACATCAGAGATCCTTGGGGATCTTATAAAAAAGTATAGATTCCTCAGCCTCCCTAGCTCTACTGAATCAGAATTATTGAGAGTTCTGGCCATTCCTCTAATTTACAAGTCAACTTGGTAGGAGAAGCTAATGTAATCTCTCCTAACCTTTCCAGGGATAATTGCAGTGAGGAAAGTAGGGGTGTGTGAGGAGTCTGGCGTCTGTCTGTCTATCTGTTTACCTGTAGGTCATCATGTAACTATATCTCTAGATATCTAGAGAGAGAAATAGAATGATCTAGATGATATATAGAAACAGCTTCTATATATCTTCATCTAGATGGAGCGATCTCTTTCTTTAGAGAGAGAGATCTCGAGAGCGATCTAGATCTTATATATATCTAGAACTGATACATACATATCTTCATCTATATGTATATCTCCATCTATATCTATCACTATCATCTATATTTTTTCCATATTCTCAGGCAATTGTGATATAGCCAGTTCTGAGTACCACTGCTTAGTACACATAGCATTTCTGAGATTTATCAGAGATGAATAGCCAGACCTGCCATTCCTATTCTATCACAGAAAGGATTAAATTTAATGATATTGATGTTGGCATGTATTGTTTAGAGACTGAAGATTGCTATTTGTTGGTTAAGCATTTAAAATAATGAAAAAAACAACAGTGATAGTAGTTATTGCAGAAAAGCCTCAGATTAATGATTCTCATTGCTAATATTAGCTATAATTTGAAAATTTTAACATCTTGAGTTTCTTCTTGGTCTAATAATTTCTAGGTCTGGGTGTTTTGGTTTTCTTCTGCATCTAGTATTGATGAATAAAAGCATTTTCAATATTATTTTGGATCAATTAACTTAGTGGTGGGTCATTTCAGATCACTAACATTTATATGTGAAATTTCTAATTCCTTAGCTACTTAATTTAAAATCTTATTTGTGTGTATGGGAATATCTATTAGTAAACATAGAAGCTATAAGTGTGTGAATAAAGCTGTCTATATCAGATTTTAATTGCTAGTCTGAAGATCATATAAATGTTCAAAATTCATCTCAGCACTTGTTCACTCATAGTTTGAGTGCCTGGTCAACGCAGATAAATCCAAAACAAACTCCTGAGTGGACGTGTACTTACTGGTTTTAGGGGAGAAAATGGCTGACAGGTTTGCAAATCACTTGTGGCTAAATATGCTGGCCTCAGCCACTGAGAAGGAATAATTACTAGACATTTTAGTTGCCATTCAGAATTCTACCACAGTCACTTTTAGAGCCAATTTTGATAATGCCCTATGAATATATGAACTCTGATCGGTCAGAACTGATTTTTATGGATCCATGCCAGACTTTTTTTTTTTTTTTAATCAATAGCTGAATGATTTCTAAAAATAGAAGCTAAAAAATATTTTCTAAACACAAGTTGTTCAGATGACATATGCTTATTTTTTCACTGAGGAAAAACTATAAACACTAATTAACAAATAGTACCTTAACATTCTTTGAGAAGAAGAGATTTCACTTATAAAATGATGACAGGAGTGATTATGAAGGTATTACACTCAGGTTGTATTCCCTGAAGATGTGGCCATGGTAGCTTTTTTCCCCTCCTAGTAATCTATCGGCAGCCCAAGGCTCTTTAAACCCTGAAGGTTTGATAAGAGCAATTGAAAAACTATGAACAAAGGTTTAACACTACGTTTCAGCAAGGAGGGGTTAATTAAACTCAATGAGTAATCTTCAACTACTGTACTGTGTCAAGATTTCAGTGGTTTAGGGCTGCTACAGGAGGAAAAGAATGTAAAAGGAAAAATGCACCATGGTTTTCTTCAAATGGAAGGGAGTGGAAGTAGAAGATGAGAAAACAAAAGATGATCACATATGGTCTACAACTGGTTAACAAGGCAGTCCAGGCAGTCAGAGGACAGAGTGCACTAAAATACTGCTTACTTATTGTGTCTGGGATGGTTTATTTATTTCTTGGTTAAAAAAAGATATTATTTTCCTACTTAGGAAATTCTCATTTAGCCTCAGCTGAGAAATTCCCTCCCTCTCTTTTTAATGTTCTAAGGACTGCCACGCATCTCAGAATGGCTCCAAGGTTGGATAGGTAGGGGAAACAAACAAACAAACAAACACAAACATAGAAGTCTTTACTACCTGTAAAGAATATCAGGTTTTGGCCAAGCATGACTCAGTGAAATATTGGAAATGACTAAGAGAATCTGTGGAATCCCAATAATGGAAGAAGGTTTTATGCATTAACATTTAAGTGAAATTCTGAATGCACCAATTTTAAACAAGTCCCATTAATAGATTTTTAGTCGTAACAATCTTTCTTAAATCAAAGATTTGCATCAGAAACATAATCCAAGTATGTAGTTTTCTATATGGAATCTTATCTTGAAGATGCGCCATTTGTATGTGCCTGTAGCTTTCTAGTAATTCGTTCATTGCGCTGAAGACCCGTGGTGCGCTGTGTGCTGGCATTTTGCAATGTAATTTTCTCAGGAAGGACAAACATGTTGCTAACAATAATAAATAATAATAAAAATAATGGCAGCACCACGAAAGGTGACATTTAAAAAAGCATTTTACATTTAATTTTTTTTATGAGAGAGAAGGAAATATATACAGAGATAATTATAGAAAACACAAACATCCTAACTTTGTTAGTCTGAGAACAGAATCATTGTATGATCATAATGTGTAGATATGTATAGTCGTATCTATGGATTAAATTTTAGCATAAATTTGATGTTATCTGTATAAGGGGAAAAATATACAATACGTAGGATTGGGTAAGAAGTCTCATACAATACCAGTAAAAAAATACCAGGAAATATCTTTTATTTATATTATGTAAATTATTTATTTATTTACATAGATTAAATTCTCTTTTTATTCACCAGAAAATGAATTGGATTTCCTACTCTTGCATGCTGATTCGTTTTATGCATTTCACCCCTATTTAAATATTTTTACTGCTACCATGCAATAATGTCTGATGAGAACTTCTCAAACATTTTCATGGGAAGACAGTATTGAAGGAATTTTCTTTTAGCAGGTATAATTTTCCAGTAATAAAGGCTCATTAATGTTTTTCTTAAACGAAATGTATTTTCTAATTAGGCACATTATTATTTTTTTCTTCACCAACTGCCCTAAATCAAATTATTTCATTCAAAAGATGTAGTTTCTCAACGAATACATTCAACAGCAACTTAGACTCGAAAATGTTACCAAACCAGGTCCCTTTGTCCAACCGGCAGCAACCCGAACTCTGAGTTGCTAAGGTTTATAGCCGACAGTTGATTCACAAGGCAGCCAAGCAAGGAACCGGAGGACAAGTCTCAGAACTGCCTCCCCAAAGGTGAGGATGTTGGGATATTTATGGGATAAGCAGGGTGGTCTTAGGAGGGCGGAAAGGTGATGGGAGGCAGGGAAGGTGAGGCAATCCGTGTTCTGAGCAGGTGCATCTCCCTAGGAGCTTCTGCATAATCAAATTAGAGGCTGAGCGTGATTGGAGGGTGGAGTTTTCCGGCCTCTGACGTCACCAGGCCAGTTTTCAAAGCAGTGGTTGCAACCAGCCCTAGCTGGTTCTCACGGATAAGCTGACTCCAAGTTTCTGTAAAACAGCGGAGCTGCTAGAAGCTGGAAAGGTATGCAATTAAAGAGGGATGCGGGGAAGGAAAGAAAGAAAAAATGAAAGCGAACTTAATCAGTGAAGGCAGTTTATAAACAAAGGGGTTTTAACAAGCTGTTCCCTTACCTGTTGTTCTGTAAGATGAGCTCAAGAATTTCTGTTATCAGCTTCTGTTAACTCTGTGGGGCACGGTTTCAGGAAGTATTGCTGATAATAGGGGAAGTATGTGGCACAGGCTTTCGGAGGCAGAGCAAACAGTAACAAAATCCTGGCTCTCCCATTTAAAGTATGAGATATTGGAAAATTGCTTAGTACCCTTAACCTCAGTTTCATCATTGGGGACAATAAATATTCACAGTGTTGATCAGATTAGATGAGACAACACATATAACATGTTTAGTACAATTCCTGGCATTTAATTATATCTCAATAATGCTAGCTATTATTGTTATCACTATTATTAAATTCTTTAACCCACTGCCTATGACCAAGATAACCTTAACCTTCCCCTTAGCTTGTCTCAACTATATATGGGCTTTTTCCTGACTCAGGGCCCCTGACCTCCCTTTTCCTATAGCATTTACTTTAGAGAACTAGGTATTGTCACTTTTTCTCTGCCCCTTTGAGATTTAAATCTTTTTAAAAGTCTCTTGTCAGTATTAGAACCTAGGACTGGGTTTCTCAAGGACCCTGGGGCCATCCCTTTGAAATTTAATCAAGGAAGAAGCAGCTCTGTCTCCCAGTCTCTGTGGGAAGGTGGGAGCTTCAGGGGGCATCTTGCTCCTAGTTGTAAAACTTTCTCTTGCCTGGAGAAAATTTACTTTTCTTTTGGGTAAAACCTGTTAGCAAATACAGATCCTCCAACCATCCTCTATCTCAGCTCGTAAAATCTCTCCTGCCTTTTATTTCAGCAGAACTGAGTTTCCAGACTTGGTCTGTGCTCTCTCCTCTACTGCCAGCCATCATATCAAAATAAAATCAACTTCACTTTGCCCATCTTGTCTGGTGCAAGCTTTTCTTTAATAACTAACTCATAGTAAGTACTTGATAAATGGCGGTAGTAGATATTGTTTTTAATATTATTAGAATAGTGATATGAAGAATCACTTTTTTAAAAACACATTTGCTTGAAGAATAGCTATTTATCACAGAGGTGTTTGCATAAAAAAGAAATGTAGAAGTTTCTGATGAGAGTATAGTGTTTCTGCATTATTTATTTACAATAAGAATTTTGGGTGAAGACAGGATCCAGGTGTAGATGTGAGTATGAAAAGGCTGAGTTGTGGATGATTTTGCTGAAGATGAAGCATTAAAGGAGCTATGAAAACCAGATGGCCTCATAAAAAGATTAAAAAATATAGAAAAATTGTCAAGTCTTGGAATAAAGAAAACCTGTGATCCCTGTGTCCCAGCGATGGTTGGCTAGGAGGTGCCAGCTTGTGTGGAGTTGCCAACGACAGGGAGAGGAAGACAATAACATCCTTAAAATAGGATGGAGGGAAAGGGCCTGGAATTGGTAATGACCTAGAATTGGTACTAACCTGGAGCTTTCTGTCCTTAATTCGCATCAGCTGATGATATCCCAGGATTCAGTTCTCAACATGTGGTGCCTATACCAGCAGCATCAACATCACCTGGGAACAACTTGGAAATGCAAACTCTCCACTCCCACCCCACTTGGGTGGAGGTTCAGAAATCTGCATTCAGTAAGGCTGAAATATAGGTAAGTTATTATTATTCATTTGTTAGGCAAAGCCTTCCAGTTAAATGTGTTCTCATTGTTTATGTTTAACAGAAAAGTTCCAGAGGGTTCATTTCAGCCTTGAATTTTATCTACCTCAATTCTTTTTCAACTTAGCGAGTTTAGTGTTAAGGTAAAATAAAAATAAGAAAAGAATAAAAAAGAAAAAACAAATGTAGAAAAAAAGAAATAAAAACCAAGAGGGAGAAAAGAAAAAGAAAAAAGAAACCAAAGCCTTAAGGGTTTTTGACAAAGCAAAGCTACTTTATTCATACCTAAGACCAAATATGCCTTGCATAGCAAAAGTTCAAGAAAGGAGAACTTTCTGTCTCACATGTAAGAGAATAAGCAGGTTTGTTTTTAACACCTATTCTGATTTTTCTGGGAAAACTGCAATGAGAAAAGAAGGTAGCACAAAAGGCTTCTGTATCAGTCAGGAAAAGCACAGTCAGAAGCTTTCAGACTTTTTAGTTTCAGGACACTTTTACATTCTTAAAAGTCATTAATGGCCTCACAGAACTTTTGCTTGTGTGGGTTTTATCTATTGATATCTACCATATTAGAAATTAAAACTGAGAAATTAAACAAGATACAATTTATTTTAAAATAACAGTAAGAAATTTATTACATGTTAACATAAACAGACGATTTTAAGGAAGATTATTATATTTTCCAAAACAAAAAAATATGAAGAAGAGTGACATTCTTTTATATTTTTGGAAATTAATGTCTGGCTTACTAGACACTAGAATTCTCACCCTTGCTTCTGCTTTCAATCTTCTGCAGTATTTTGTTTTGGTTGATGAACATGAAGTAAATCCAAACTTACACAGGTCTGTAGTTGAAAAGGAAGAATTTCGTGAAATACCCAAAAGGGTCTTGGGGACCTCTGAGAGGTCCTCAGACCTTACTTTGAGAACTGCTGGGCTAGATTATCCTAGACTCTCCAAATCTCAGTAGTTTACCACGAACACCTCCCCCAAATCTCAGAGACTTGCTCCTTGGTCATGCTGCATTCTATGTGAATCAGCTGGGGGCTTTGCTCAGAGACACAGGCTGTCTGAACAGCCACTGCCTGGGCATTGCCAGTCGTTGAGAGAGAGGAGGATGAGCATGGTGATACATGCACTGGTTCTTTTTTCTTTCTTTTTTTTTTTTTTTTATAGCTATTATTATCATTGTAAGAGTGTGACTTTCAGAGAAAAGACAATAAGGAGGTGGAGGAAAGCGGGGAGCAGAAGGGAAAATTAAGTGAATTCATACCTATTTTTCTGTGAAGGCCTGCAATGGTTCTTAACGATTCTTCTGGGAAGTGACCGCCTCACTTCTGTTCACACTTTGTTAGCTGAAGCACCTGCTTTAAGTGGCAACAAACCAAATCCTCCTTCAGGGAGGGGCACTGAATATTGGTGAATAGAATTTAGTTTACCATACTTAAACCTACAGATGACCAGAAGATGCTTGTGAAAAATGTACCCCCGACTAGCTGTTTTTTTAAATTATTTTTAAGATTTATTTATTTATTTATTTGGCTGCGTTGGGTCTTTGTTGCTGTGCGCGGGCTTTCTCTAGTTGCGGCGAGCGGGGCTACTCTTCGTTGCGGTGCGTGGGCTTCTCATTGCGGTGGCTTCCCTTGTTGCAGAGTGTGGGCTCAGTAGTTGTGGCTCACGGGCTCTAGAGCACAGGCTCAGTAGTTGTGGCCCACGGGCTTAGTTGCTCCGTGGCATGTGGGATCTTCCCGGACCAGGGCTCGAATCCGTGTCCCCTGCGTTGGCAGGCGGATTCTTAACCATTGCACCACCAGGGAAGTCCCCTGATTAGCTTTTAATAAAAGTGTTATTTCAAAAGGAAATCATATTTAAATAGTTATTATAACATTATACTGTTAGATGTGATTTGGTTTCTGTTTTTCTGCTTCATTGATGCCCTCTTAAGAAATGATACAGCAGGCAAGCATATAATTTTTAAAATATCTAATATTTCTTTTGAACATTAAGCATGAGTTCTTGATAAAGAATATGGTCTTTGAGAAAATAAAACATGCCATAATTTAAGCTAGCAATGTTATAATAAAAATGACAACATTTTCAAACATTTACTGAGTACCAGCTGTGTACTGATGTACTACGCTATGGTTTTAGGGTTTTACCTCTTACCTGGATGAATTTCTGAATGGATTCCTTTATGTGGTCATGTGTGGAAATTGTGATACATATAATAGTAAACACAAATAAAGGTCTTGAAGATAGTTGAAATGACTTTGATAAAAAAAGAGTTTATCAAAATCATTTATTCAACCCAGAAATAAATTTTATTGTAGGTGCTAATGACTTGAAAAGAAAGATTTTTCTTTCTTTGGAAAATAGTAGTCATTTCATGTGATGATTTATCTTATTACTAATGTATTAGTTTCCTATTGTTGCTGTAACAAATTACCATAAACATTGTGGCTTAAAACAATACAAATTCATTATCTTTCATTCTGGGAGATCAGAAGTCCAAAATGACCTTATAGGCTAATATAAAGGTGTAAGCAGAGCTATGTTTCTTTTGGAAGCTCGTGGAGAGAATCCATTTCTTTACTTTTTCCACCTTCTAGAGGCCTCTTGCAATCCTTGTCTCAGGGCCCCTTCCTCCGGTTCACAGCCCATCTCTCCAACCTCTGTTCCTTCTTCACATTTGCTCTCTGGCGCCTCTGTCTCCCTCTTATAAGGACCCTTGTGATTACTTTGGACCATCCATGTGATCCAGGATAATCTCATTTCAGGAGCCTTAATCACATCTGTAAAGTCTTTTTTTTTTTGCCATGTAGGGGAACATATTCACAGTTCTGGGGATTAGGACATGAACACCTTTGGGTGGAGGAGGAGTTCATTATTCTCTCTACAATAGCTTTTATTCTGAAAGAGTGCAGGGAGATGTCTATCGGTTTCCAGTTACTTGTGGGACCATAAGAGCTGCATATTTAGAATTTAGGTGAAAAAATTGTGTTCTTTTATATCCACAAAAACTGCAGAGGACTGCCAAATATCTTTCCTCACTCCTAGCTGCAGATCACTTTATCCATGAAGATTGATAACCATTGTAATTTTATCTTACAGGTTTTGGGTACTATTATTATCCACATTAAAAAACCTAATTATCTCTTCAGTTTCTCTGAGTTGTTTTCATACATAGCTGGGCAACCCAGCTATGCCCCAGAATGAATGGTGGAGATCTTTTTTTAAAAAAAAAAAAAGGCAAAGCAAAAAACACGATTTAATTGCCTAGACTTTTTTCCAGTTAAGTAAGTATTAAATAGGAATGTGCCAAGATTACCCACCAGTTTCAAGGATGTTTTTCTGTTCGTCACTCTCTGTAACACATTCCATGTCACTACCTCAGGTAGATCACTTAGATCACTAGGAGGAAGTGTAACAGAGGATAACTCAACTGAAGAGCTGTACACTAGAGGCTGTCAGAATTGCCACCTGTCTCATTTTCTTTAGAAGAAAACAAGAGTCAATATATAGAATGACCTTTAAGACAATGGCTTTGTTATTTAATAAACATTTTAGAGTTAATTTCAATGGGAATGCTTTTCCTTATTTGATTTTTTTGTTAATACTGAGTTTCTTATTTTTGAATTAATGTTTGCAACATATATTGAATTCCTACATTTGCCAGGCTGCATATAAGCTCCTCACACACATTCTCACCCAATGCTTTTATGAAGCACATGTAATTGATACTAATCCTTGTGTAATCAAGGCCTATCTTGTCTTCTCATCCTTAGCTATTTATGTCTTTGTATTCAGGTAAAAGTTTTGCTCGCAGCTAACCCGGGTATGGACCTAAGATTTCTTCAGGTTGCCTATGCATATCTACTTTAAAAAACAAAACAAAACAAAAACAACCTAGGGAGCAAATTGAACTTACAGAAGGTTTTATTATAGAGATAGAAGATGGGTTTACATATGACACATCTGTGCTATTCACAGTGTGGTCCATAGACTGGTGCCTGACCACAAATTATTTGTTACCTGATGAGTGATGAAGTAAGCACAACAATTTTATGTCATGGGGATGAGAGATTACCATAGAGTTTCTAAATATTACTCTCATTATCTATGCTTGTCTTGTCATGGACCAATATCAAACAGTTCCTGAACTGGCATTGTTTGGAGTGTTACATTTGAGAAACACTACTATACTGTAGAGTAGATAAGTTAGAATAACTTATTTGAAAGTGCCATGCAAACCGTGAGTCTACTTGAGGTTTTACCTTATGCAACTTTCCCTAATCCGGGTCCACATTTCTATAACCATTGTGGCCCCTCCCCCAAACTCAAATTCCTCATTTTTTGTTACTTGATCAATTGCTTGAGGTTATAACCTATTCAAAGCAACTTATTGAGAACTATTTATGAAATATTCTCCTCAAAAGGAATTTTTTTTCTCAAAATATGATCATAAGAAAACTCATAAACTCGTACACAAAAATAATACAGTGAGAATATAAATCAGATCTATGTGATTCCAAAGTCTGTGAGTAACAACCCTCTTTACAAAGACATTTTATAATACTATAGGTACATATTAGACAGTTGAGTTTGTTTTTTACCTTCTTTACATTTTTATATAAAATCTGGAAATATTGAAATATCTAGTTTAAAATACTCTGAAAATAGAATTGAAGATGTCCTTTATGTGTTTGATGAGTAATTAATACTAGTTAATACTATTCTATCTTTGGAAAAGATAACTTTGTATGGAATAATAAAGAGAGACCTGAAACTCCCAATTGCTACCAGAAGGGGTAAATGCAGGCCGTGATCAAGTAGTAGGAACAGAAAAATAGGTTACTGGTAAACCTGAGAACCTCAAATTAAACCCTGTGGGAAAACAACCCTGTTATGTATTTTTAATCTAAATATACATCCTGGATGCATGACCATTGTATGATCTTGTTTATGAACCTACCATTCCAAACGCCCAATACTAAGCCAAGGCCAATGTCTGTTCACAAAATTTTTATCAATCGGCTGCAAATTGATAAAAATAAGGATTGCATAGTAGATCTTTAATAAAATAAAAATACTCAATTTAAAGAAAAGATTTTTAGTTTTAGATTTCCAAAACAAATTTTAAAAAATTACTCCATTCTCCAAAACCTTTTTGAAATGTTTACTTGTCTGTGAAATTCAAAGGTTAAGGCACTGCAAATCTAGGGCAAAGAGTACAGGTGCAGGAATCTGGGAATTTCATAGTTTAGCCATTTTCTCTATGTAACTGAAGATACAAATACCTCCCTCTGATATATGGACACTGTATGTGGACACTGATTAATTGATTTAATGCATAGATGGACATAGAAAAGATTTATGTAATAAATACATTCATTTAATGTAATTGAAATATCTTAGTAAAAGCCATGGTCAGATACACTTTTCACAGGTTGAATCACTTAAGGAAGTTGGGGAGTTGAGTGATTGATCATGCCACAAGTTTATGGCAGACTATTTAATTTTGGAAAGAAGAAATAATTTTTCTATTGATCTTTTATCCACCTGTACCTGATTAAATTGGTTTTAATTATCATTTAGTGTTCAAATGGGTAAAGGAAATGCCTACATTTTTTTGCTAAGAGTGGATAGCCATTTTGCTCCCTGCAAAAGACAATGTGGTTTGGCAGTGATGTGCATATCTTTCTCTTTGCTTCTGTTCTTTTCAGGAAAAGATGCAGGAAATTGAACAGAAGGGTATGGTAGCAAATCCTCCTGAAATGAAAGAAACAACAATGTATTCTAACCCCCTCTATGTGAGGCGATACTGGATGCTAGCACAATAAGAACATTACAATAGCTCATTGCTGATGCATAAACATTTAGAAAGGATGCATTTCATTTATATAAAAATTCTCTGAGGCAAAAAGGCATTTATGTTTGGAAAATAGTTTAGTCCTTGTTATAGAAACTGAGTCCCTAGGGCCTGTTTATCGGCTCAAGATAGTTTTATAAAGGAGGAAAGAAACCACTCTGATCAATTGAAAGTGAATTTGAAGCTCCAGAGGAGAAACCAAAGAATAGAAAGTGAGCAGAGGAGGAGGGTAGCAAAGCAATGGCAGAATGTTTTATGCTATGTAATATAAATCCTCACTAGAATACCTACATATCTTTAATTACAAAATAAAAAATCTAAGGAACCAACAGCTATGAGGAGATAGAGAAACTTGAACTAAGTTTTCTTGGATATCTGATAGGTGTGGAGATCTCCGTTGAGATTTTGATTGTGCTAAGGTTGAATTTCTGTTATAGTTGTTTTGCTACTGCTGAGGATTAAGTATTTCATATTAGGTTGTGTAATAAAATAGCTTATTTTATATTGCAGCAGTTAGGATTACATTTAGAAGTAAATAACATAAAACCCAAGGAACTATGGTTTAAATGAGAAAAAGACGTTTTAATCTCATAACAATATGAAGATCTGGTGAAGGCAAACTCTCCCCAAAAATGTCATCAGGGGACCCAGACACATTCCACTTTTCTGTTTCCCCATCTTTAGCATGTGGCCCTTACCATGATGCTTGTCAGCACTGGTGCAAGATGACTGCTAAGCCTGTAGGCATCATGTCTACATGCCAGAGAAATAGAGAGAGAGAGAGAGGGAGAGAGAGAAAGGGAAAGAGAAAGAGAAAGAAAGAAAGAAAGAGTGCTGCTAGCCTGCCAAGGCTGTCTCTTTTTTAAAAAGCTTTCTTTGGAAGTTCCACTTATTAATTCCTGCTGTTTCTCATTGGCAGAGCTGGTTCCACTGGCCAGATCTAGTTGGAAGGTTGCTAGAGAGAACAGAAAGCCAGCAGACTAAGAACTTGTGCCACAAATTTCCTCAAATTAATTCATTCTTTTTGAATATATTGACAGTATTCAGTTTAAATCAGGTATAATTATAGTTAATGTTACATTGATGACAAAATATTAACCAAACAAGTTAACAGATTTTTTAAATTGAAGTATAGTTGATTTACAGTGTTGTTAATTTCTGCTGTACAGCAAAGTGATTCAGTTATACATATATATATATACATTCTTTTTTTATATTCTTCTCCATTGTGGTTTATCATAGGATATTGAATATAGTTCTCTGTGCTATACAGTAGGACCTTGTTGTTTATCTCAATAGATTGTTGATGTCCTAACTAGGACATCAATTAAAACTACTAAAACATTATCCTATTTAGTAATTTCTTGCTTCTACTGATAAATTATTGAGTCACAAAGATATTGATAAAAGTTATTGGAATAACTATACAGTTATGAAGACTGGAATAGTTAAAATAATTGTCCAGATTGTGATTAAAAATATGGACAATTTTCAATATTGATAGTAAATACTTATCAAGTGTTTGTTGTGTGTGTTGTGCGTTAGGAAATATTTTCATATTTACGTTAACTTTCAGCTATGCAGTCACAAGAAATAATTGATGGGGATGGAGAATGATCAGTTCAGGTGCCTGATATTGTACTTGCTGAAGATTCACACCTTCCTCAGGGAACTGTCATACATCTGACTGCCAAAATACAAATATTACTGGAAGGGTAATACTCTTTAACTTCTAATTCCTTTATATTAAGGAGTTAATTAGAAACCTACTTTAGTGATAGAATGGATTTGGGATTGGGCCTGACTTCTAAGATTTTAGGATATAAAGACATAAGTCAGGAGGACACTGAATAGAGAAACAGAAGAGTCTAAAATGTTTCTGCTTTGTAATTTTGGCTAAACCTGATGCAGGGAGGAAGCTAAAGAGTTAAACATTGAATGAGACCTGTTATAGCTTCTAGAATTTAGAGGTTATCAGTATGAAATCTTTATGCCATTCCTCCCTGAAAATCTATTTCTGCTTGAATAATTTAAAAACATATATCTTCTGCTTATGAATTATTTTTGTAAGAGGTTTTCACATCCAACTTAGCAAAACACCCAAATGCAAGGAGATAAATGATGTCCTCTCTGGTTGGCAACATGTTGAGATTTTTCATCTTTAATTCTGTTATGCTATGGTCATCATCTCCTCTGAATTATGTATATATACTGTCAATTAAATTAAAAACCTTTCAATAAATTATGCTTAGAACTGGAAACAGTGAATCTATTCTGAGCTAATGTGGTATTCTCTCTTCATTATCCTTTATTGGTTTAAGAAAAAAAAAGTAGCCTCTGAACCTTCCTCTAGCCATATAATTTTGAGGGACCATTGGTTTAAAATTAGGAATTCTCTCTACCTATCAATAATTTCACAAGTGAACAACAGGAAAACTAGTTCAGATACCTCAGGACTGGTAATTGGTTATTCATCTATATTACTCAATTGTTCTAAAAAGTAATGTAGATAAAAAGCTCTACTAGTAGCTATCTTCTGCCTTGACGTTCTGTTGGCAAAAATCACCACACATAACCTCCTTACTGTGATATCCAGGATTAGGAGAGCATACTCTGAGGTCTGCAAAAAGAAAAAAGAAAAATACAGGGAGAAGAATGCACATTATACTATTTTTCTTCTTTTTGAGTTTGAAATAATTTCAAATTTACAAAAAAATTTGGAAGACTATTACAAAGAACTTTTTCTCCTGAACTGTTTGGGAATAAATTGCCAGCATGATGATCCACCATCCTCAAATACTTGGGTTCATATTACCTGCAAAAAGGGGAATTTCCTGTATAAATACAACCCTCAGCTTGGGTTTTTCTGATGCTTTCTCATAATTACATTCAGCTTATGCATCTTTGGCAGCGATATCACAGAAATGATGCTGTGTTATGCTCATAGCATCCTATCAGGTGGTACATGATTTTGATTTGCCACATTGCTGATGCTGATAATTTTGGTCATTTGATTAAAGTGGTGGTTTTCCAGTTTTTCCACTGTAAAGTTACTCTTTTCTCCTTTATATTTAATAAGTATTTTGTGGGGAGGTAGTTTGAAAGTATATAAATATTCTATTTCCCCTCCAAATTTCACTTACTAGTTTTAGCATACATTGATGTTTCTTGGCTTAATTACTTTTTGCTTTGATAATTGTCAAATGGTGATTTTCTAAACTACTGTTCCTTCTACATTTATTAATTTGCATTCCTCTGTAAGAAGAAGTTTTCTTTTTAAAAAATTTATTTACCTCAGTATGGACTAATGGATTTTGTTTTGCTTAATGAGTTATATGTTATTTGCTGTTATTTACTTTGTTGCTCACATGTTTAGATCCAGTCCATGTGAACACCTTCAAGCTGGCTCTTCAGTTAAGTTTGCTTTGTTTTGTTTCTATGTTTGTTTTGATATGCCCGCATCATTAAGCACTTCCTTGCTTTCTGGCCCAAGATGTTCCAGGATCATCTTACTCTTTCCCAGCCCCAGGCCTGGACTCAGCTATTTCTACAAGGAGTTCTGGTTCCTTTTAGTAGAGAATACTATTTAGAAACCAAGATCTGTGATCTTGGTGTGGTCATTGCCATTGGGGTGTTGTTTTTCTCAGGCCATGCAAGTCGATAGAGCTACAACACACATGCGTGCACACACATACATACACACCCTTCCTTTTACACTCATACTTAATTCTGTATCTTTTTAGATTGAAAACCATATGATTTCACTAATACCTTTAATTCCAGTAGATCGCTTTCTATGTTAAAAAAGGACAAATTCATACTAATACCTCCTATTCAAACTGATACCTCAAATTCCTATTCTATTCCAACTACACAAAGTGCATTTTCGTTTTCTCCTTTTCTATATCTGTAGTCCTCTCCTCAAATAGTAAGAAGCCTAGCTCCGTTCACCCACAGTATATTTACAATTGGATTGGTGCTCCCTTCATGGAACCAGTTTCCCACTGTCACAGTAGCCATCCCGTCTGCACAGGGACCTCCTCACCCTACTTGGGCTCCAACCACCAACCAAGATGTCTTCTCACCACTTTCCTTCTCCTTCTCAGACCATTGCTCATACTGTTCAGGCTCTGAGACACCACACTGGGCTCCTGTCGTATGCCCTCTTACACCTCTTAGGCTCTGATAACACATACACAGCCTCTGATGCACTTCCTCCCAAATGCCTTTTACTCCATTTGTGTTTTAACACTCAGAGTTGTGCTACTGCCTCATCCCCCCCCCCCCATAGACTCCTAACCTGTTCAGGCCACGTAATAGTTTTAGACTGAGAGGGAGAAAGGAAGGATGGAAGGAAGGAACGGAGGAAGGGAGGAAGGGAAGGGAGAGAGGAGGGATGAAAAAAGAAATGCATGAAGGAAAGAAAATAGAAAGCAAAGCAAAAAAGGAAGCTATACAATTATTTTAAATTTCAGAAAATGCCAATCTTCTTTTTACAGGTTTGAGTGTGGACACTTACCCACATACAGCTAGAGGCACTCATTATTTCACCTCTTTAACAGTAAAATTTAACTGGGAGTTGCTGAAAACAGTAATCATGTTAAAAGGTGGTGATTTTATAATAAAGTACAAAGTATGCAGAGCAGAAGGATTTAAATCTGTTCAGTGATCTTTGAGGTCACTTTAGTCTGTATAATCACAGGATTCTTGGGGGAGAAATAGATGGGTACCGGAATATGAAGAAAGCTTTCAGAGAATTTTATATTGTCAGTGATTCATTATGTGGTCTGTTTTTGTTTGTTTCTTTGTTTCCAGAAAACAAATACCAGAGAGACAGAAAGATTAGACAGTACAGGATTATTATCATTCTGGTTTTGGGTTGATTATTATAATTTGATTGCCCACAGCAGTGACTAAACACTGATACACAGTAGAGAATAACTCTTGAAATCAAAGCCTGAACTTAGTGCATTGGCAGTGATGACAAGTCACATCCATCAACTGCTTCTGAAGATACTGGACTGAATGAGATTTTTGCATATTTTCAATTTCAAATTCTCATGTATTTGGATCAAAATCCTCATATTTTAGGCAAATATGGTCAATGTTCTTACACAGTCAATACTTACGATGCTAAGCCTGTGTCAAAATGACTCTAAATCATCGTATTTGGCAAAATATTATATGTAACAAGCTCAGAATTAAGTACGAATATAATTACTGAGCTGAAGAAGGGAAAACATCCAAGAGTTGTTAGTTTATGCTGTTCAGAAAATGCACATGTACACAGACATGCACCACAGTAACAGGTAGTAATTAGTGGTTTATACTTTGGGAAGCATTATTTAAAGGAAATATATATTTTCCTAGCATCACTTTAATGTCTACACCTACAAAGAGGATTATTTCCGTGTGTAGCATCACCTAGAATGAAGTCCTCTACCATGTGAATAATTCTAGAATAGAAATAGTCACAGTAAATAATCAATCTCCTATTAAAATAAAAAATGGCCCCACTGCTGTCCCACAGCATGTTAAAGAAACATCATAAGGTTAATAAGGAAAAATTATTAATGTTGAATATTGAACATTTACTCTTCTTACACCACATATATACACGTCTCAACTTTCGCTAAGAGGGGCCCATCACAGCACCTGCTCTGTGCGGTCTATAAATAATAGATAATGAAAAAAGAATAACAGAAGTGCCAGGAAAGCTTAAATTAACCTACATATTACAGAGCTTAGAAAGAGTGACAGTTATTTATATTTAATTATGTTTTACTTGAATCAGTATTCATTGCAAAGACTTTTATAGCAAGACTTCCTTCTCCATTGACAAAATCTTCACTTGGATTAATCAAAATAAGTTTAGTTGAATAGTATCTTCAGATAGATTTGGTATATTTTTGAGCGTATGAACTTTGAGGATTCCTTTCTGTTGATTTCAAACATGGACAGTAACACATGACATCTAATAACGTACAAGAGAAGTTTAAAATGAGTTTGATTTTTTTAGATTAAATTATTTGTAAGTGGACTGCTTTTTTCCTGCCTGTTTTGATATGAGATTTTTGTGTCTATCCTTAGGTGGACCCAAAAATGTCACTAGGTTCTACTCTGTTGTTTATTAAAATTTTAATTAAATTAAATTCATTACACCTTCTGGTTACATGGAAGCCCCTTGGATTTGCACGTTCAATTTTTTCTTTATTTCAGATATTTAAAAAATAATAACATTATTAAAATTTTTAAAATTTTATTATTGTTTGGTATTTTGTCTTTTTAATAAAACATAAATGCTATTTTTTATTGATTCTGTTTTATTTATTATTTTTTCCAGTCATCCAAACTATTTTGACATTTATCTTTGTGTCAGTCTTCCAGGCCTTTCTAATACCTCCGTAGCTCCACTTTCATCTGTTGTTTCCTTTACTTTGCATTATAAGTGATTTTATCAGTTGTCTTCTTCACATCTCTGATTTGGTTTTCTACATTGTTGAACTTATTCTTTATTGCTTCTGATAGCACTCATTCAATTATGTAGTCCTTCTATCTGTCTTCCAGTTCTCAGAGGTTCATCATCTGCTGGTTTTATTCTTTATTTGCACTTTGTATGCAATGTGCATACTTTTAGTTAGTTACAGAATATTTCCATAAATCTACATTGCTGTCAGTGGAGTAATTTCTGTCCAACCTTTATATTTAAAAGAGAAAAAAAATTCGAATGGAATTTTCTTGGCTTCCCTCTCTGTTTACCAAGATATATATTGAATCCTCTAGTTAGAGCTTTTATTGAAATTATGTAAGTTGAAGGATGATATTCAATAAGCTACATGGTTTGGACAGGTGGGTGGGGCTATGGAAAGTTCCAGGCAACGTTTTGTCTCTGTCATGTTTTTCTTTATATGATTCTTGAAAGCATAGAAATTCAGTGCCAATTTTGCCCAACTGAGCAAATATTCCTTGCTTTTGAGTGAAGGCCTTCAAATTTTGCTGTGTTACTTCATATGGTGGTGAGCCCAGACATAAATGAATAAATGAGTGCCTGAATAAATGAGTATGTCAAGGCATGGCTAGCTTCTATACTTTGGGCCCCAAGAATGCTTTCCATATGTATAGGAAAAGGGACTCCATATAAGAAAAGCCTTTTTTTTCCCAGTTCTCTCAATTAGAATATTGATAGTTAAACTGCTCTCTAAAGAGAGGGATTATGCTAACCAAACAACTTAATTTTTCTAAGTGGGTGAAGGTAGGTGAAGGAAAGTAAAGTCCCACTTTTCCTATTTGTTTTTGTTGTTGTTGTTATTTTCTTTTTAAAATAAGGTCACTCTTACTAATATTCTACCATAATGCTCTGCTTTTAGGAAAAAGTAATTTTATATCATTTCACCACGTCCTCTTTCAATTTTGACATCATTTAATTGTGTTCTTGTTGGTATTCTTATTTTTTGTATATTGTATAACAAGATATCCTAAATTTTTGTAGCATAATATTGGAATGATTCCTAGTTTCAGCATTTTGGCATTGGTGATATTTCCTTAATGGTTATCTTTTGCTGCTTCTAATCATTTTGCATTCACAATGGCATATTTCCTGGACATCTTATTTCCTTTTCTCAATTTCATCTCCATACTCCTAGATAACCAGAGACATCTAAACTTGATAGAAGCAAGTGTAACAGTAAAATTTCTGTACTTTTCCCACACCATTCCCGGTGTTCAGTGTGACAAACCATAGATGAATATAGGTAGTCTCTGGTTATAAAGTAGCTGTTAAAATCATTCATGCTTCCACTTACATTTTCAGTTTACTTCTCTTCTACTTCACAGCCTGGCCTTTCCATCTTTGCTTACATGATACAAATATGGGAATGTAAAGGAATGGAACATTCTAAGGTTAACAGGTCATTCTGCTTTTTTCTAAGAAGCCAGAATCAGCCACAGGCTGATGAATAGACAACCCATTATTTCTACTTGTCAGAGTTAACATCCTGACGTTGTTCTTGGTAAGGAATGTTAACTAAAACTTTTCATAAGCAAAGATCTTTTAAAATCATCTTTATAGCTTTCATTTCAGGAATGTCTCATCTAGTCATTTTATATTTTGACTTCATGAAAACTCTAAGAAAAGTTTACATGTTATATAAAAACATAATGATTGATGTAACTTGACATGGAAATCATTTAAAAATCAGAATTTTTTTTTCTTATATAATTAAAATATATTTGAAATTGTGTTTATAAGTGGCATATTTTGGTAATAATATATACAGTAGTGTTTTCTATTTAAAGTGATCCTGTTTGAATCCTACTCTAAAGGGAAGAATCATTTTCCATATAAGATGATTATTTTCATGTCCTGTGTATATATTCTTTGGTATATTTTTAGGTGGTATGTGCATGTGAACAGAAGTGCCTGTGTGTGTGTGTGAGTGTGTGTGTTTTTGTGTTGGTGGTATTATGAATAAATATCTTTTTCTTAGTAATAGAATCCCTTCTTTGGAAGGGACCTGTTACTACTGAGTCAATATATTGATAAGTCAATCGAAGTGGAGAGTGAGATTTCCCTAAAGGCACTGTTGCATGTAGTAGGCTGCCTTTTGAGATGGTCTGCAATGATCCCTGACTCTTGATATTGAAGTGTGTCTTCCCCCACCCCCCCACTCTCTCTCCCCCTCCCTCTCCCCACTCCTCTCTCTCTCTCCCTATATATGTACATATACACACACACACACACACACACACACACACACACACACACACATATATTGCTCCATTTCAGCATGGGCTTAACCTAGTGTATCTCTTTTAACAAATAGAATAGTCCAAGAGTGATTTGGAATGCCACTTTCAAAATTAGGTTTCAAAAAGACTGTGACTTCCCTCTTGCCTCCGCTCTCTCTGTCTCTTCTTTCTTGCTCTGATGAAGCAAGCTGCCACGTTTGAGCTGCACAGTGGAGAGGCCAACATGGCAAGGAACAGGGGTGGCCTCCAGACAACAGCTGTGAAGGGCTAAATCCTGCCAGCAACCACATAACTGAATGTGGAAGTAAACACTTCCCCAGCTGAGTCTTGAGATGACTTCAGTCTTGACTAAAATCTTGATTGCAGCCTGTGAGAGACCTTGAAGCAAAGGACCCAGATAAGCTGCACCTGACTCCTGACCTACAGAAATTGTGTGATAGTAAGTATTGTTTGAGGCCACTAATGTTGGGGGTAATTTGTAGTAACTAATACATTGAGTTAGAATATATAAACTGTTCTCTGAGAAGTCATGGTCTGCTAATAATAGGACTTTTATTGGTGGGTGAAGAAAAGTGAAGGCCAGAGATAAATAGTTCCCAAGAGTAGCAAAATAGGCTTTTACTCAGAGTGGGGCTTGGGAGGAAGAATTGAGGTGCCTAATAAGAAGTACAAGGGAATTTTGTAATGTGATATGCAATATAAAGTTTCTTCCTAGTTTTCAAAGGAAATTTTTAGTAAAATCTACATTACCTACAAGTATATTGTTGAGTTGAATCTCTACTGAAGGGATGTGATAACGTATTGTGAATGAAGTAAAGGTGACAACAGGGGACAGGGGAAACCTTGAGGAAGTTCTTGGGAGCCCAACCACATTGGAATTGCACCTTGTTTATTTAAAGTTAAGTTTACCTCTTTGTCAATTGCCTAAGTAATTTGGCTGCAACTGAGTTAAATTACAGGCATTTTTATTTTAGATCAAAAGCTCTGAGATGAGTTATGGACATAGATTACTGTCAAAATTGGTGAACAGCACAACTTCTAATATTACTAAACATTTGGAAAGAAATATTGACTAGGAAACATATATAATACATGTTTTGTGTTTATAATTTCTATGACATTTTCTATGACAATTTTATTATGTAAAAAATACGGTTTTGGCCTTTAAATATACTTTCAGGGAAAGTATTAAGGCTGAGATAATGCAAAACTGAACTTCTGGAAAAATCTGTCTAATTTACATGTAATAGAAAGATAGCAGGGATAAGAGAAAGCCCAGAAAATAGCATATTGATGCTCATGAATTAGAGAGGAGTTGATGTGGAAAAATCTGCATTAACATTATCTTTATTTTGTTTGTTTTTTAATTCAGTTACAGATAAATAACCAAATGTGAAAAACATTCAGGATTTTGGGGAGATATCAAGTGATATAGTTCTCCCAGGTCTTTGCCAGAGTTTCAACTTAGAATCCTTACTTAGGTGAAAATATATGCAATACTCATTTCCATTGAAATAAACGGAACTCTACTGTGTGTAAACAGAAAACAGTTTGACTTTCACACCTCTTGTCTCCCTGCATAGGTTACTTTCTTCACTATCCTTAGGGAAATCTGTTACAGATAACCACCACCCTTTCTATTAGTCTTAAATAGTAAACACTCTAGTAATTTCCAGACATGATAACCATTACATTTCACTAATATAAAATGAGTGGCTCAGAGTAACAGTCAAAATTCTAAATTTCATCAAAGCTTGAACCTCTCCCCTACCTCAGACTTCCTTTAAACCTGAAAGTCTACAGAGTGGTAAAGGGAAAACTGTGGTTTCTCATCTAATTTTCTCACTTTTTTCTTCTGTTCCTCTACACCAGCAATCTGACTGTGTGTTCTGATCCCTTTATATTTGGAGCTGGGGGAGAGGAGTGGTGAGGCAAGATGTTGCTTGACTGGCACTGTCTTTTTCTGGTGTCAGTTCTCTCTGTGCCTGGCATATAAAGTAAGGGAGCCTCTGGGTGTGAGAAAGGTCTTGAGAGCTGATCCTTCCTCTTGTAGAGGGCTCTTTGGGTTTCTGGAGGACCCCTTATCACAAGATTTGTTACCTTTGGTTCCCTTAATTCAGATAATGTCTCCTTTGCTTACAGCTTTGCTAACTTTTTTTTTTTTTAATGGTCCTTTCCACACATATGTATTTTGTTAGGGTCTCATGGCTCTTCCAGGTATCTGTCTTGGGGAAAAAAAATCCCTTTACAATCTCTCCAGACCAGTTCTTTCTCCCTTTGTGGTCTCTAACAAACTGTGCTAGGACAGGCTGTTCTCAACATTGCCATTTCACTCTCTTTCATTGTCAAAAAAGCAAGTCAGACACAATTTTAAATTTGGTTCTTGCTCTGTCTTTAGTAACCCACATACTGCTGGGGTCATGGGCCATGTTCTCTGGTCTCCATGAAGTCCTTCGTCTCTTTCCTGTGGGGATAAGGGTGTGATTGGGAGGAGAATATGCAACAGAACCTCACAGTCTTTTTCCAAACAAATTATTTCCCTGTTTTTGGTTAATACCACTCAATTTCTTTTATATTTTGGGGGTGGTTATTGAACCAAGGATTGCTAGATATTTTTAAATCTTTGCATAGTTCCGCATAGATGATCTTTGAAATATGGAAGTATCAATACTTCCTAACTTTAAACAGAAGGTGTCATATTTTAACATCCTATTATTTATAGAATTAGGGCTTGATGTCTGAAGGAATGGGATTAGCCAAGCGGTTACCATAAGTACTGCTTGCTGCAGGACAGGCCAGTCAATCAGGAGATGAGGTGTTAGGGCAGGGAATAGCAACTTTATTCAGAAAGTCATCAGACCAGGAAGATGGTGGACTAATGTCCTAAAGAACCATCTTTCCCAGGTTTGGATGCTAGTTTCTTTTATGGTTGGGGGGTGGAGTGTGAGGAGATAAAGTTTAAAAAAGGAGATAAGTTGCTGCAAATATTTCCTAGTTCTGTCCAGACTCCAGAGGGAATGTGTTAAATTCTTCTTTCCTGTAGCCATTCACAGGTGGGCCTGGTCAGGATGTTTCCTGTGAGCTAAACAAAGGTATTTTAGCTTAATACTCAGGCGTGGGAGGCAGGGTACCTGGAGATGGGCCATTATGTATATTTTAAGCTATAGGCAACAACCCTTTAGTGATTAACTTGCAGCAAAGGCAGTAGTATATAAATATTATAGTAAAAGAAACAGATCCAATATGGAGTCAGACTTGTTCTTTCCTATTACAAAGGTACTGAAATGAGGGGGTCATTAATCACAAGACATCAGTGGTTTGGTGTAAAAACTAACCATGTCTTTAAGGAAACTTTTTACCATTTTCTTCTACTTCACTGAAGTCTTAATAACTTTGCAATTCAGGTTTCTTTTAAGGCATTTAGTTGTGTGCTGTCTTTTCTGGATATTTGGTATTTTAAATATGTATATTTGATTTTCAACTGCTTTTTTAGTTCCTGAAAGGAATAGTTTCTTATATTTCTTTGTATTCTACACAACAAAGGGGGAATGCAGATAATAAGTACTAAGTAAGTATCTGTAAATAAGTTTGTAAGTTTATCTCCATTGCAGAAATTTCATCAGGGGTCAGTGGTCCATAGAAGTCCAAAACTATTTGGTAGGAGCTCCAAGGATTCTTAACTATAGATGTAGCTGAGTAAACACAGGACTTTTGGTGGTGATAGGAGACTAAAATATAAATTCTGTGTCATTAACAAACCTCTCTTTTATACATGCACTTGTATTTTCACATACTCATAATTAAAAAGTGTGTTGGTAACAAAGATTTTGAGAGTATCATTTGGGCCAGGTGTTATAATTATATATTTTTTTCCTTGTTAACATCCATAAGAATAAATGAGACTCCATGTGAAAAAATTCCAATTAATTTTATATTATACTTTGGAAAATAATTAGTAGAATTTTTGTTTTATTAGGCAGTGTTTATTCTGGTGGTTTTGAATTGAATTGAAAGCCTTAGGTACTATAAAAATAGATCTTTTCTGACAATTATGAACTTAATCACGACACTGTGTTGTCACATTTCATGCCTGTTGGGAAAATATGATTAATGAGAAAAAGTATTTCTTAGTATGACATACTTATGTAACTTTTCCATGGTTGGCTTGTGTGTTAGGAAACGAACCCCAGATTTAAATAATCCTTCACTGTTTCTTATGCGTAAGAATATGTCAGCACCAATGAGGAGCTCCAGCAGGAAGGCACTAAGCTATTGGTCTTTTTCAATATATGTGCCAGGGCTAAGAAATGATAAATCAGTATGACTTCAGAGGAGAAGCTTTTAATTAAATGATACCCATAAGTCACACTTTCTGTTTCCTTAGAGTTCTTTGTGAAAATCTCTCCAGTGTGGCTTTGATGCTTAAATGTATGAATACATTCACTCTGTCTCCAAATTGCTTCACAATTTTCACCTCCCTTTTTTCTACATATTGTAAAGTGTCAACTTTAGCATTTCCAGAGTCTTTTTTAGGCACCTTATTTATTATTGCCCAACTACAGTCAGCTTTACAAGTTTTAAATATTTATAAATAGGGAAAAGCAACACTTTATAAAGTCTTTAAGTGTTGTAACAGAAAAACAAACTTAAAAAATGAAATTTAACTAGAGCTTTACTGAGTTCACAGACCATTTTCACAGTAGTGTGTGACAGTGTCTTTTAAACCTCAATTTCAGGAGAGGCTCAGGTGCCTTTGAATATATACTACTTACCTGTCTGGATAATCCTAAAAACAAGCCACAGGTCAGTGAGCTCTGAAACCAATAATAAACAGCACTATCCTTTCCCATTTACACACACACACACACACACAAACACACACACACACGACCAATATTGGAAGGGTTATATAAGAGAATAAAATGTCTAATTTCTGAGGACCTACAAAAAGCTACATAGCATTCAGTATCAGAAATTTTAGTCTTCATAACAGCCCCATTATACCTCCCTTGGAGAGGTTGAAACTGAAAATATTATGCATCTTGCCTGGAGGTATATAGTCAGGGATGGGATCTCAGACTAGGGATTTCTGGTGTCATAGTCAGGTCTTCCCCACAACCCCCACTCCCCCAACACAATATACCACTTGTGTTCCTAGGAGACAATTCTCGCTAACAAAGTTTAAAATTTTGCATACAATCTAGAAAGAAACAGAGGCCCAAATTACTCGTGATAGTAATTCTTGCAATTCCTTTATTTATAGTATTTTATAATTTATTTTGTTTTTATTTATAGAGAATGAAGGAGAGCTAGGTAATTAACTAATGTTAGGCTGAGGATAAAAATAAAATTGGTATATAATCCCTGAAGATTAGCAGTCAGAGAAATAGCAGCATAAAGTTTCCAGACACTCAGAAAGCACAGCTACCTGGGGTTAGCAGAACAGATTGTTAGAGTATCAGCTACAGAAAAAGGAGTGGATTAGAGGACAAAAACCATTTTGATCAGGTTTACTATAAGCAAAAACATGTAAGAAAACAATATTTTATCAGCTCAAATAAGGAAAAGCTATTTCTGTCAATCAAGACTGATAAGACTGGGGCTTCCCTGGTGGCGCAGTAGTTGAGAATCTGCCTACCAATGCAGGGGACACGGGTTCGAGCCCTGGTCTGGGAAGATCCCACATGCCGCGGAGCAACTAGGCCCGTGAGCCACAATTACTGAGGCTGCGCGTCTGGAGCCTGTGCTCCGCAACAAGAGAGGCCGCGATAATGAGAGGCCCGCGCACCACGATGAAGAGTGGTCCCCACTTGCCGCAACTGGAGAAAGCCCTCGCACAGAAACAAAGACCCAACACAGCCATAAATAAATAAATAAATAAATAAATTTTTTAAATAACACAAAAACTCATAAGACTGATAGGAGATATCTTTATAGGCAATTTTATGTCAATTTGTTTATTCAATAATATAAAAATTTCTAGAATTAATAAGTCACTGATTATTTAGTCAATGAGAAATTGGTATATCTTATTGTACTAACCTACTGTTATCAAAATATATTACAGGAAACGGCAAAAGGCAGGGAGAACAAATGGATAGTTTCCAGTTTTAGTCAACATTCTACTCCGAGTTGTAGCTGGGAGCTGTCAGCTGTGATAATGTGAGAACAAGGGATAAAACCTCAAATTATCTATTCAAAAGATGCATAAATAACTAAGTGAAATTTAGTCAAGTTTACAAGTTTATTTTGGGGTGTAAGAAGTAAAATGAATTTGGGCTTTATTAAGTATTTGATGCTACCAAATACTTAAAAATTATATTTTTAAAATTTACTTAATATTATCTGAAAATTATAAAATTCCATGGTAGAAGATATTTCTGCTCACAAGTATATGAACATTAATATTTACAAAGCAGATCTACTCAAATTTGTTTTTTTTTTGTACACAGAATCACATTTAGTGCATATCAAGTACGAAGGCTAGCCAATAAGGTGGACAATAATGTGGGAGGTGGCCACAGTCCAGGATATGGCTCCTAGATTAAAATACAACAAAAAATTAAATGTTACAAATTTACCAGAAATGAGCATTCTACATGGAATAGATCCTTGCTAGCCAGACTCTTAAGGAGTTGATATGCAAACTGTAATGACAATATGTACTCTATTTCCTGCAACTGCAATATATGTATTTGCTATTTAAATCATCTACTTCCTAGAATTAAAGACAGTCAGATTTACCACAGTAGATATCAACTGCTGCTTCTATAGGCTCAGAGGACAGGCTTTGAGATATTTCATTTATATATTAACTTTCTTTCTTGGTCTTACTTTCATTCCATGTATAGAATATTAACTTGGGACTTTTCTGCCTAGATTTAGAGTTAGGAAGAAAGGCTAAGAACTAAGCCTGAGACTTCCTTTGCCATAAAACAGTAGATGGCAACCCTTTTCACTTTCCAAAGCAAAGCAAAGTGCTAGACTCTAAGCAGTAGTATAAATGAGATAACTAAGAGTTTTGTGAACCATAGTTAACCACCTATTTATAATTTAGATTGAGAGGCTGTGCACTGGACATGGGATTATTTTGGAGAGGTTGGGATATTATTCTCAACTTTTTTTTTTTCAATTTCATATGAAATCACAGGAACTTGGAGTTTGGGAGACAGTGGACTGTAGTCATAAGAATCTAAATGACAAGAGGCTGGCTTGTATCTATAGTAACAGTGAGAGTGGGCCATTGGCCTTATTTTAACATGATCCTATGTGTAGGCCATGTTGAAGCTGGACTTGGATCTTCTCAAGTCCCGAACAAGAGGGCCACGTGGAAGCTTGAGGAGACTTCAGCAGAAAGAATCTAGAAAATTTCTGTGACTGGCCATGGCCTGAGGGGAGTATTGTAAATGACCAAACAGAGAAGTCACATTTACATGCATCAAGGATGCTGCAGATAAAACATCCTTGACAAAGACAACCTTATCCATAACCCACAAAGTTTCTCTGTGAAAGAATCAGCTTTTAAAACCTTGAAGGCAGTTCAAACAGTACCAATCAAGTAAGATTTTTCCTGTTCCTCTAGCTTTGACTCATGCTGGAGGGGTTAGAAACTCAGGTTAGCAAACAGAGGAAAGAGGGAAAGGGAGTCTAGGAGAGGAAATAAAGAAGATCTCTGTGACTCTTTTCCAAATGTTGGCTTCCACAGGCCCAAATGGAAGGAGAGAAGTATTAATTATGAATGAAGTTTGGAATAGTGGTTTTCATACTGAGCTAGATATTGTAAATTCTTACGTGATACTGACTGTATGGGGGACTAAAATGATTAGAGAACTTTTAATTTTCTAAGATGTAAGAATATGGAACTGTCTAAATTTTCTTTCAGGGTTAATAAGCTAGTCCAAAAGAAGGGTTTACAAAATTTGTCAAGAGAAAAATTTTTAATGGTTATGATTGCACCCTGTGTTCTGATCTTTCAATATACTTGATTCAAGCACATCTTTAACTGTTGGAGGTGAAGACTTAGGAATGGATATGTTCAAGCAAAATCTTTAAAATCACATGGTAAAGATATAAATAGTATTGTAAGGCTCTAGATAGTGTGCTTAATGCCAAGAAATACCTTTAAAGTTGAGAATTACCAAAACAGAAAAACTATAGGGTAAGAAATAAACATTTTGTGAGTGTGAAAAAGTGTATGTTTAAGGAAAGGAAATGCCCACTCCTGTTGTAAATGTCTGCAGTAGGAAGAACTACTCAACTGTTGCTTTACATCCCCTCTCCTCTTTTGCTCGTGTCTATAAAAGACATTAATAATGTCGCTGTAGCAGAATGCATTTTCTAGAGTTGGCCACATCTCTTATCTCACATGTTCTTCTATAAAGCCATGTGAACGTGCCACTCTCCCATCAAGAGGTAGAGACTATGTCTCCACACCCTGGAATCTGGTTGGACCTTGTTACATCTTAGACTGATAGAATAGGACAGAGAGACGATGTACTGTTTCCAGTGAATCACTTAACTGATATGGAAACTTCTTACCTCTTGGAACTCTCACTCTTATGATGCTCCCTCTGGATAGCAGATCACCAAACTGAGAATTCAAAGACACTGGAGGCCATGAGTGGACTCTCTGGTAGACAACCCCAGTGGAGCTCCTGACAGTCAGCAACTGCCAACCACGTGTATGAGCCATCTTGTATGCCCATCCCAGTCAAGCCTTCAGATGACTATAGCCCCCCTGATATCTGACTGTGACCACGTGAGAAACCCCGAGTGAAAATCTCCCAGCTGAATTCAGTCAACTGACAGACCCATGAGAGTAGTAATTCATTCTTTAAGCCATCAAGTTTTGGAGTCTTTGTTCTGTAGCAATAAATAACTAGAATCATCTGTAATCCTAAAGCTGTGGTAGGATAGTCACTTCATTTTTGCCTATATAATTTCTTGGAAGTGTAGAATAAAGAAATCTTATTTTATGCTATTATGTCTTAGCTTGGGTTCTCAAAAGCAGAGCCTATACGATGATGCTTTATTGAGGAGTACAAACGGAGAGAAGCAAGAGTGAAAGAAAAAGGAAATGAGGCATAAGAGTAAGACAAATATTGGTATATTACTAAGGTGCCTACAGTTTCATAAACACAACTGTGTGCTCAATTAAGCAATGTCTCTGGCTAGGCCATCTGGGGCTACTGTGCCTCAGAATAACCCTTTGGAGAGCAAGGGAGAGGAATTCATTCTATGGCTCCTTCGCGTATATTGCCTCTCATTGGTCAAAATCTGCCCAAAGGGCATTTGTTCCCTCACCCTTCCAGGTGGTGTTGCCTGCACCTCCTGGACAGCTGCTGAGGAATGCAGAATCATGACCTTGAGCATGGCGCTTCATTTGAGTCTGGAATTTGTGGGAAGAGCCAAAGCCTCTGTGGGTGGGATCAGTCTAGGCTTAGGTGCCGTAGTTGTCGGAGCTTCTGCTCCACTGGGGTAATTGATACTCTGTCAGAGCCTGGCCCTCACTCTGGGAAACCCTACAATATTTAGGACTATTGAGAGATGAGGTCAGAGCAATGGCAGTTAGAGTACTCCATTGCCCAAATGCCTGAGGAATCAGGAGGCAGGTAAAGCCAAGTGAAGCAAAGGAGACATATGAATTGGATGTGATTCAGTCTACCCAATGGACTAATCAGATCCTCTCCCATACTTCAATGATACCCAGTTATGGTTTATAGAATAAGAATAGGTTGCCCTCACTTCTTCTGCTAATGAAGGGGATGTGCAAGTCTAATTGTTCAAGGTAATAGCTATTTGCAATACGTCTTAAAAGGCTATAGAGAATTATAAGATTGAGCTACAAATCGTACTTGGGTTACAATTGTTACTTTCCATCTCCCTTTTCCAGCACTCATTCCAGAGTTTATTACCTTTATCCAGCTGATCTATGGCTGATCAATGTCATTTGTATTGTTGAATGATCCAGAGTATCATATCTGGAGTATTTATCAATTCTACTGGGGGAGTTTCACTGACCCTTTCAAGGTTGAAAGTGTATAATGTAATTGATTTGTCACCAGGTAGCTGGATGACCTCCCTGAAAAATGGTGCCATAAAAGGTGCCAAAATCAGTCTCAGATGTTGGCAGACTGTTTATTCAGTAAGATCAATAGCCGGATCCGCATAGTGAGAGGAAATCTATGCTATTATCTCATCAGCAGCTACCACTTTTGCAAACATAATCCCTCCTTTTCTGGGCCCACAGTGAAATCACTGGAGTGGCTGATGAGAGTATCTGTCTGATATTGTCAGGACAGGTCATTCTGTCTTCTCTGAAGTGTATCTTCTATGGTTGGTATTATGTGCGTTATAAAGATGCATGCATTTGTGCACTCTTCCATATATGGATCCATATGCTTCTTCCCCAGACTTTCTTGTCCCCAGATCTTGCAGTTTTGGTCCTTTCAGGTTCTTGACCCACTAACCAAGCTGATCCCACTACCCAAGAGTTATTATATATCTACATAAGACCAACTTTTCTTTCACATAGGTTTCTATAATCAAGTCCTTCTGGACTGCCCTTTAAGGGCAGCAACCATCCATTTCTGGCTTCAACCAACTTACCGCACTGACACATTTGTGAATCAGGCCTAAGTCCTTTCACTTTATGTTAGTTGGTTATAAGAAACACAGAGAAGACCAAAGGTGTGAATTGAGGGAGAAGCATCAGTGCTGCAGAGGTAGGGAAACTGGGCATGCCTTTGAGCTTATTTACAAGTAAATAAATCATTTTCACCATATTCTGTTTTTCTACTATGTCTTGTTATTTGGTAGATCTGTTAATATTAGCTCATAATAAGTTTCATTGGTCTCAGGTCATTTAGTGCCCTATATTCAGTCTCTATTAGGGCCTAATAAAGCACATTAAGAGTGGGTTTTTCAAATGGAAAATGTTTCTCTACCTTAAAGGACATGCTCTTGCTCCATGACTCTAGGGGTTTATGTAATAACATGTAAATATGACAATCTGAAATGTAAATATTTTGTAATGGGATTTAATTCATTTTAATTTTTTTATACTATTGTGATAAAAATGTTAAAAATTATTTCCCTGATTTTTAATACAAGAGATTCTATTATAAATGTTTCACCAAATTATAAAATACTTTTGTGACTTACAACAAAAACACACATATAAATAATGGACTCATATAAATAATTTATGAAGTATTTCTATATCTGTTAGAATTTTGTCTATCGTATTTTTAACTTTAGTCAACAGTAAGTATAGTATAGAGAAGGGAGCATTAGACAGAAGTTGAAAATACGGGTATATTTTTGTTTTCTCTACTTCCTTGTTAAATGTCCTTGGACTGTATTTCACATATCTAAATCCCATTAATTTGCTAAGTGCCAGTCACAACTCTAAATTTAATTATAATAATATCTGAATACAAAGGATGAAAGAGACATTTTGTTTTATCCCATAATTTTTTTTTTATCGCATAATTTTAAGAAACTTTCTTTTTAAATTCTGTGCCCACGCCCAGATGTTTTGGTTAGTAAGTATGAGCATTGACATGATTGAAATATTTGGTTTCAACAAGTAAGATTACCATAAGTATGTATAAATGCATTAAAAAACTAATTATTCCTGTGTATGAACTCCAAACCATTCCAGAGAACATATGGGTATTGAGATTAATTAGTAAAGTGCATATCTTTTAATTTAATGGTATATGATGAGGTGTTATTCTATCACAATGTAGTGGATGAACTGTAACTTGAGAACGTTCCACATACAAACGTTTTTTCAAAGGTTAAAAATTTAACAGACTATTTTGCACTTGCAGAAAAGAAGTCTGTCTTTTGGCTGCACTTATTTATTATCTTTATCTTATCTACCCGCATATGGATTGGTGCTCAACCCTTTGGAAAATAAAAAGAGCAAAATTATTTTCATATAATGTTTACTTTCTCATGAGGCTTATATTTGTATTTTTACTCATGTTTTCTTAAGATGAGATAAGCCTACTATTTCCTTACATTAAATTAAAAAAAAGTTTTGGTTTTGATTGTTTTCTTCATAAATTGGCTTTCCTTAAATAAAGTTTGCCTCCCAGTTTGTTGAAATATCTTGAGTTTTTTGTTACCTTATATATGGTTATTGTGGGGTTTTTTTTAACTTTTATTTTGAAATAATTTTGAACTTAGAAAAATATAAGAAGAATAATATTACAAAAAGCTCCAGTATATCCTTTACTCATATTCATCAATTTTTAACATTTTGACATATTTGCTTTATAGCTGTGTCTTTACTTCTTTTTGTTTCTAATAATATTTTGTGTATATTTCTTTTAAAATCATAATACAATTATGAAATACAGAAAATTTAACATTGATATGATACTTTGATAATCTGTATCTCAATTCTATCACCTACCCAGTGGCTAGGACCCATTTTCCTTTTATAATATTTCCACCTGCAATACAGGATCCTCTCCATGATTATGTACTGCGTTTAGATGTCATGTCCCTGTAGTCTCCTTTAATCTGGTGGTATTCTTTAGTCTTTCTAAGACACTGATATTTGTTTTTAAAATAAAATATTTCTTATTTTGGGTTTGTCTATTGTTTTCTCATCAGAATCCTCCCTTAGATGTGGAATCTTTTGATGAGTCTTGCCCAAACAATTTTTATTATTTCAGTAGCAAAATGGGGATTTTCCAACTTTACCACTTATATTAAAGGAGCCATGAAATGGTCCAGAGGGCCAAATAAGGGACAATTTATGCATAAAAATAAATAAGTACTGGAATATAATCCACTGAATGAAATAAATCATTAGTCAATATCCCTTTATTGATCCTTTAAGGGTATACAGTTATTCTAATATCATTTATTGAAAGAAAAAACACACAATTATCCTTTCCCTAGTTGTTGGTGGAGATCATAGAGAAGACATGACCCAAGAGCTGGTTCCTCCCCCCTGCTCTTTCCTTGGAATGTATGTCACACCCACTACTCCCACAGTGGGAGCCATTTTCAAGGACACAGCCTTGAGATAGTAAGGTGGTGTTGAGACCATCTGGACAGTTTACATGACTGAACCCAGTTAAGGCTTCTATATAAACTTTTAAGATTCTGGAAGGTGGGTGCAGAGATCTACTCATCTTGTTGCCACCCAAGACAAACCTCATATGTAAGTTCCCTTGTTTATTAAACCTGCCACCTACCAGTTTGTTGTGGTCTTCCTCTTTCTTTGGTCACTTCTTGCCCTCTGTGTTTGAGGACCAGTTTCAAATTCACCTGGGGAACTCCTGAGGTTGTGAACCAATACCAATGAATTATCTGGCATCTTTGGAGAATGTCAGTTGACCTTGTATGGATTTCTTTTTTGACTCTATATGTTCCACTAATCAGCATATATACATGTATATGTATAATATATAAATGATGTATAAGTATATATAATAAGTGCGTATATATATGACATATATCTATCAAGATGATATGGTATTGGTGTAATCCTTACACCAATACCATATCTTTTTTTTAAATAAATTTATTTATTTTATTTATTTATTTTTGGCTGCGTTGGGTCTTTGTTGCCGCACATGGGCTTTCTCTAGTTGTGGAGAGTGGGGGCTACTCTATTGTGGTGGGCATGCTTCTCATTGCGGTGACTTCTGTTGTTGCAGAGCATGGGCTCTAGGCGTACCAACTTCAGTAGTTGTGGCATGAGGGCACAGTAGTTGTGTCTCGCAAGGCTCTAGAGTGCAGGCTCAGTAGTTGTGGCGCACGGGCTTAGTTACTCTGCGGCATGTGGGATCTTCCCAGACCAGGGATCGAACCCATGTCGCCTGCATTGGCAGGCAGATTCTTGACCACTGCACCACTAGGGAAGTCCCCATATCGTCTTGATTACTGTAGATTTATAGTAAATCTTAGAATCAGGTTGTAGATCTTCTAACTTTATTATTCTTTTTCAAAATTGTTTTGGATATATTGTATCCTTTGCTTCTCTACAAAAATTTTACAGTCAATTTGTCAATTTATGCAAAAGGTTGCTGGAATTTGGATTTGTTTGGTTTATTTATAGAATCTATAAATAAATTTCAGGAAATTTGACATCTTAGCACTTATTAAGTCTTCCAATTCATGGACATGATATCTCTCTCCATTTATCTTGGTCTTCTTTAATTTCTTGTGACAGTGTTGTGTTGTTTTCGGTTTCTAGGTCTTATACATTTTTTGTTAAATATGAACTTTTATTTTTATACTATTGTGAATGGAATCTGTGTATTAATTTCATTTTAGGAAGTTTTTGGTTAGTATATAGAAATAAAATTGATAAAATAGAGTTGTGTATATTGACCTTTAACCTGCAGTCTTCTTAACTTGATACACAGCTATTAAAATTTTAAATTTCTTTGTGAGTCACTTTTGGTAATGTTTGATTTCAGACCTTTTAAATCTATTGAGACTTATTTTATGATCCAGCATATGTTCTATCCTGGTGAATTTTCCATGGTTGTTTGAAAGGAATATATATTTTTGTGTTGTTGGATGAAGTTTTCTACAATTGTCAATTAGGCCATGGAGGTTGATATTGTTTTCAGGTCTTCTATATTCTTACTGATTTTCTATCTATGTTTTCTATCAGCTACTAAGAAAATGTTAATATCTCCACCTATAAATGTTTGTTTCTCTAATTTTTCTTTTAATTTTCTAAGTTTTTGCTTCATGTATTTTGAAGCTCAGATGTTAGGTACTTTTACATTTGTAATTGTTGTATCTTCCTGTTGTATTGACTTTTGTATATTCATAAAAATCTCCATCTTTATCTCTATTAATATTTCTTGTTTTAAACCTATATTTTCTGATGTAAGAATAATTGCTCATCTTTCCTGTGATTTGTGTTTGCATTCTGTTATTTTCAACCTCACTGTGTCTGATTTTAATATGAATCTCTTATAGAAAGCATATGCTTGGAGCTTTGCTTTTTGCTCTAGTCTAACAATATTTGCCTTTTCTATTATGTTATTTAAGCCATAAACAGTATTTATTGATATGATTGACTTTTTTGCCATCTTAATATTTATTTTGTATCATAACTTTGTTCCTCTGTTCCTCCCTTACTGCTTTCTTTTGTGTAAAAATGTTTTATTATACAATTCTAATTCCTTTATTGAATTTTTAGTGGTGCTTATTTACATCGTTTTTAATAGTTGTTCCAAGGATTACAATACGCATTTTTAGTTTATCACGGTATACTTCAAATAAATACATATTTGCTTCCATTAAATATAAAAACTTTGCATTAGTATAGTTTCATTTCCTCTTTTTTGTGTGTTATTGTGATATGTATTACATGTATATACAGTATCAATCTCAAAATATAATTTTACAATTTTTGTTTTAAACAACCATGTCTTTTAAAGAAAGTCAAAGAAGGAAACGCTGTATGTATACTTTTATATTAATTTCCATATTTACTATTTCCAATGTCTTTATTCCTTCTTGTCAATCCAAATTACCTTTTTGTCCATTTTTCTTCAGTCTCAAGGACTTCCACTAGCATTTCTAGTAGCACAAATCTGGTAGCAACAAATTCAGGTTTTCTTTACTTAGAAACATCTTTTTTTACACCTTAATTTTTGAAAGGTAGTTTCACCAGATATAAAATTCTTACTTGACTGTTAATTTTTTTTTCTTTCAACACCTTTGATATACCATTCTTCTGGCTTCCATTGTTTCTGATGAAATGCCAATCATTAATACTATTCATTGCCCCCAAATGTTTTGTATTTTCTCTTGGTCTTGTTATTGTATTGGCTTTTAACACTTTGATTGTGATGGATCTATGTATGATTTCCTTTGTATTTTCTTACATGAGATTTGTTAAGTTTCTTGGATCTGAAAGTTATTGTTCTGTAGCAAATTGGAGATGTTCTTGGCCATTGTTTCTTCAAGTATTTTTCTGCCCCTTTCTTTTTTTCTTCTCTTTCTGGGACTCCACTTTCACTTACTGTGGAATGCTTGATATTGTGCCACACATCTCTGAGATTCTTTCATTTTTCTTCAATCTATTTTTCTTCTGTTTTTGATGTTAGACAATTACTGTTAGTCTACTTTGAAATTCAGTGAGTCTTTCTCTGACATCTCAAATTTGCTGTCAAACCCATCTGGAGAATTTTGATTGTGTGTTTCAACTCTAAAATTTCCATTTGATGATTTCATAGTTTCCATTTCTCTAATGAGATGCCCTATTTGTTCACTAATTCTTAGCACATAATCTTATAATTCTTTCTTTTTTTTTAAGTTTTGAACATATATATAAAAGCTGCTTTGAAGCCTTTGTCTGCTAAATCCAGCCTCTGGGCACACTCAGACATTGAGAGTTATTCCTATTGGCTCTATTTTTCTTTCCCCTGATTGTTCATGAGTATTTCTTTGCACAGCTAATAATTATTGGAAAACTGGACATTGTGGACAATACAATGCAGCAACTTCTGATTCTATTTTGCTTTACTGAGAATTTCTGTATTTTTATTTGTTTATTCATTTAATTTAATTAGTTGTTTAATAGGCAATTAAAATTTCTGGATTCATACTGTGAAATCTATCTCCCTCTAGTATGCCATCTCTGTTGCTTTTTTTTTTTTTTTTTTCCAATAACATAGCTTCTTCCTGCATACTTTAAAGTCAGTCAAAGGTTAAGGTCAGATACTTTACGCAATTAAGGCTTCCACCCTTTGCTCTCTGAGTTGTGTGTGTGACTTGAGGTACACATTCAAAGAGAAAATTCTCAAGTCTCCCCAGGCTTTCAATTTTCACTGGGCTTCTAGGATCTCCTTAGGTGTAGGTAGTTTAGTCAGCCTTCAGCCAGGGAGGCTTGTGTGGTAAGTTTATTTTCTCAGTCAGTCTTCAGGTCTCTCATTTCCAAAATCTGCCTTTTAAAATACTGGAAGCTTCTGATGCTTGCCTCAAAGGGTACTCAGTACCTCTGGCTGGTAAAGCGGCAGGCTTTGCAGCTCTAAGTGAGGGTGGGATTATGGGGCAAGAATACCACAAATTCTGTGTGCTTACACAACACAGTAACAAATTATCATGTATAAATACTTCTCAAGTTGTTATCTGAATTTTTAGTCCTTTATTTTAGTGCCTGAAATGCTGATTTTAAATAACATTTTCCAATTTTATATTTGTTTTCTGCAGAGGGGATTGCAGTACTGCCTCATGACATTGTTCCTGGAAGTAGGATCCTTCAGTTTCAATCTGTTAAAGTAAGCAAATTATGCATGTTTCCTTATTTCTTCTTTCTTACAGTTTGGGTGGGTGGGTGTGGGTGTTCATTTGCACATTGCTTTTTACACTTATGCTCGTGTACCACAGTTTATTCAAGCAAAGTTCTGTGTTGGGACATTTAATGGTCTCCAGTGTTGTTCAGTAACAATCCTGTAATATATAATCCCATGCATATGTATTTTTGTATTGTTGTGGTTGTATCTTCAAGGTAAATTCCTAGAAATGGAATTTCAATGCAGAAGAATAAACAGCATATAGTTTTGTTAGTTATTGCCAAATTTGTTCATGATTGTCTTCCCATCAGTGATGTATGAGAGTCTCAGTTTTCCTATAGCCTTTTTTTTTTTAATTTTTATTGGAGTATAGTTGATTTACAATGTTGTGTTAGTTTCAGGTGTACAGCAAAATGAATCAGTTATACATATACATATATCCACTCTTTTTTTTTTTTTAATATTCTTTTCCCGTATAAGCCATCACAGAGTATTGAGTAGAGTTCCATGTGCTATACACTAGGTTCTTATTAGTTATCTGTTTTATATATACTAGATTGTATACTATACAATCTCCCAATTTAGCCTAATTTTTAAATTTTGACCAATCTGATGGGTGAGGAATTGCGTTGCACTATAGTTTTAATTTTTGTATCCCTTACCATAAGTTTACATCATTCATGTTTATTTTTTATTTTTAATTATTCATGTCTTTGGCACTTTAAAAGAAATAGGATTTGTTTGGGACAAGCTTATTAAGTTATAAATGTGATAATATTCACCCTTTTAAAGTGTACAAATGTGATGAGTTCTGACACAGCCATGCAACCACCACTATAATCCGGAAATAGAATATTTCCATCACTCTAAAAAAATCACTTCTAGCCCTTTGTAGTCAATTCCCTCTGCCATTTAAGGCTTCTTTAGTTCCTCTCAGCAAAGTTTTGTGGTTTTCAGTGTATAGCTATTGACCATATTTTTGTCAGCTTTATTCCTAAATATTTTGTATTATTAATGCAAGTGTACATGATATTGTTTTTATAATTTTAATTTCTGATTGTTGATTGCCAGTTTATAGATATGCAGTTAAATTTTATATATTTTATCCAATAATTTTGCTAAACTCATGTGTTCACTTATGGTAACTTCTTAGATTCAGTGAAATTTTCTATAAATTATTATGTTTTCTGTGAATACAAATTTAATTTATTCCTAAGCAAATAATATACTTTACTGCTACTACCTCTGTCATCATACCCATCATTATTTTCATTATCATATATGTCTTACTACATTGGCTAGAACAAGGGTTTGTAAACTTTTCTGTAAAGAGCCAGACAGTAAATATTTTTGACTTTGTGGGCCTATAGTTCTTGTCACAAACTGCTCAACTCTACTGTTACGCTAGTAAAATAGTCATAAACAATATGGAAACAAGTGGGCATGGTTGGATTTGGCCCAGAGGCCATAGTTTTCAGACTTCTTCTTTTTTCTGTGTTTCATTTTGGCGTGTTTCTATTGCTACATCTTTAAGTTCTCTAATCTTATCTGTAATGTCTAACCAATCATTAATCTCATCCAGTGTATTTTTTATCTGTGACATTTTGTTTTCATATCAAGATGTTTGATTTGAGACTTTTCAATATTATCCATGTCTCTCCTTAGCATGTTCAGTCTTTCCTCTAGCTTTTTGAATGTATAATAACTTTCAGTGAGTACTAATTCTATCATTTTCTGGGTCAGTTTTAATGGATTTTTTTTCCTTCTCATTTAGGGATGTATTTTCATTTTGTATTTTGTGTTGTACTTTTTTGCATTCCTGGTGATTTTTTAATTAGATTCTGGATATTGTGAATTTTATCTTTTTATGTGTAAGGGCAATTTTGTTTTCCTATAAATATCCTTGACCTTTTTATCTGGAACATGATCAAATTACTTGGGAAGAGTTTGATCATTTGAGTCTTACTTTTTGTTAGGTGAAACTAGAACTGTGTTTGGACTAAAGATAGTCTTTCCCTACTACTGAGTCAAGACTCTGACTATTCTAGCTGTGGCCCCATTAATTACAAGTTGTTTTTTTTCACTCAGGCCGGTGAGAACAGGAATTTTTCTAAGCCCTGTATGAACTCTGTTCCCTTTTTCTTATAATCTTTTTAGGTGATTCTTTCTAAGACCTTAGTTTCCTCATACAAATGAGCAATCGGTATTCAGCTGAATATTGATAGGTACCCTCTTCAGATCTGTGACATCCTCTCCTTGCTGGTACGTGCAGCCCTCTCTCTCCAGCACTCTGCCTTATGAAATTGCTCTGTGAAATTGTCTAGGTTTCCTTAGATCCCAGCTCCATTCTTCAACCAGAGAGACAATTGTATTTGCCTAGGCTCTCTTTCCTTCACTCTTCCCCAGAAACTTTCTCCAGGATGTCACCTGGGACAATTGTCAGGCTCACTTAAGTTGTTTCCAGTCTTTTAGGGAGGGCTGTCCTTCACTGTCTGTTGTCCAGTAACTTGAGTGTCGTTGTATCATATGTTTTGTCATAGTTGTTTCAAATGAGAGGATATTCTGATACTTCTTATTCCATTTTGACTAGAAACTGGACTCATTTTCTCAATTAAAAAAAAAATAGCCTTGATTTTTATATGTAATGGATTTTGTCTTTTGTCTGATATATTTTGCAAACATTTTCTCCCAGGTCTTTTGTTTATATTTGACTTTGAGATATTTTTAGCAATGTAAAAGTTATACTTTTAAATTTGTAGTCACATTTATTACTTTATTCATTTATTGCTTCTGCATTTTGATTTATAGTCTGAAAGCTTTCCCATACATTCAGGTAATGAAGGAATTCAGTCATTTATTTCTCTTAGAATTTGTGTAGCTGTGTGTTACCTTATAGGATCTGATTTCAAGTTTTTCTAAATGGCTTCCCTATTGTCCCAACATCATTTATTAAAATGTCTATCTTGGCCTAGTCATTTGAGATAATTATAATGTTTCCCATCCATCTATTGTTTCAAAATTATACTGATTTTCTATAGCAATTTCAAACCTAACAATCTGGTGATGGTTGTTCTTTCATAAAAGGTCAAGTAGAATCAAAGGAGGAGGGAATGATTTCATTTGGACAAGTCCCCAAAGCCATTGGGTTTACTAGGATTTTGATGTTTATTATCTCTTCAGAATTTACATGTTGATTAAATAAGATAAAATGGGATAAATTTGGCTATTATATGAACTAATTTTATTTCTGTCTACTTAGAATATGTGAACAATCCACATATTACAAAATAGAAAGCTTGCTTTTTTATTCCTGGACTATAGAATCATAGAATGTAAAGTTTGAAAATATATTTTTGTAACATTTCGTTTGACCCTTGTATTCTCTTTAGGAGTCTAAGAAAGAAGTAATAAATTTATCTGTGTTTTAGTACCATCATTAACAGAGAAATCTATTCTTTCCCAAGAAGTCTTTTATACTTTTGAACAGTTAGCTTACACATTGTAAAGTAAAAAGTCTGTTTTCTCCTTTCCTCACATTAATCTCAGTACCTCTGGTCATCAAATATGTGGCCCATTTACCATCTCAGTTCCTCTATTCTCAACAAATAACTGTTTGCTTCTCTGTTAAAATGTGTGCCAAGGATTGTAAACAATCCTCTAGGAGTGATTTAACCCTAGATCTAACAGACTTATACTAACATGTCTCTACCACAAAACATTTCCTAAGTTGTGCTAAATAAGTTATACTCAGATGGGCTCTCTAAAATCTCAAATTTTATGGAAATAAGTTATTTTATTAATCACATTTTATATGTTTTGTAAAAGTGCTGTATTGTCCTTTTAATGGGTATGTACTCAGTTAAATAAGTATTTATTAAGGCGAGTGACCACTTAAAAATCTATATATTTTGCCATTATTTCTTACACAGTACTTTATGTCAACCCCCCCAATAACAAATTATGTACCGCAGCACAATAGTTTTGAGACATATTGTACAAACAATAATTTCCATGATCAGAAATACTTGGGAAATCCTGGAAAATCTTCCTCCTGAGAAGTCATAATGTACATTAACATATTGCCAGTTCTGAGAGATCCAGCGTTAAAACAATTGCCAATATTACTTAGCCCAGCCTTTTAGACTAGGAACTATTTATTAAATTGAAAAAATGTATTACTATTATATAATTTATTGATGCTAACAATGTATAAGGTTATGTGCAATGAATACTGCAGGTGAAATGATATAGGCGTTCAATAATATCAGCTGAATGTCAGAATGCCCTAAAATAACTATATGCAAATGATAACTATGTAATGAATCAAGGGTGAAATTTTATTCTATTATTTGTAAACAGTTGAGTTCAAAATAAGGGTAAATTTCATTTACCTGATCGAAAATATAGAGAATTCAGAGAGGCTTGGAAATTGCAAAATATTTTTTGAAAAGAAAGTTTATTAAAATACCACTATTCTTGAAGGATAAAAGTGGTTTTTATATATTTACCTAAGAGTAATTTTTTTGATACAATAATTATGTAAATGCACCCAGGCTATATATGCAATGCTATAAAGTATGCAATGAAAAGAACACACTGATGAAATAATGACTACACTGCATTCAGTGTAATCCAAACAAACATCTCCAAATGCTGGTGCATGCTTAACATAAGTCAAAAAAAACAAAGTGAAACTTCTCATTTATCCATTTTATTTTACATAGTTTTATGGTCTTTACAGTTTAATGTATTTGTAAATGATCTGCTTCTTGAATTGACTCCTAGAGTAGTGATGTTATATTTTAATGCTACAAATTAGATATGCAAGTATTATATTTCAAATTGCATGAGACTAAATTGAATAATTATATAATATTACATATTAATAATTACATATTAATAATTATGTAATACGTTTCATTTTTTCCTTTGTTGATGAAAAACTATCTAAGAAAGTAATGGAAAATTTTTGTTTGAGCCAAATTATAACCTGGGAACAGCATCTCAGAAAGCTCTGAGAACTGTTTCACCCATCAGAAGTCAAAACATGATTATATAAGTTTTTTGAGTTAGAGGTCTGCAAGTACAAAGTGGTGTGTCATGTGACCCCTTACAAGATCAAAAAGGAATGTTATCTTTTAAGGACTTGTCTTATTGTTGCTAGGAGAATGTTGCTCTTTATGAGCAGATATTTCTGGCAATGGGGGAGGTTTTGTCCATGCATAATGCAGATACACAGTGCACAGTAGAGGGGAGAGAAGAGGCCAAAGGGCAGAGAAAAATGTTTAAATTTTATGTTTAAAATTTTCTTGTCTTGCCATAAAACATGAGTTTTACTTCACACCTTTATATTTGTTTTAGCTTTAATATAAAAGTAATAGATAGTTAATGGAGAATGCATTTAAATATATTCCTTACATATTTAAAGACTAAATTAGAGGTTCAAGATGACAATATTGTTAAACAAGCTAAGATGAGAGAGAGATAATTTTAAAGTTATGCTTCTACAAAACTCACATAGTGTGGTCACTGGCCCTGCTTATACATACTAAGAGTATATAAGCTATTAATACACTGGCCCTGCTTATACATACTAAGAGTATATATGCTATTACTAAACAAGGGATCTTGACAAAAAAAACCTGTGAAGTGAATAGGAGAACTTATTTCTAGTTAAGCATTTTTTTCTTCTTTGAATATATACCTGTTTCTTCAAATAAAATTAATTTTATTTAAAAATATTCTATACTTGTATGTGTTTGTATATATATACACATATATAAAGTAAAAATTAAATTATAAGGTGATGAGAAAAATCAGTTTTAAAGATAAAATATAAATAGTTTTAGAAATAAACAGGTTTAGGAAAAAGTAGAAAAAAATTCATTTAAAGCGAAAAATAAAATTCTGTTCCAATAATAGTTTAGAAAACTACAAGGTATCATTATGTGCAGAAGAAACAAATCAAATAGAACTAGGCAAGTGTTTTGTTTTTCTTTCATTGCCTCAGTGAGCATTATGATAAAGAAATGGCAATTCTAATCTCAGTTATGATAGGTTGCTATTTTATATTCTGAAGTAGAAAGAATACAAATAAAATCAATGAATAAATTATCCCTGAAAAAGTAACCTCATTTCTCAACTTGGAGGTGGCCAGAAATTGAGGAGAGATTTCATTTATAATACCTCATTCACATAAAGTTTAATAATTTTTGGACAAGTCGATAATACTCTTTAAAATATTATGTGTTACTTGCTAAGGTAAAATTATGGAGAGTTTGTTAACATGATCTTCCAATGTAATATTGTTTCTAAATGAATTTTCAAATATATTACTTATCTGAACCTCAGTATGGGTTTTCTTGTATATGATGTTTATTTTCAGTTTTTAAAGGAATTTTGCTAAAATGTATTGATATTAGTACTTCCTAAAGTAAATTTTCTAGACTAGGCTTAAAGATTTTTTTAAATGTGATGACACAAAGTAAGAGCCTTGAGATTAAAGCTATGTGTTTAAAGCTACAAATGATTTTTGCACTTATTGCAGCCTGGTCTTGCCCCTAGACCTACAGTAGCAGCATCTTCTTTGGTCACGTGTGGGACTACATAAAGTTATTCTGAGTTTACTCAGTATTGAGAAGCACTCAGTATTCTAGGCTCTTAAAATTCCAAGTGTGTTCCACAGACCAGCAGTATCTGCATCAGCTTGGAACCTTTCAGAAAGGCAAAATTTTGGGCCCGACCTCAGAATTACTGCAACAGAATCTGCACAATAATAAGATCTGAATGAATTCACATGCACACTAAAGCTTAAGAAGCATCCGCCTAGGTCCTAACTTATAGCCAACCCCATACAACATTAACTGGTAGGACTTACAAAGCTATATACTAAACACAGGGCTTACTCAGTTTTGCACATGAACTTTAAGGTTAATTCAAATCTAGGTGTCATTTATGCCCTATTTCTCTTCCTTGGTACTAGTGATTTAAAATGTTCTGCCTGATATATAGTGGGTAACAGTTAATGTCATATGAATGGAAATGATTTGAGTGAGATGACTAGTATGTAGGCACCAGTATGTTTTATGTTTTGAGATAGGCATAAATAAGGAAAGCCTACAAAACAATTTCAGAGTAAAGTTTTCAGATCAGCTGCACATCTGGCAACCATTTCTCTAGCAGGTGACTTCTAAATCATTTGATCTTGGAATTGGTAGTAAAGCTCTTGGTTTGGGGCCAATTTCATTACCAGAATTTTTGTCGGAAGAGTCAGAGCTGACAAGAGAACTGCTGCCTCTCATCCTTCTCCTTGCTGTCCTCTCAGATTCTGATCAGCTGTTTCTTCTTGGGGACTCCACGGCTGTGTGTACTGGAAACCTCTAGGAGCTGTTTTATTATCTAACAGATCCTCAGAATGATGGTTATTGAACAGTGGCATGCTTCCCATCATCCTAGGACCTACTAGCTTTATTTATGAAAACAGTACACCACTACTAATTCTGATACTGTCTTTCCACATCATGAACACCCGTCTCAAGAATTTCTCAAAATCTTTCTAATGTAACAGAGTCTTACTTTGTGAGCAAAAATGTACACATACCTTCTTTGATAAAGTTTCAGTGTAGGTTTTTTTTTTTGACCATTTTTAATTGATTTCTTATATTTTCTGGATGCAAGTCATGTGTTAGAACTGTATGTGTTTTACAGATATTGTTGTCTAGTCTGCACTTATTTTTTTCATTCTCTTAACAATGTCTTTCACAGGCAGATAGTAAAATTTATATTTTCTTTTATAAGTTGTGCTTTCAGTATTTATTTATTTATTTATTGAATAATAATGGTTTTACAGTGTTGTGTTAATTTCTTCTGTACAGCCAAGTGATTCAGTTATATATACATTTAAAAAAATACTCTTTTCCAGCATATTGAATATAGTTCCCTGTGTTATACAGTAGGACCTTATTTACCCATTCTATATATTATAGCTTACATCTGCTAACCCAAACCTCCCACTCTATCACTCCCCCAAGCCCTTCCCCCTTGGCAACCACAAATCTGTTCTCTTTGTCCTTGAGTCTGTTTCTGTTTCATAGATAGGTTCATTTGCGTCATATTTTAGATTCCACATATATAAGTGATATCATAACGGTATTTGTCTTTCTCTTTCTGACTTACTTAGTATGATAATCTCTAGTTGCATCCATGTTGATTCAGTGGCGTTATTTCATTCTTTTCTATGGCTGAGTAGAATTCCATTGTATATATGTACCACATCTTCTTTATCCTTTCATCTGTCGATAGACATTTAGGTTGTTTCCATGTCTTGGCAATTGTAAACAGTGCTACTATGAACATAGGGGAGCATGCATCTTTTTTAATTATAGTTTTGTCTGGATATATGCCCAGGAGTGGGATTGCTGGATCATATGGTAGTTCTATTTTTAGTTTTCTGAGGAACCTCCATACTGTTCTCCACAGTGGCTGCAACAACTTACATTCCCACTAACAGTGTAGGAGGGTTCCCTTTTCTCCACACCCTCTCCAGCATTTGTTATTTGTAGAATTTTTCATGATGGCCATTCTAACCGGTATGAGGTGGTACCTCATTGTAGTTTTGGTTTGCATTTCTCTAATAATTAGTGATGGTGAGCATCTTTTCATGTGTCTATTGGCCATCTATATGTCTTCTTTGGAGAAATGTCTATTTAGGTCTTCTGCCCATTTTTGGATTGGGTAGTTTTTTTGTTGTTGAGTTGTATAAGCTGTTTGTAAATATATTTTGGAAATTAAGCCCTTGTTGGTCACATCATTTGCAAATATATTCTCCCATTCTGTAGGCTGTCTTTTTGTTTTGTTTATGGTTTCCTTTGCTGTGCAAAAGCTTGTAAGTTTGATTAGGTCCCATTTGTGTATTTTTGTTTTTATTTCTATTGCCTTGGGAGACTGACCTAAGAAAACATTGGTATGATTTATGTCAGAGAATGTTTTGCCTGTGATCTAGGAGTTTTATGGTGTCATGTCTTATGTTTAAATGTTTAAGCCATTTTGAGTTTATTTTTATGTATGATATGAGCATGTGTTCTAACTTCATTGGTTCACATGCAGCTGTCCAACTTTCCCAACACCACTTGTTGAAGAGATTGTCTTTTTCGCATTGTTATGTCCTTGCCTCCTCTGTCAAAGATTAATTGTGTGGGTTTATATTTGGGCTCCCTATTCTGTTCCATTAACCCATATATCTGTTTTTGTGCCAGTACCACACCATTATGATTACTGTAGCTTTGCAGTATTGTCTGATGTCTGGGAGTTATGCCTTCTGCTTTGTTCTTTTTCTTCAGGATTGCTTTGGAAATTCTGGGTATTTTCTGGTTCCATATAAATTTTAGAATTGTTTGTTCTAGTTCTGTGAAAAATGGCATGGGTAATTTGATGGGGATCACATTAAATCTGTAGATTGCTTTGGGTAGTATGGCCATGTTAACAATATTAATTCTTCTAATCCAAGAACATGAGATATCTTTCCATTTCTTTGAATCACCTTCAGTTTTGTTTATTAGTGTTTTATAGTTCTCAGCATATAAGTCTTTCACCTTGTTGGTCAGGTTTATTTCTAAGTATTTTATTTTTGGGGGTGCAATTTTGAAAGTTTGTTTTTTTTTACATTCCCTTTCTGATATTTCATTGTTAGTGTAAAGAAATGCAACTGATTTCTGTATGTTAATCTTTTTTCCTGCTACCTTGCTGAATTCATTTATCAGTTCTAGTAGTTTATGTGTAGAGTCTTTAGGGTTTTCTATATATAGTATTATGTCACCCGCATATAAAAACAATTTTACCTCTTCCCTTCCAATTTGGATACGTTTTATTTCTTTTTCTTGTCTGATTGCTGTGGCTAGGACTTCCAATACTATGTTGAATAGAAGAGGTGAGAGTGGGCATCCTTGTCTTGTTCCAGATTTTAGCAGGAAAAGCTTTGAGCTTTTCACTGTTGAGTATTATATTGGCTGTGGGTTTGTCATAAATAGCTTCTATTATGTTGAGATGTGTGCCCTCTATACCCACTTTGGTAAGAGTTTTTATCATGAATGGATAATGAATTTTGTCAAATGCTTTTATTGCATCTATTTAGATGATCGTGTGGTTTTTTGTCTTTTCTTTCATTTATGTGGTGTATCACATTGATTGATTTGCATATGTTGAGCCATCCGTGTGAAATTGAGATGAATCCCACTTGGTCATGGTGTATGATCTTTGTTATGTGTTGTTGGATTCGGTTTGCTAATATTTTGTTGAGAATTTTTAAATCTATATTCATCAAAGATATTGGCCTGTAATTTTCCTTTTTGGTGGTGTCTTTACCTGGTTTTGGTAACAGGGTGATGGTGGATGTATAAAATATCTTTGGGAGTGTTCCTTCCTCTTCAGTCTTTTGGAAGAGTTTGACAAGGATCAGTATAAATTCTTTGTATGTTTGGTAGAATTCTCCTGTAAAGCCATCTGGTCCTGGTCCTGGCCTTTTTTTGTAGGGAGTTTTTTTTTTTTTTTTTTCTTGGTTTTGTTTGTTTGCTTTATTATAGATTCTATTTAATTCTAGTGATTGGTTAGTTCAACTTATCTATTTCTTCTTGATTCAGTTTTGGTGGGCTGCATGTTTCTAGAAACTTGTTCGTATCTTCTAGGTTGTCAAATTTATTGGCATATAATTGTTTGTAGTGTTCCCTTGTGGTTTTTTGTATTTCTGCAGTATTGGCTGTCATGTTCCCTTTTTCATTTCTTATTTTGCTTATTTGGGTTCTCTCACCTTTATTCTTGGTGAGCCTGGCCAGAGGTTTGTCAATTTTGTTTACCCTTTCAAAGAATCAGCTCTTGGTTTCATTGATTTTTTTCTATTGTCTTTTAATCTCTATTTTATTTATTTCCTCTCTGATCTTTATTATATCCTTCCTTCTGCTGACTTTAGGTTTTATTTGTTCTTCTTTTTCTAATTATTTTAAGTGGTAGGTTATGTTGTTTATTTGAAATTTTTCTTATTTTTTGAGGAAGGCCTATATCACTATGAACTTCCCCCTAAGAACTGCTTTTGCAGCATGCCATAGATTTTTGTATGGTTGTGTTTTCATTGTCATTTGTCTCAAGGTATTTTTAATTTCTTCTTTGATTTCATCATTGACCCATTGATTTTTTAGTAGCATGTTGTTTAGTCTCAATGTAATCATTTTTTTTCTCATTTCTTTTTCTGTGGTTGATTTTTAGTTTTATGTTGTGATCAGAGGAGATGCTTGAGATTATTTCTATACTCTTAAATTTGTGCAGGCTTGGTTTGTGCCCTACTATGTGGTCAATCTTAGAAAATGTTCTATGTGCACTTGAGAAGAATGTGTATTCTGGTTTTTTTGGATGTTATGTCTGAAAATTTCAATTAAGTCTAGCTGTTCTGTTGTATCATTTAGCACCTCTGCTGCCTTATTGATTTTCTGTCTAGAAGATCTGTCCATTGATGTGAGTGGGTTGTTAAAGGAATACTATTACTGTATTCCTGTCAATTTCTCCCTTTATGTCTGTTAGTATGTTTTTTATATAATTGGGTGCTCCTATATTAGGTGCATATATGTTGACGAGTGTAAAATTCCCTTCTTGTATTGATCCTTTTATCATTATACAGTGTCCTTCTTTACTTTTCTTTATGGTCTTTGTTTTAAAGTCTATTTTTGCTGATATGAGTATTGTGATCCCCACTTTCTTATCATTTCCATTTGCATGGAATATCTTTTTCCATCCCCTCACTTTTCATCTATGTGTGTCCTTTGCTCTAAAGTGGGTCTCTTGTAGGCAGCATATTGTAGGCTCTTTTTTTTTTATCCAATCTGCCACTCTATGTCTTTTGATTGGAGCATTTAGTCCATAGTTATTTAAGGTAATTATTGGTAGGTATGTATTTATTGCCATTTTAAACCTTGTTTTCCAGTTGATTCTGTTTCTTCTTTGTTCCTTTCTTTTTGTTTTTATTTTTGTGGTTTGATGATTACCTTTTATCTTATGCTTGTGTTTTCTTCTTTTTGGTTTTTGTGAATCTGTTGTATGTTCTTGATTTGTGGTTATCCTGTTTTTCAAGTATGTTAACCCCTTCCTATACCTACTTGCTTTATACTGATAGTCATATAGGCTCAAACACATTCTAAAAAAAAAAAAAAAACCAGAATCTACGTTTTCTTACTCTCTTCCCCCACATTTTATGATTTTGATGTCCTCTTTTACATCTTCATGTTTATCCTTTTGCTGTTCATTGTAGTTATCATTGTTTTCACAAAAATGTTTCATATTTTTTTTTAAATCTGTGTACTTATTTAAGTGATTTACTTCCCAATTGTGTTTTTCTCTTTCCTGTAGATTCTTGGTTCTTTTCTGTTTAGAGAAAACTTTTCAATATTTCTTTTAGGACAGGTTTAATATTGCTGTATTCTTTTAGTTTTTGCTTGTCTGAGAAATTCTTTTTCTCCTTCTATTCTACATGATAATCTTGCTAGGTAGAGTATTCTAGGTTGTGTATTTTTCCCTTTTAGGATTTTGAATATATCTTGCCACTCCCTTCTGGCCTGCAATATTTCTGTAGAAAAATAAGCTGATAGCCTTATGGGGGTTCCCTTATAATTAACTTTGTTTTTCTCTTGCTGCCTTTAGAATGCTCTCTTTAACTTTTGCAATTTTTATTATAATATGTCTTGGTGTAGGTCTGTTTGGGTTTATCTTATTTGGGAGCCTCTGTGCTTCCTGTACCTCGATTTCTGTTTCCTTCTTTAGTTTTGGGAATTTTTCAGCCATAATTTCTTCAAATACACTTTCAATCCCCTTTTCTCTTTCTTCCCCTTCTGGGAGCCCTAATATGTGAAAATTGGCATATTTATATTATCCCATAGGTCTCTTTATATTATCCCATAGGTCTCTTATATTGCTTTCATTTTTTTCCACTTGACTTTCTATCTGATGTTCTAATTGGGTGATTTCTTTTATTCTGTCTTCCATATCACTTATTTGTTCTTCTGCAATATTCATTCTGCTATTCTTTGCCTTTAGCTCAGCTTTTGTCTCAGCAAATGAGTTTTCTAATTTTTCTTGGCTCAGCTTGGTAGTTTCTAGTTTCTTTTTACAGTACTCTGCATTTCTGTTGATAGCCTTTCTTAATTCTTTCAGTATTTTCATTATCTCCTTTTTGAAATCAGCGTCTTTCATTTTTTATTCTTTCAGGGGAATTCTCTTGGCTATTTAACTGGGAGCAGTTCCTCTGCTTCTTCATTTTACTTGTATTTTTCTTACTCTGTGAGTTTAGGAGAAACAACTGTCTACTGTGGTCTTAGAGGGCTGTATATATTTTGGAGCTTCCCTGTGTAGCTTGTGTGGGTTTAATATTTTTGGTGTAAGGGCTGTTTTTTAGGAAGGATGCCTGCCATCTCTTTCCTCAGTGTGTGCTAGCCATTATCCCTTTGATAGGGTGTGTGCAGATTTGGCAGGTGTTCCCTGTTCCTGGGGCTCTAGGTGGTGGTGGCGGCTCTTATGCCCCCGGAAACTGTGATGGCAGTGTAGGTGGCTTGCAACTGCTCCTGGAGCCTGGGAGGGTGGTGGTGGCTGCTTGCATGCGCTCCCACAGCCCGCAACAATGGCAGCTCGTGACAGCTCCTGGAGCTCGTGTAGGTCATGTCCTGTTGCCTGAGAGCATGTGCAGGGAAAAAAGTTGCAATGGCGGGTCCTTCCTCTTGTCCACCCCCCAAAACAATGGTGTCTGACCTCTAAGCTGGGCCAGGGCTTCCTCCGCATACACCCTCAGTTGTGGTCGCACCAGACTCCAGCCAACTTCAGGCTGTTTCCATGCAGCCAACCCCAGTTCTCTCCCCAGGTCTGATCTCTGAAGCCCAAGCTCAGCACCCAGCCACTGCCTGCACCAGCGAATGTGCCTCTCATGCTGGGGAGTGCAGGGCAGTGGCACTGACTGTCTGTGCAGGTTTCTCTCTGTTCTGGCTGCCACAAACCGGTTGCCTCTCCTCCGAGGCTCCAAATCTCCTCCTCTGTCGTGGCGGATCTCCCTGCTGGTGAGGGGACTTCCCCAAGTGCAGGAACCTTTCCTCTTTCACAGCTCCCTTTCAGGGATGCAGGTTCCATCTCAATTCTATTCTCTTTCTTTTCTTCATTATTCTTTTGTCCTACCCAATTATGTGGAATTTTTCTTACCCTTTCAGAAATCTGAGGTCTTCTGCCAGCGTTTGGTAGATATTCTGTGAGAATCATTCCACATGTAGATGTATTTTTGATGTATTTGTGGGAAGAGGTAAACTTCACGTCCTACTACTTCACCATCTTCATCTCTCCCCCTCAGTGTTGTATTTAAAAATTATCTCCTGGGGCTTCCCTGGTGGCGCAGTGGTTGGGAATCTGCCTGCTAATGCAGGGGACATGGGTTCGAGCCCTGGTCTGGGAAGATCCCACATGCTGCGGAGCAACTAGGCCCGTGAGCCACAACTACTGAGCCTGCACGTCTGGAGCCTGTGCTTTGCAACAAGAGAGGCCGCAATAATGAGAGGCCCGCGCACCGCGATGAAGAGTGGCGCCCGCCTTGCCACAACTAGGGAAAGCCCTCGCACAGAAACGAAGACCCAACACAGCCATAAATAAATAAATAAATAAATAAATAAATAAATAAATAAAATTATCTCCTAACCCAAGGCCATAAAGCTTTTCTATCATAATTTTTTCTAGATGGTTGATAATTTTATGGTTTACATTTAAGGACAGAACACATTGTAAGTTAATTTTTGCATAAAGTGTAAGATATGAATTGAGGTACATGATTATATATATGGATGTCAAAATTTTCAAGCAGCATTTCTTGAAAAAGACCATTCTTTATCCATTGACTTCCCTTTATTCTTAAAAAAAAATAAAAATCATTTGACAGTATGGTCTATTCTGGGCTCTCCACTGATTGATGTGTTTATCATTTGCATAATGCCATACTGCCTTGGGTTCTGATCTTATCTTTACTATTGCTGATCTTATTGCTTGATTTTAGTTTAGTTTGCCCTTTTTTATCTAATTTCTTACTGTGGAAGCATAAATTACTATTTGACGCTTTATTGTTTTTTCTAATATAGGCATGCAATGTCAAACATTTGCCTATAAGCGTTACTTTAGCTGCACCCCAGAAAATTTGATATGTTGTATTTTCATTTTCACTCAGTTCAAAATTGAGTATATATTAATATTTCATCTTTGATGCATGGGTTATTTAGAAGGGTGCTGTTTAACTTCCAAGTATTCATGGGATTTTTCCAAATAGCTTTTTGTAATTGATAATTAGCCTAATTACATTATTGAAAACACACTTTGTATTCTTTCTATTCTTTTAAATTTGTGTAAATTTGTCTTATGGCCCAGAATATAATCTATTTTGGTAACTGTTTCATGTGTATTTGAAAGAATATGTATTTGCTGTTGTTGTTGGCTAAAATGTTCTTTCAGTGTCAATTAGGTCAACTTAGCAGATAAAAAATTTTAGTGGTTGCCCCATGGTCTACAATATACATCTTTAATTAATCATTCTGCCCTCAAATAATATACCACTTCACATATAGTGTAAGGAATTTATAACAGTAAATTCCTAATTCCTCCCTCCCATCCTTTGTATTATGATTGGTATACATTTTATTCTTTTTTGAAAAATTTATTTATTTATTTATTTATTTATTTATTTATTTGTGGCTGTGTTGGGTCTTCGTTGCTGCGTGCGGGCTTTCTCTAGTTGTGGCGAGCTGGGGCTACTCTTCGTTGTGGTGCATGGGCTTCTCATTGCAGTGGCTTCTCTTGTTGCAGAGCATGGGCTCTAGGCACGCGGACTTCAATAGTTGTGGTGTGCGGGCTCAGTAGTTGTGGCTCACGGGATCTAGAGCGCAGGCTCAGTACTTGTAGCGTGCGGGCTTAGTTGCTCTGCGGCATGTGGGATCTTCCCAGACTACAGCTCGAACCAGTGTCCCCTGCATTGGCAGATGGATTCTTAACCACTGCACCACGAGAGAAGTCTGACATTTTATTCTTACACATACTATAGACATACAACTCTTTCATACTATTTTTAATCACACAGTTATGTTTTAGAGCAATTAAGAATAAGAAAAAATAAAGTAAAATTTATTTTATTTTCATTTATTCCAGTGCTCTTCCTTCTACTGTGCAGATGAATATCTTGCTGTCTGGTGTCATAGTCCTTCTGCCTAAAAAGCCTCCTTTAACATTTCTTTTAGTGTAGATGTGATGGAAATGCATCCTTTCCAGTTTTGTTTATCTGCAAAAGTCTTTATTTGTCCTCTGCTTTTTTGAAAGACATTTTTACTAGTTACAGTGAGGTGGGTATAACTTTCCTTTTGCTCGGCTTTTAGTGTAGGTGTTTGAATTGATGTAGTCAGGGCTTGGGCAGGTTTTGAGATTTGTTGTTGCTGTAGTTACCCACAGTGCACCACAGGCTTCAAATTCCTCCAGCAGTACCTTTGGTTTAGGGTGGGGCCCACTTTGCTTGAGGGTTGTTTAGGGTGGAGACCCATTTATCATTTCTCAGTGTCAGCTCCACCTTCAGCATTCAGTGTGAATTTTGCCTGCTTGAAATTTGCCTCTTGCTTTTGTCCCAGGAGGCCCAACCATTACTTGTAACTTGCACTTGTTAGCCTAGTTGTACATGGCATGGTGGGGAGTGTTTTCTGACAGTCTGATTATGTCTTAATCCTGGCCATCCCAGTACCTGAATAATGGAATTATGGCCTTTACAGTTGCTCTTGACCTGCTTTAACTGTAGTTTTAGGCACAGGATAATTTCCTGCACCTTAAGTGTCACTGGTTTTCTGTTTCTTTCTCCCTATTGCAGTTGTTTTTTCCCCAGTACTTTAAAGTTGACAGTTTTTGTTGTCTATCCTCCTACAAATGAAAGATTTTGTTCCTCTTTGGAACAAAATCTGTTTATAATATTCTAAAGCTAATTATATCCTGTTATGGTTTCCCAGTCTGAAGCTTCTGTTCACTCCCCAGGGCCTTCAAGGAGCTGCCTTTTGCATTATGTGCAGGATTTATAGCTGTTTCCTTGGGGGCTGGGGGAGGCCCCATTACAATCTTATTCCTACATTGCCCCCTCGCATATATTTTTCTACGTGTTTTTGCTGCTCTTGTCAATCTGATCCCATGTCTCTCAGGAATTATTTATAATTTCTAGACCCACAATTTCAGCATTTTTTATTTACCTTAAATATGGATATAAATACAAACACAGAAACAAATACAAACACAAATGTGTAATTATAACTGAGTATATTACAACAAATTTAAAAGTAATAGGTCATTAAATATAAGTACCTATTTCCTGTAGGAGCTGAAGTATCACTCTATTTAATATACCTTGATCCAGTCTTTTTCAATCCTTTTCCTAAACAATTTCCTCATTTAAAATTGAAAATGACCTTACATCTTGTTCTATAATCTAGGAAGATGTTTACAATTTATTGCCCATTTCCCCAAAGCCTTTTAATCTCTCCAAACAGCTTTTAATTTCCAGGAAAGATTCCTAGATGTAAAATGCCATTTTATGAATAATTTCTCTATCCCCTTTTGGGCAAGCTGCTACTTATCTGGCAAGATTTAAAAGCTATTTTCAAAAAGACTTCCAAGGGACTGGTAATTAGCTTCTTTTAACTTTCAAAAACATTCTATTTGGATTTTGTTCCATATTAAGAATATTTTAGGGGCTTCCCTGGTGGCGCACTGGTTGAGAATCTGCCTGCCAATGCAGGGGACATGGGTTCGAGCCCTGGGCTGGGAAAATCCCACATGCCGCGGAGCAACTGGGCCCGTGAGCCACAATTACTGAGCCTGTGCATCTGGAGCCTGTGCTCCGCAACAGGAGAGGCCGCGATAGGGAGAGGCCCGCGCACCACGACGAAGAGTGGCCCCCGCTTGCCGCAACTAGAGAAAGCCGTCGCACAGAAACGAAGACCCAACACAGCCAAAAATAAAAAATAAATAAACAAATAAAGTTATATTATATTAAAAAAAAAGAATGTTTTATAAGATATTTCAGAGGACGTTTATCCCTCTTTTTAAATAGACTAAAGGGAATATGATACAATATCTATGAATGAGTGTAATTAAACCCTTTGCACTCAGAGATTATATCTTCAAAAACTATAAGGTAACCATGACACATGACTATATTTAATAATCATGCTACTAATTATTATAAATTAAATTCTCTAGGATGTTAATATTGAAGGTGCGATGTTAGACGTTTCTAAACAACCAGCTATTCACTTTTAAACAGAAAGTTTATTTTTATTCTGTCTTAATACTAAAATATCCTTATTTGTTTACATTTCTTAAATATTTTAATAATTCACTTTATTAGTACTATAAAAATTAGTAATATTTATCCTCAGGGTCCACTTGAAGCTATACCATCCTTGTATGCCATTCATATAGCCATGCTCCTGTTATAATGCCTTCTCTGTACCTGAAATAGTGAATGATGAATTGCTGGTAGGGTGTAGCAATACATTGTAAAGTTGCATTGGCTCCATACTCAGTAAAAAGGCCAAAAAAAAAAAAAAAATGAAGAATCATTCAGACTTACCTCACCTTATATAGAGCAGATTATCTATTATGTGTCTCCTCAAACACAAATAAATGCTCCGCTCATTGGTGATCCAAACCCAATGGATGAGTTTTTACTAATTAATTCCAATGATACCTTGAAGATATCTCTCTGGATGAATTATGGGAAGTATTATAAATGGTAATACATTTTAATATATTTAAGCTTAACATTATCTGGCTTCTATTAGAGATAATGTTTAAAGAACTTATGGTTCTTGCATAAATTTTCTGCTGACGCTTCACATGGTTTTCAGATATTTGGAAGAAACCAATTGGACTTAAGGTTCTTAGGTAGTCTTTAATATCTGCTGTATTATTGACAGGTATTGAACTGGATTGCATAGATAATAAAACCACACTTCTATTATAATGACATGAAAATGAAAAGAACCAAAGAATTGACTCAAGTAGCCATGGGGTAGGCAGCACTGTATGACAGTCCTTTGTGTGCTCATTGATATGATCTACCTTTTCTTGAAATTTAAAACTAATGTAGTTAAATTGTATGTATTTAAACATACCTTTGAATAAAATAACATTTTCTATGTAAAAGTATTTTAAAAAAATAAAGATAATGGCACTGCATTTTGAAACTAATACAATACAGCCCAAATATTATTCACAGGAAGTTTCTTGCCTTTAAAATTGTTTTAATAAAAGATGAGATTATTAAAATAACTATTCAAAGCCTTAAAAAAGATTAAACCTTATAAAAACTTAAGGAATTGGACAAAGTTTAAAGTTACACATTGATTAGAAAAGAAAAAGCAGAATAGAGGAATGACTAATAACTGGTCTATTGAATGAACAATTAAAAGAATAAAAAGAATAAAGCCAGCAAATCTCTGGAAAATTTGACTGTAGGAGATAAACATACAAAAAAGAAAAAAAGAACAACCAAGATTGGAAATGAGGAAAAATCCTGCCAAAATTTTTAAAGGAAATTGTTAATTTTTATAAAAATAGGATATAAAGTTATATGTACACATATATTGAAATATTCAGCTATTCTCACCTCTAATAAACTTATATAGCTTGGAGCTTGATAGTCTATGGTTTATGAGCTAGAGATATACCAGTGAAGTTTACATCCGGCTGACCTCTCCAGGTGCCGATGGAAATACTCTACTTGCATAGTGCTCTGATGGCTTTGGCAGGTGAGAGAGAGAATAATTGCATCCATCTTCTGCCTTTTGTTAGAGATATTGTTTAGGGGTCTAAGGTATTACAGAATTTAAGCAATTCAGCTTCTTAAATTTATACATGCGCCTCTTTTTTTCCCCAGTGTACATCACACCACCAAATGGTTAGAAAAGGATACTTTCAATACAGCCTCAATATTGCACCTCAGACCACCATTCCCTCCCTCACCTCTGGCGTGTGGTGGTTTTTTGCCAGTCGGCTTCCTCATAATGATTTTTTTTTTCTTAATATGCTCATTAATCCCCCATGAGATCTAACTCCTCCACATCAACATACACATTCCTTAATGTGCCATAAGCCCAATTAATGATAAAGATAGTTTGTTTCCTTGTTTGTTGATTGGTTGGTTGGTTATTATTGTTTCTACAATTAAAGCATCTCTTGGAAGGATAAAATGAAATTGTCATTGTTGTCCTGTTGCTATCCATATGTTGAAGACTTGATATTCCACAAAAGAAATGGAAGTGATAGATACACAATAATATAGCAGTTGCCATGGCACCCCGATTTCTTACACAATATAGTTCATGAAACAATATATATAGGGAAACTTGGGCATGTTATCCTGTATAAAATATATATGGAAGTCTAGCTTCCCCATTAACAGACCCTAATTCTTTTGGCTGGCAATAATTTTAGGATCTCAGTTGATCATGGGTCTCTCCAAAACCAGAAGTTATTTTCATTGCATGTTCTGCTAGTATAGATTTGGCCTATTTTTCACCTCTGAGTGATTGATTCTGGTGACAATGAGTTGCCTTTTCATTGCAGCAAAAGAGAACGATTTCAAATCGTTGTGTGTAATCAGTCCAAGGGAGAGAAGCCAACCAAGCCTCTAACTTGAAGATATTTCCTGTTTCAATTTTCATTTTATCTCTCTGATTCATCTTTTAATCACAGAATGCTATTGTCTGATGGAAATGCAATGTTGGAAATTTAAACATGGCATAATTTAGTATATTTCGCTGAACGTCAGAAGAGAAAAATCTCTTTCCTTTCTCAGGCACCCAGCTACTTTTTAAAAAAATGACTACTTATGAGTTGAAATATCATTACTACAAAAATAGAATGTGAAAGATCACGCCAAAATGCACAGATATTCTTACCAGCTTTTCAAAGTGATTTCAAATGTGGTACATTTTCAGTTCTGTACTGATATTTGTTTTCCAAAGATGATTATTTGGATACAAATATAAATATGTTTGTATGTATCTTCATAATCTTTAATGATATGTCTGCATGAGATAGATACATATAGAGATATACAGCAATATTAGAGCAAATTAAAGATATACAGTAATATAAGCTTCCTTAGAATGGTTTATCTAGTATTTTTTTTTACTTAAAAAATTGCTTAATGAAAACAGAAAAAAGAAGGAAGAGATCCATTTGAAAGCAAAAAACTGACAAATCTAAACTTTGATCTTCATAAATATCAATAAAAAATTCCCTGAGCTCATTGTTTCTGAAGCTTGTCTACACATTAGAATCAACTGGGGATCTTTTAAAACTTCAAAGCCCAGGACACATCCCAGCCAAATTAGATCATAAAGACATTCTTACAGAGTATCTTCTAAAAACATTAGAGCTTTGCCTTTCACATTTAGGTTTTTAATTTCCCTAAGAAAAGTTGGAGTTCTAATTAACTTTTGGGACAACATCAGCATTCATTGAACCCATTTCTTGTTTTTGAGTTTCATTTTTTGAGTGCTTCTAACTATATATAAGGACTGATACTTTAGGAACTTTATTCTTTATTAAAAGTCTGTCAAAGGAAAAAAGGAATATTTTTAATAAAACTCATTCTATCTGCAGTTACCATATGATACGTGGAACCCTTTTATAAGTTAAAGTTACATAACAGGATCTCAGTGATCTTATTTTTCTGTATCTTGAAACACCCGGCTATTTTATCATAGTGGGGATTGTCATTACTCATCAATTATTATCAATGATGCTTTAAAAAAGATTGAAATAATAAGAAAGTAGAAGATTAATGCATTTTTTTCTACAAGGCTCATGCTGAAATGAAAAGAAACAAACCTTTGTCATTGAATCATTCTTATTTTTCTTATTGCCTTATCCAAAATATTGTAACCATTTCTCAAAAAGTAAAGAAGATGATTCGAAACATCATCTCTGGAGTATTGTCTTACCTTTCTTGAACACAGTTGAGAATTTTCTGCTTATAATGGCGAAGAGAAGAAAATTTATGAAAGAAGAGTTTTCACAAATATGATATGAATCAGGAGATAAATCAGGAGGTGAGGCAACACCACAATGAACCCTAGACTCTTAATAATGAAGTAGATTTTATAAGCACAGTCTCAGCTATGAGTCTTCAGATTATGATGTCCGAGATGAACTTTCTCAAATTCAAAAATCAACAAGTGAACAATATATTTCTAAGGATAAATGGAAAATATGATATTCTCATTCAGTTAGTCATTCAGCTGGAATGACATCATTGCACAAAATTTTGCAACAAGAATCTGGACATTTTTAGGATGGACCTAGAGGATATTATGCTAAGTGAAATAAGTCAGACAAGGAAAGGCAAATACTGTATGATTTCACTTATATGTAGAATTTATAAAACAAAACAAATGAACAAACAAAACAGAAACAGACTCATAGATACAGAAAACGAACTGTTGGTTGCCAGAGGGAAGGGAGATGGGAGGGTTAGGCAAAATAGGTGAAGGGGATTAAGAGGTACAAACTTCCAGTTATAAAGTAAGTCATAGGGATGTAATTACAGCATAGGGAATATAGACAATAATATTGCAACAACTTTGTATAGTGACAGGTGGTTACTAGACTTATTGCGGTGATCAATTCATAATGTATATAAATGTCAAATCACTATGTTGTACACCTAAAACCAGTATAATGTTGTATTCAACTATATTTCAATTAAAAAAGAATCTGAACTTTTTTTTGAAAGGATGTGTGACAATATTCTTTCATCTTTTATTATGTTTATTCACCAAAATGTTCTTGATATGCTCATAAGTGGACAAATGCTAAGAGTAAGAATTGGAAAAAGACATTGGAAGGAAATAGATGGTGTAGATGTGAAACAAAATCCACTGGTTTCATCAATCTAGTTCGTATTTATAAACCTAAAACTGAGACTACTTTCCAATTTTGGAGCAGAAGAAAAACACCGTGAGCTGTCAGAGTTTCAAAAAACTTTTTCATTGTGTATTGATTATATAAGTGCTAAAAGAAGAACAAGAAGTAAGGATGAATTTGAAACTATTAGAGATGTATTTGCAATCTGGAACCAATATTTATAAGCTGGATATGTTCATCATTCATACATTGCAATAATGAAAAGTTGGTTTTATTCAGAAGATATTGTCCATTTTAGGTATATATCTTCAAAAATAGGAAAATATAGAATAAAATTTGGACTAGCCATGTTTAAATTCTCATTAAAATTTCTAATAAAATAGCCTCTAAATATCTCTTTATTCTTAGTTCTGAAATTATCCATGACTTAAAAATCTAAAAAATTAAGATCTCTTTGGAACAAGATATTATATGGTGATGAATGTTTTTTTGTTTTGTTGGGGTTTTTTTGGCATACTGAATTTTTTTCCACAGTTGACACACTATTTTCCTAACACAACTGATTCAAAAGACCATGCTTCCCACTGTCCTTTAGTGTCACCTCTGCCATATATCTGCATTGTGGATATTGTGTCTGTTTCCAGGACCTCTATTCTATTCTATTTATTTATTATAAATTTATTTATTTATTTTTGGCTGCGTTGGGTCTTTGTTGCTGTGCATGGGCTTTCTCTAGTTACGGTGAGCGGGGGCTACTCTTTGTTGTGGTGTGCAGGCTTCTCATTGTGGTGGCTTCTCTTGTTGCGGAGCACAGGCTCTAGGCGCACGGGCTTCAGTAGTTGTGGCCCACGGGTTCAGTAGTTGTGACTCATGGGCTCTAGAGCACAGACTCAGTAGTTGTGGCGCATGGGGTTAGTTGTTCCGCGGCATGTGGGATCTTCCCGGACCAGGGCTTGAACCCGTGTTCCCTGCATTGGCAGGCAGATTCTTAACCACTGCGCCACCAGGGAAGTCCCTCTATTCTATTTAATTGGTCTGACTTCTATGCTGCCGTAAAATCTCACTGTCTTAATTACTTTGCTTTATAGGAAACCTTGATATTTAGAAAACCAGTCCTCCCTCCACCTTCTTCCTCAGCAGTAACTTATTTATTTTTAGTCCTTTGAGAAATTAAATACATTTTAGAATCTGCTTATATTTCATCAAACATAGAATTTTAATGATAACTGCATTGAATTAATAAATCACTTTGGGTAGCTTGACATCTTTATACTATTGAGTCTTTAAATCTACATACATATTACTCTATCTGACCAGTCATATTAGTTTTCTGGAACTACCTTCCATCCATCCTCGTAATTACTCTGAAAAAACTATAGCCTATTTAGCAAAAGTTAGTAGCCAGAGATAGGTTTCTGATAAAAGGTAAGAAAAGAGATCTATCCTCTAAGAATTTTGGAATTGGGATAGAGACAGATATCTTAAACTCAGTTGTTTTCTGAAGAGTAGAGGGATTTGCCTAAAAAGCAGAGGAACTGGTCTGCAGCATGAGAAAAAAAACTGAAGGAAGTTACAGAAGGAAAGAATGTGAAAACAAAGAGAGATTGAGGACAGTCAACCCGCACATTTCGATTTGTTCATGAGACACAGCTGCATTTTTGTCTTTATGTTCTGTGAAATACATATGCTTATAATAAAATTTTCTCTTTTCTGAAGCCAAATTAAGTTCAACTTCTTTTGTTTGCTGTTGAAACATTCATAATTATCACAGTTCTTTCTTATAGGCTATTTATCAATAATGATTATTTCTTAGGCATTACTTTTCCTTCAGATTCATAATTCATAGTCAATTTAGAAATTATAGCTTTAAGGACAATTTCATCATACTTTATAGAAAAATTCTTAAGTGTGCTTATGAATGATTGGTAATAAAGTCATACAACATGACTTAGGAATTCTGGTAAAAATGATGGGAAGGGTTTGAAATTGTTAATTTGAAATAGCCTTGATTTTTGGAAAATATTTGTCTTTGAAAAAGACATCAAAAAATCTATGTCAAAAACTGATAATAGATTTTCCATTTATTGATGTTTCTTACTTTTTAAGAATAAAGGCCTAATCTAATAACTTCTGATTGGTAATCATATACTGCTACTTTGGGTTAGTAATACTTTTACAAAATGAAATCTAGGTTTTAGTGTCTAATTATTATACCAACATTCATGGACAAAGTTGAAATAAATTTTGGTTAAACACTGAAAACTTTTTTTTTTTGACACTGTCTTATTTTATTCAAATAGCAGTCTGCTCACACATGGTCCAAGAACACCCAAATAATAAAGCAAAGATTGGTCTTCAGACATCATAGCCAAGGATGCCACGCTTGCCTATGATCTCGCCAACATTAAACCACATCCACACCTCAGTGGCCACCAAACCATTCAGTAGAGCTTCCTTAACTGTGAGCTGTTTGAAGCTACCAGTTTGAGCACTACTGATAATGTTTTTCAAGCTCTGAATAGCTGTAGGGATCTCAGCAGGGGTTGGAGGAACCAGCTCAACCTTAGCATAGTGCCAAAATGTGACCAGTCAAGGCTTCGAGTAAGTCACGGCAGCGTTGACCAGCACCGGGGCCTTCTCCATGAGGTTACGGGCAAACTGGGCCATGGTTCTAGTACGGAAAGCCCATCACCCCGAGTGACCGGCTTGAAAACTTTTAATTCTGAGCCAACATATGGATTTTTTAGCTCTGTACAAATACATAAATTACGCTTATCTTCTGTTTACAGGAATAATAAATACAAACACACTTAAAGCTGCCTTATAGTGAAAATCACAGCTTATAATATGGAATTAAATATTGGTGAAACTTTAAACAGTGTTTGGAAAGCTGAGCGTTATTGAAGTAGACTTCTGGAAAGGTTAGCTTTTTTTTTTTTTAAAACAAAATTCATGTTTTATTTAGGTGGAAATAAACTATACAAAATTGGTTTTCTTCACCAAAAATAACAGCAGTATTTTCTGTATTATTCCTTATAAGTGTTTCATAAAGGCTAAGGTATAAATAATCCTATATGCAAATATCCCAGCTCAAAATACCCCCCTAGCTGAAATGATCACTTGAGTATGAAAGACTTTGAGCAAGGTTAGAAAAGCTACTTAGCAGGATATTGCAATAGACGAATGAGAGTTAATGGATCTTTGTGTTACTTATATATCTATTGGAGCAATAGAAATAATGAGTGGATGGATAAAGAATATATATTTGAGATAGAACTACGTACGACTTGCTGATGAATTTGATGTCAAGGTTTAGAGAGGAAATAATGATTACTCCTAGGTTTTTGGCTGAGCATTTAGTGTGTACAGTGGTAGCATTTCCTGACACAGAGAACATTGGAACAGAAATAGGCTTTCATGGGAGTGAAACCGTGCAACTCAGATTGGACTTGAACCCACGTGCCGGTACTCGAACCCAGCCTAAACCCAGATTGGGACTTGAACCACTGTTAGTTGAGATCACACACCTTGTCTCAGGACTTAATGAAGCTCAGGTTCTTTATGTCTCATCACAGAAAGAATTCACTGAGAGACAAAATGATAGGTAAGTGGATTTATTTAGAGAGATACACATTCCATAGACAAGAATGCAGTCCATCTCAAAAGGCAAGAACAGCCTTGGGAGAAACACAGTCCACAGACAGAGTGTGGGCCATCTCAGAAGGCAAGAGGCCCTGAAATATGGCGTGGTTAGTTTTTATGGGCTGGGTAATTTCATAGGCTAATGAGTGGGAGGATTATTCCAACTATTTCGGGGAAGAGTTGGGGATTTCCAGGAATTGGGCCACCGCCCACTTTTTGGTCTTTTATGGTTGGCCCTGGAACTGTCATGGCACTGGTGGGTGTGTCATTTAGCATGCTAATGTATTACAATGAGGGTATAATGAAGTTCAAGATCTACGGGAAGTCAAATCTTCTGCCATCTTGGACCTAATACCAGTTTTTGTCATGTCCTATGGCTATGTCATTCTTTAAAGGTTTTGCCCTACCCCGTTCCCTCCTGCTTCAGGAGTAGGACTGTTGGGGAAATGACTTACTACTAGACTGTTAAATATTAATATATGTGTGTGTGTGTGTGTGTGTGTGTGAGAGAGAGAGAGAGAGAGAGAGAGAGAGACTGAGAGAGAGAGAGAGGAGTTTGGTTGACTTATTCAGGGGAGAATCAAAGTTAGAAAGGAGGATAAATGGGAGGCAGTTGATCAAGATGGCCTTAAAATTTCCCTCAGGTTGACTAAACGTTAGACAGCCTTCTGACTCTTAAGCTCCTGATCTCCCTTTTCCTAGAGCATTTACTTTAGATCACTTGTAAATTCCCCTTAGGATATAAATCTTTTTAAAAGCCTTTTGCCAGTTTTATAACCCATGAATGACTTTCTCAAGGACCTGAGGGCCGTCCCTTTGAAATGTAATCATCAAGGAAGGTAAAGTCCTTATCTCTCAGTTTCTGGAGGAAAGCAGGAACCTAACTTCAATGGGCTCTAAATAGGCAAACACAAATAGCCTAATAAGAGTTATACATTTGCAAACTCAGACATAACTCACTATACTCAACATCTCCCATTGATTAACCTTCCCTGTAACTTCTTTTAAATTAATGGAACATGACATTTAGGCCCTTGCTCCTGTGATCTCAGGACCAGCAACAGCAGCCGTCCTGGGTGCTGGTTGGAAATGAAAAGAGTTCAAATCCCAACGCAGGTCTACTAAATCATAATCTGCGTTTTTAGTTAGATCCTCAGGGGATTCATATACACACTAAAGTTTGAGAAACACTGCATTAGATTACCTAGGGAGGGAAACTAGACTTCAAAGGCAGTGGGGGTGGGTAATGAAGAATGAAACAGTGGACTGGTTGTGTAGTTAAAGTTGAAATATTATTAGAGTGTGGGCTGTAGAATAAATTAGATGGAAGGATGGGCTAGCCTGGCCAAAGAGAGGGATGTGGATATAAGGTGAGTTAGTGCGGTTGTTGATAATAGCATGGTCAAATGTACAATCACAATAGGGTTGACTGGCAGTAATCTGGGGGCTAGATTCGTCTTTGAGAGGTCTTTAAAGGTTATGGCTGTCTAAGTAAGTATATTGGGCAATGGCATGAGTATCAAATATTTTGTGTTTTTAAAAGTCAAGGGAAGGAAGCATGGTTTAGAAGTATCAATAACACCCTTGTGTTATCTTCCAGTTGTGAGGTACATACGAAGGGGAAATTAAAAAGTAGCCTTGTCTTGAGAGGGCTAGGTGGAGGCTGTGACCTCAGGAAAGAGCCAGGATTTAGATGAGACAGGAGTTGGCAAACTTTCTGTACAGGTCCACCTAGCAAATATTTTAGGCTTTGTAGGCCACCTGGTCTCTGCCACAGCTACTCAACTCTGCTCTTATAGTGGGAAAGTAGCCATAGACCTTATGTAATTGAATGAGTGATTCAATAAAACTTTATTTACAAAAAATAGGCATCAGGCTGAATTTGACCTGGAGGCTATAGTTTGCAGACTCCTGAGTTAAGGTATCAAGGTAAAGAAAGTGATGATGATGATAGTATGGGGATATTTAATCCTGGATTTCAGAGGAATCTAGAAAACACTGGGATGCTGAAGAGCTGTGGTAGATTTGTGTCAAGTTAGGAGATATATAAAGCAGTGTGGCACAAACTGTGAGTGAGCCGGGATTTCTGCTGGTAATGTAAATAAAAAGCAACATGAGGCATGGAAAAGTAGTCCTGATATTCTTTAAAAATTTTGAATTAACCACATATTTCACAATATTTTATACATGCACAATAATATAAACTGTATAGAAGCTATATAAAACAAGATGAAACTCATGTGTCCAGGTTAAGGAACAGGATGTTAGGAATATTTTGAAGCCCCTGTGCGTCCCCTCATATTCTTATTCATCTCCTCTCTCCAAAGGCGAGCTCTGCTCTAAATTTTGTGTTTATCCTTTCCCAGTTTTTCTGTACCTGGAACTCAGTTAAAGAACAAATCTAGAATTTAGAAGACTGAATAGAGACCTCTGGAGAGATTGAGAAATTTCTCTCCCAGAGGTGTGTATTTACATTACAAAGGCAGATAAAATCTGATGTCAGTCATCCATTTACATTCCAAAGGGTTAAAAATTGGGAAACTTCCTCTTCACTTCCCAGAGAAGATTTGTTTATCCCAGGAAGATAAAGTTTATTTCTCTCTCTCTGGAGGAGAGGGAGGCAGCTGGGCAGTGTGTAATCCCTATTTGCTCCCAGAATTATAATTTTGGGGTTTTTCTCCTTTGGGGCAAGAAACCTCCTTTGTGCACTTGCAGGCCCAACCATATGGCTCTCATTGCATCAGCTGGAAGGCGGAAAATGAGGTATGGGGAACAGAAGTGCTTACTGTTGTATTAGTAATCTTCCCTGATCCAGAAACCTCATGTTTGCTTTCAGGACAAAGTAAACGAATATAGATATCCAACACCTACCATCATCAACAGCAAATACATATTCTTGTCAAGTGTGCCCTGGGTTCTGAGAGTTCAGAAGTCCTATTTCTCCAAGGTATACAACAGGTTCACCATGGACACAGCAAGAGCTTTATTGAATTATAAGCTGTGTCATCTGCCTGGAACTTTGGGCTTCCCATGTTCAGGGGCTAGCAGATGAGAAGATTCATCGCAGGGGCAATCGACTTGCTTTATCAGAAGGTAGGGCTGCTGTTACACAGTAGGGACAGGGAAGAATATGTTCATCTACTTGGGCACTGCTTGATAATTCCTTATATAATTTTAATGGTCAGTGGACAGGTGTAACCACCACAACCTGGGAACATAGTGTCCAAGGCTCAGACCCCTCAAGGATGAGGCACTGTGTCACACTACCCAGTAAGAAGTGCTAGCTTAGGAGAGAAGAATCTACAATGGGTGGTAGAAGACAGAGATGATGTCTGTTATAATCCTGACAGCAGCTGCAGTGGTGATGACTGTCCTTTGTCCCAGTGACCGTCCTTTTATACGTTTCCACTAGGAAAAGAAGCCTATAATCCTCTATGAGCCACTCCCAGAATTTATAAGGATATTCAAGAAGCACAAGGAGTAGACTTCAGTGGACTCTATGCTGCACTGCCAAGATCCTTCTTTAAGATTGAAGGACTTATTCTCTCAGCCTCTGGGAGCACTCTGGCAGACAGCCCTCAGTTGTCATCTCACCCAAAGTCATATTCCCATCTTGGGGCAGCCCACATCCAGTGACTGTTCAATGCAGGAGTATAAAGGCTTTATAAAGTATAAAGGCTGCTTCTACTGACCACCTTCTCCCTCTGCCCCTCCTCCTTTCTTCCCTGTCCACAGCTGTTGATTCCAAGAGTAGTCCCTTATAACTCCCCAGATGCTAATTTCAGTCACTTGGTCTGCTTTGTTGGGAACCCCAGCAATAACACACAGCAGTTAATGAATTATTTTTAAAATATGTGTCTGAATGATGTGTTACTTTGAGGGATAAATATTGAAAGGGTCAGTTTATAGAAGTTAAAAAGAAATATTCTTAAAGTTAGAGTTAAGGGGAAAATACAAAACCTGCTGGCAACATTGACTGGAGCTAAAACACCTGATACAGCACCTTCCCTCCAGGAGGAATGAAAATTCGCGGAGTATGGGACTTTTGCTTCTCAACTGTGTGGCAATAACGGTAGCAGTGACTTTACCCAGGAGCTTGTTAGGCTATCAGGTTCCACCCCGGAGCTACTGAATCAGATTTTGCATTTTACAAGATCCCAAGGTAATTCCTATCCAGTGATTTAGACCAGTGATTCTCAACCCTGACTGCAAAATAGAATCACCTATGAGCTTTGAAAAAAATGCTTATGCCTATGCCTCATTCTAAATAAATTCCATTAGAATCTCTGGGATATGGTGTCCAAGCATTAGTATATTATAAAAGTTCCCAAGGCCTTTTATAATGCATAGCCAGATTTAGTACTCATTGATACAAAGGGTCTTCAAGATTTCTTTTCCCCTGTAATGTCTTAGGTTAGTTACAAATGCCTATGAAATCCCTTTGGATTCCCATCACTAAGTCTCCATTTTTCTCTTAGAATTTTTAAGTTGTTTATCTCCTTTCCATTCTTCCAACCTCAGAAAATCAAAATCTGAAACTGTATACTGATCAGTTTGTTTATTGTCTGATTCTAGCCTCTAGAAATTGCAGCTTTCTATCCTTTCTTCTCAATGGACTATGGATAAGGTGAAACTAATAAATGGCCATAAAGCTTAGCTTCCAGGTACAAAACCAGTGCTCATACTCCTTTCAAAATGCTGTTTCAGTTTGGTTAGAAGGATCTTTAATTTCAATGTATTTTTTGGGTCAGTCAATGAAGTTTGGCCCCAAGACAAATCATTCAATCCTTTGTTTCTTCCCAGTGCTTTGAGACATAGGACCAAAGAAAGGGATGAAAGTATATAAATAGCTACAATGGTATCCAATTCCCAGACCACTGATTCTTGCTAAAGCAAACAAGTACAGAAGACAATTGGAAAAAAAAAAAGCCCATCACTTCTTTCTACATAAAATAGGAGATAATTCAAATAGATTGAATTATGTAGACCTGAATAAAATAACATTATTTTTATTAAAAAAACACACGTATTACATAGTAATTTTAAATATGCTTGGTGTGTAGGTCTTTCTCCACATGTTCTAGAAACCTTTCATTGACTAAAATAAACCAGTGAAATATAGGAAAAGGACATAATAGTTTAATATTTCGAAGTTATTTAATGATAAATGAAGAAAATCTATCAGTATGTCTAAATAGAAGTTTATTTGCATGAATATTCCTTGTACACTAAAGCCCATGTGAAAACAAATATATATTTAAAACATACATTAGATCTAGGAATATTTTATCACTGTCAAGGTGAAAGAACAGAAGAAGAAAATTTTGCTCATGTAAGTGGAAAATTTATCAAACTGCTATTAAAATTTGGAATTTGGCAGTTTTTTCATTATTATTTTTTTAATTTTTTAAATAAATTTATTTATTTTATTTATTTATTTTTGGCTGTGTTGGGTCTTCGTTGCTGAGCACGGGCTTTCTCTAGGTGCTGCGAGCGGGGGCTACTCTTTGTTGCGGTGTGTGGGCTTCTCACTGCGGTGGCTTCTCTCGTTGTAGAGCACAGGCTCTAGGCACGCGGGCTTCAGTAATTGTGGCACGCGGGCTCAGTAGTTGTGGCTCGCAGGCTCTAGAGCACAGGCTCAGTAGTTGTGGCTCACGGGCCTCGTTGCTCCGCGGCATGTGGGATCTTCCCAGATCAGGGCTCAAACCCGTGTCCCCTGCATTGGCAGGCAGATTCTCAACCACTGCACCACCAGGGAAGCCCCTGTCATTATTATTTTTTACTTAGGAAATAATATTATTATTTTTTTCTGAAGAGAGAATACATTAAGATTCTCATATGGGAGAGAATCAACCAAAGGTCAAGAAAAGAAACTTCTTCACAAATTATAACATGTGTGGTAACTTACTGAAACATTTAGTGACTTCAAGTAACTATGCATATGCATCCAGATGTTAACACTGGACCTCATGTTACTGTCGGTTGCCTTTATACATGAGTGACCAAATCCTACGCTTGAGATGGTGAAAGGGAAACCTGCAGGAATGGCCAATGCATGTTCACATGGAATTCTGCATTCCTTGGCTTTTTATACAAACTCTTTTAAAGATCATGATATCTCAACATGTATTCAGGACTATTTCCACTTTTAAGGAGTGGTAGTTTATCACTCATCTCTTTAGACCTTCAATTGGCTAAAAAATACTGACTGGCTTTATTATATATTTTCTTTCTTTCATTTCCCCCTCCTCCCCAATTTAGATAATTCTTTCCATTGGCTTTAGCCATCTAAAATTTCTCATAATTATACATTCATATACAGATATCCTGCAGGCAATTATTTCCTTAGTGTATTTGATTGTGTTTTCCCCTATCTTACAATTGCCTTGACCAAAAGAAATGAGAGACCTAGAGATAATTTGAAACTATTTTTGAAATATTTTGAAAATAATTTTGAACTGGAATACTTTATATCTTCTTTACAAATTCTAGCAAAATGATACTATCATTTTTCTGACTATATACATGCCTAAGGAGTCACACTGGTCTTGTAGCAGCATAGACATATTAACTTTGAAGACTTGAAATTATATCACTATAAGTTAACTGCCAAGATGAAAACTTGTTAATTTGATTTTTCAGGTAATGGAAGATTGAATACATTTTATGAATACTTGTGAAAATTCAACATGTAGAAAAAAATTCATTTATAGTCCTCTAAAAACTCACGAATGGAGTTGTTTCACCTTGTGAATAACGTCAGGCCCAACTCTTTTCAGAGTAAGAAGTAATATTTACCATTTAGCTCTAAGGAAGGAGAAGGAATCTCATTTGTGTTTATGACTGAGAAATTATTTGTTAGCTTGTTGAATAAACTCTTGTCATTAGGTAACCTTTTAAAATGTGTTTCCTTCAGAAAATTGAGATCACTTAATATCTGAAATATAAAAGGGATTTATAAGAAGGGAGGCTTTATATCAACAGGGTATGAAACTTCAAGTATTTTGATAATGTGTACAATTTAATTATTACAGCCTTTTAAAGACCATGTCAAAACTTCAGTTATTTCTAGCTGTGGCATCTGCCCTCAAGTAGCATGTTAATTAATTAAACATTTTGCCTACATGGGTTTTTGCCCACAGATATTAAAGAGTATTGTTTGGGCAGTTTTCAAGGCTACTGTTAAAAATGATAGAATCACAGAATCATTGGCAGAATCCAGTCGTGTCATGGTGTGATGACAGGTTCTCTGACAGCAGAGCCTAGGGAAAATACTTCTGTAAACAGCCTTCCCAGATTAAGAGAAAAAAATCCTGTTACCCCTTTTCCCCTCTGCTCTTGCTCTTCTTATCTGTTAATTTTTCTTTCCACTATACCAACAGCAGCCTGGTAGCTTTAGTAACTAAGTGCTTTGGCCTCATGAGACAAGAAGCTTATCAAACTTTTCAAACTTGAAAACCCATTCAGTTATCAGCAACCCAGTGACTGTCACAAACAGTATGTGCTGTGAATCACCACAAAGAAATGAAAAAGGTCCAAGTAACAAGTGCTCCAAAAATGTTTTCTGCTTCATGCTTAATTAACTCAGATGATAAGTCTTCGATGCATAAACATGTGAACGTTTTCACCAGAACATATTGTCAACAACCCAGGGAAACATTATGGTGCAATAAGCTTTAGAGATAATTCTTTGCCTTTTGTTCATGTGTTTTGAATCGCAAACATTAGAATTCAGCCCTTTCAAATATGATGAAAAGGCCATGATTCCTAGAGCAAAAATTAAAATCAGTATTATTTTTATGATTGCTTTCATAATTAGGAGTTAGTTTTGGGGAGAAATCCAAAAATATTGATATGCTTCAAAATCTCTAAATCCTTTTCTGCTTCCATAAACCATATATTTTCTTTTATCATGTACTACTTCTCATAGAAAGTACTGGCAGAGATTCTATCACTTTAGACATTATAGTTAAAAGTAGATAGATTCTCTCTGTAAAAGAGCCTTCTATCAGCACAATCCTACCTGTGTGGGAACATTTTAGAGTTACTTGATGAAAGTATACTGTCACTAATGTTTCCTTGTTTGTGTATCCCAGTTTTATATTCCTTGGCATATAGTAAAAAATTCCGAAAACAAGGCTAAAACAAAAGGCAGTAATGAAAACAAGCATAACTGAGAATTCAGAAAGCTCTATGCAAATGGAGAAAAGCATATTGAAAGCAGTAAAAATGAGGAGGGGTTTACTCTTGGCCATATTTTCTTTTAATATTATCTGTTGTATAGGTTTTTAAAAAATATAAATACATATAGGGCTTCACATTTTTCCAATGTGTTTTAAGTTGCAAACGGCATAAGGAAATAGTGGTTTTTGTAAATCCAGAACATGTAGAATGTCAGCACCTATTAAAATGTGTAGATGTGCAGCACAGATACAAATATTAATTGCCGATATTCATTTTTAAATAACCAATTTAAAACTAACCTATAGGTTATGGAGACTTGACCAAAACTCAAATTCTTTCTTATATGTTTCTTCATAAGAAAGATTATTATTTCTCTGATTCTATGCAAATCAGACCTTAAGAATAAAACTAGGTCTTCCAAAATTTGTAAAACTATATGTGAAAAATTATTTATCTAAGCTTATGTAAGTGTTATCTACCATTGCCAACAATTCTGATCATGAAGTGGACTGATATATACTGAGCATCCATAGTATAAATCTATTAAATACCTGCTTCTGTAGATATTGAGAAGGTTCTGTCTGCAAACCTTTTCTCTCTCTTTTTTTAAAATATTTTATTGAAGTACAGTTGATTTACAATGTTGTAATTTCTGCTGTACAGCAAAGTGATTCATTTATACATATATGTATTCTTTTTCATATTCTTTTCCATTTTGGTTTATCACAGGACATTGAATATAGTTCCCTGTACTATACAGTAGGACCTTGTTGTTCATCCATTCTATATATAATAGTTTGCATCTGCTAGTCCCAAACTCCCAGTTCTTCCCTCCCCCCTTGGCAACCACAGGTCTCTTCTCTATGTCTGTGGGTCTGTTTCTGTTTCGTAGATATGTTCATTTCTATCGTATTTTAGGTTCCACATACAAGTGATATCACGTGGTATTTGTCTTTCTCTTTCTGACTTACTTTGCTTAGTATGATAATCTCTAGGTCCATCCATGTTGCTGCAAACGGCATTATTTCATTCCTTTTTATGGCTGATTAATATTCCATTGTGTGTGTATATATATAAACACACCACATCTTCTTTATCCATTCATCTGCCGATGGACACTTACATCATTTCCATGTCTTGGCTATTGTAAATAGCACTGCAACGAACATAGAGGTTCATATATCTTTTTGAATTATAGTTTTGTCTGGGTATATGCCCAGGAGTGGGATTGCTGGACCATATATCAATAGTAATTCTATTTTTAGTTTTCTGAGGAACCTCCATACTGCTTTCCATAGTGGCTGCACCAGCTTACATTACCACCAACAGTGTAGGAGGGTTCCCTTTTCTCCACACCCTCTCCAGCATTTGTTATTTGTAGACTTTTGATGGTGGCCATTCTGACCGGTGTGAAGTGGTACCGCATTGTAATTTTGATTTTCATTTCTCTAATAATTAGCGATGATGAGCATCTTTTCATGTGCCTGTTGGCCATTTGTATGACTTCTTTGGAAAAATGTCTATTTAGGTCATCTGCCCATTTTTGGATTGGGTGTTTTTTTTTTGTTTTTTGCTTGTTATTGAGTTGTATGAACTGTTTGTATATTTTGGAAATTAAGCCCTTGTCAGTCACATCATTTGCAAATATTTTCTCCTAGTCTGTAGGTTCTCTTTTCATTTTGTTTATGGTTTCCTTTGCTGTGCAAAAGCTTGTAAGTTTGATTAGGTCCCATTTGTTTATTTTTGCTTTTATTTCTATTGCCTTGGGAGACTGACCTAAGAAAACATTGGTACGATTTATGTCAGAGAATGTTTTGCCTATGATCTCTTCTAGGAGTTTTATGGTGTTGTGCCTTATGTTTAAGTCTTTAAGCCATTTTGAGTTTATTTTTGTGTATGGTGTGAGGGTGTGCTCTAACTTCACTGGTTTACATGCAGCTGTCCAACTTTTCCCACACCACTTGTTGAAAAGACTGTCTTTTCCCCATTGTATATCCTTGCCTACTTTGTTGAAGATTATTTGTCCATAGGTGTGTGGGATTATTTCTGGGCTTTCTGTTCTGTTTCATTGATCCATATGTCTGTTTTTGTGCCAGTACTGCACTGTTTTGATTACTGTAGTCTGAAGCCTGGGAGGGTTATTCCTCCTGCTTTGTTCTTTTTCCTGAGAATTGCTTTGGCAATTCTGGATCTTCTATGTGCAAACCTCTTCTCTTCTCTAGCTACACTGTCTAGGTGAGGATTCTGGTTTTATTGATAATGTCAAATATCTTTCCAAAGAGGTTGTACCAGTTCATACTCCTGTCAGAAATATGTAAAAGTTCCTGTTGATGAACATACTCACCTATATTTAGTATAATAAGACTTTTTTATTTTTTGTCAGTGTAAGATGATATTTGATCATTTCCCTGCTAAAGATTAGTGTATTTTTATATGTTTCTTGCCCAATCATGTTTCCTTTCTGTAAATGCATCTTTATGAATTTGGCCATTTTTTATTTCAATTTCTTTCATCTATCCTATATTTATTGTGGGAGAACTTTACATGTTATATTGCCAGTCCCCAGTTTTATGTTTTGAAATATCTTTCCCCATTGTCTTTGTGGTAATTTTTAATAAACAGAAGTTCTTAATTTTAATAGAGCCCAATTCGTCAAAATTTTCTTTGTGATTTTGTGCTTTTTTGTTTTAAAAACTCCTATTTAGACTTGTAAAGTGAGTCTCTTAAATTTTCTTCTAGGAGTTAAAAATTTTTACCTTTCATACTTTTGTCTCTCATACTTAAGTCCATAATCTATCTGAAATTGATATGAGTGTATGAATTGGCATACTCTTTTCTTGATGGAAAACAATATACACTTTTGTCATATATCGATTTTTTTGTGTGTAGTTTATTTCCAGTCTCTCTCTTCTTTCATTGGTCAGTATTATACCATTGTGTTAATAATACAATATTTTAGTGATATCATATGTTAAGACCTATTGTAAATCTAGATCATCCTTGTTCTTATTTTTCAGGAGTCTTGATTATTTTTGGCAGTTTTCTCTTTCATCTATTAAAGGTTTTGACTAGGATAACAGATCAATTTTTGGAGACATTTTATTTTCTAGTATAAAGCTTTTCCTGATTATAAACATGGACTAGATCTAGGTCTTTCAAAATTTATCCCGGTCCTCTTTTATCGTTTTTATAACCTATAACTTTCTATAGGTTTTATAATATTTTTACATCATTTGTAAGATGTATTCCTTGAAACCTTACTTTTTTTCATGATAATGTAAGTGGACATGGATGGACCTTGAGGTCATTAAGCAAAGTGAGATAAGTCAGACAGACCAAGAAAAATACTGTAAGATATAATTTATATGTGGAATCTAAAAAAAAAAAAAAAAAGAACTCATAAAAAGAGAGAGTAGAATGGTAGTTACCAGGTGTTTGGGGTGGGATTGTGGAGGAATTGGGGAGATTTGTTTCAGGATGCAAACTTTCAACTAAGGGACAAATAAGTCCTGGAGTTCCAGTTACCAGCATAGTGATTATAGGCAACAATAGTCAACAATATAGTTTATAATACAATACTGTATTATAAACTTCAGCGTTTCTAAGAGACTAGATCTTAATTGTTCTCACTACAAAAAGGAAATAATTAATGTGACATGATGTAGGTGTTAATTAACACTACAGTGGTAATCATATTGCAATATATAAATGTATCAAATCAACATGTTGTACAGCTTAAACTTACACAATGGTATATGTCAATTATATCTCAAAAGATTAAAAATAATGTAAATGACCTGTTACTTTCAGTGAATTGAGAAGACACTATCAGAGTTCAAGCAGAGGAGTGATAGGGTATGAATTATATTTGAAAGAGATTATTCTGGCTGCTTTATGAATAGACGAAGATGAGAGTCGGGCAAAGCTGGAGTAAGGAGAACCATTCAGGAGGTTATTACTATAATCCAGGAAAAGATGATGATGACTTGACTGGGATTATAGAAATAGATATAGAGAAAAGTAGTGAGATTCTGGATATATTTTGAAGTTAGCAACAACAGGTTACAGTGATTAATTAGATATGAACTGTAAAGAAAGAGAAAAGTCATGGTGGACTGCAAGGTTTTTAGTTTGAGAAATGGAAAAGGTGAGGTTGCCATTTTAGGAAATGGGGGAGACTGCAACAGGAATAGGCTTGGGTGGTAGGAATACAAGGAGCTCAATTTTGGAAATGTCAGTCTGAGATCCCTCTTGGACATTCAAGTTGACATGTTCAGTAGGTGGTTGGATGTAAGAGTCTGGAGTTTAGGGGAGAAAACTGGGTTGGAGATAAATTTGTAGGTCATCCCGTTAATAGGATTTTCCCAAGTCCTGAGACTGGATGATATGACAACAGAACTTAGTATAAGTTTTAAAAAGGTAAGAGCTCTAAGGACTAAAGCCTGTTGAACAATATTTAGAGATGTGGTCATAAGGAGCAACCAGCAAAGGAGACTTATAGGGATCACCCAGAGATGTATTAGAAAAAGTAGTCCTTTTAACTGGACTCAACATTTAAAAAAAAAATTAAATAGAAATGTTTGAGCAACTCCTGGTAGATCAAGTAAGATAAGATTAAGATTTTACCATTTACTTAGCAACATGGAACCATTGGCGACCTAGATAAGAGGATTTTGGCGGGGTGTTAGGGATGCAAACATGACTCCAGAACACTCAAAAGCAAATTTGTGGAGAGAAATTATGTCCAGCTTCATGTGAATACTTTTTGGCTGGCCTGTTGGAGGATGAAAGAATATGTGAAGCAGAGAAGCATCCCTAGCCTACTCAGTAGCTGATCATAGATACATGAGTGAAAAAGCCAAGACCAATTAGATCTGCCAAACTGATCCCAATCCAAACCTCCAATCTTCTGAATTAAAAAAAAAAAATTAAGAAAAAGAAGATACAGACAACAACAAACCCAGGATAATATGAAAGAAGGAACGCTCAGGAAACAAGACTTCTTAGAGATTAAAATTAATACAGTAGAAATATATTCAAAGAAGGGCTAGAACACAAAATTGAGGAAATCACTCAGTAAGTGGTGAAAAAAAGACAATGATAAAAAAACTTGAAATGAGAAAGTTAAAGGACTAAACTAAGAATTTCAATTCAGATGTGAACATAAATTTCAGAAAAAACAGAAAACTGAAGGTAGCAGCTTATTAAAGACATTTTAAAAAATCCCCAAAGTGAAGGGCCTGTGTTTCCATATTAAAAGGGAGGTCAGAAGAAAAAAAATTAAAAGCATATCATGATCTAATTTTAGAACACTGAAAATAAAGAGAAGGTCCTGTATTTGTTTTCCAGGGCTTCTGTAAGAAAGTACCCCAAACTGAGTGACTTAAAAAAAAAATTATTGTCTCACAGTTTGGGAAGCTAGAAGCACAAGATCAAGGTGTTAGCAGACCTGGTTTCTTTCGAGGGCTGTGCAGGAAGGACCTATTCCAGGCCTCTCTCCTTGGCTTGTAGATGACCGTATTCTTTCTGTGTCTCTTCCTATTGTCTTCCCCCATGTGTGTTTACTCTTTGTCCAAATTTTCCCTTTTTATAAGAACATCAATCAGATTGGATTAGAACCAACCCTATTGACTTCATCTTAAGTAATTGTATCTATAACGACACTACTTCCAAATAAGGTCATATTCTGAGGTAGTGGGGAAAAGGACTTCACATAGGATTTTTAAGAGGACACAATTTAACCTATAACAAGTCCTAAAATCATCCAAAATAAAATATATATAAAACAGATCACACAGAGAGAACTGGATTTAGAATGACATTGGACTTCTTAGTATACCCTCAAAGTTCTTTGGGAAAATGATTTTCAACCTAGAATTCTATTCATAACCAACTAATAATTAAATGTAAAGGTGGGCTAAAGCCGTCTTTAGACATGCAAGGACTCAAGTGTTAACTTTCCCTATCCCCTTCTCAGGAAGCCACTGCTGCATATGCTTAATAAAAATGGCAGGGGTGGGGGATTGGTGGATTTACTATAAAGTTAATGAATCTTCAATTTTAGAATCCCTCACTTGCACAGTTCCCCCTTTCAATAAATGGAAAGGGCCCTAGCAATGTGGTGACATAATCAAATGATTTTGAAAAAATTTTAAAGAAAGATAACCACTATTGGTTAAGACAGTCACATTTCCTTGTATAGGTGTGTTAGGCATTTTGGGGATCCAGCTAAGAAGAAGCTGTGTTGGAGACATTATATTGTGTTTAGTAGGATATATTTATGAGGCTTATGTCATTTCCATGTGTAATTAATGTTTTGCCAGGTGGTAGTGTAAGAATAGCTTCTAGTAATCTCCTGTTACCATTATGCTAACTGCCTTAGTGGCATCAAAGTTCAGAGCCAGAGATTTATCACTATAAGAATGTGTCCTTTTGCAGCTGACACCAGAAAGATCTAGGTAGGGAAGGAGATGGAGGATGTGAAATTTACAGAGGCGGAAAAACCTACCAACCATCATGCATGCAAATTGTAAGCAGAGCATTCATTTCTCATCAAAGCCCAGAAAAAAATGTACATTCTCTTCAGTCGGGAAAGTACTGGATAATATAGAATTCGTGACTATAAATGCACCACAATTTTTTTGATGAAAATTGTACAAAAATACAATTTATCTGAATTCCTGTGTGTTAAGGGCATATACTTGTATATGCAGTGCCACAAACATAGTACATTTGAGTATAAAGTTGTATGGTTTATAACTTAGCATCTTGTCCTGAAAAATTTTGGCAGTTCCCGATGAAAACTGACCCTGGATGAAACAATCTCTGAGTGGAACCTGAAGAAATAAGTCTCAAGTGACAAAAACACTACACATCATCCTGTGTATGTCAGTGTATGTGTATAATACACATTTATGTAGCTCAAAACAGGCTAGCAGCAATTTGTAAATGCATTTGAATTTATGGGACAGGAAATGAAAAGTAATAAGACAATTATTATCTTCAGGAGAAACAAGAAGTTGTAAAAGAGTTGCAGTCGTAGTGAGGTAGGAGGTAGATGGGCACCCCCAGGGTAAGCAGTTAGAGATTCGTTCCCTGTGGACTGATACTCCAAGATGAGAATAGCAGGACAATTGAGAGAGGAGGCTGGGCCCTTCCCAGATAGAAGATAAAAGACCATGTATTTCTCATTCTCGAAGTCAAGGAGACCTTCCCGACTAGAAAGCTCCTTGGAGGTCAAAAAGGGAGGGGTCGCCACCCCATAGTAAGGGATGTCAACTACCCATAGCCCTCTTTGCTAGAATCCATCTTGGCTAAGAGATGCGCACGCACACACGGAAGGATCCTGAGATAAACCAAATATGGGCTTAGAACCAGGCAAAGCAAAATGATTGGCTAAAGGAAACCTGGAAGAAATGCCCCTTATAAGTGATTTAAACTACTATGAGTGTGCGACTCTCTCTGAGTCCGCCTGTGTGTCTCTCCATACGTACCTGTACTTTTTTCCTCCTAATAAGCACTTTACTTATTTCACTACCTTCCGTCTTTGTGGGAATTCTTTTCTGCAAAGCCAAAGGGCCAGGGCCTTGTCACTGACCACTGGTCTAGTGGCTAGGATTCGGTGTCTCACTTCCGTGACCCGACCTCAATCTCTGACTGGGAACCAAAACCTTGCTTCAAGCCACTGCAGGCCGAGGCCACCTGAGGTCAGTAGTATACCACTTAGTCTCACTGTGAGCAGTATTAACCTCGTCAGAATCATGTAAGCACTGCACATTGATTTAGTTAATATTATGACGTAACTACATTAGGAAGCTATGGGGACTATGTATGAGAGTCTGTGTGCTTGTGTGTCTGTTGTGTGTGAGTTATTTGTAAGAGAGGTAAATTCTCATCTTCCATTCAAAACAAAATAACTGCCTAAAATTGAAAACTGAAGAAATACCATACAGGAATGTTAAATGCCTGAGGAAACAGCTAAAGGTGTATTAGGGGATGCTGTTGGAGAATAAGACTTATGGGTCAGGAAGAGAGGAATAGGAAATAGCTACATTTTGTTATAAACTTTGTAGTGCTATTTGCCTTTTAAAAGCATGTTTATATATTTTTAATAAAAATAAAATGTAATTGAAAAATGGAATCAGTTCTGACACACTTTCATAAAATGAGTCCTGTAAGCTTCTTATTACACTTTTCTAGATTATTGCTAAAATTGATTCACATTTTATTTTTGCATTATATAATGCTAGTAGGATTACTCTTTCAAGGTGAAGAAATGATTAAATGAAACTAATTATTTCTTTGAAGAAAACCTAAATCCTTGATAAACCAAATGAGAATTGAGATAGAGCAGCCTGTTTGAATATCATTGTGTAGAGCCAACACTTTTTTAAAGGAAAGTAGGATTTAAATATTTATGAAATTGAGTTTTCTTTACTATTTTGAAAAACAAATTATTAAAATTTTACAACCTTTGTAGAATTTATTTTTCTTTCCTTTCTGTACTAGGTAGGAAATGAATTAGTTTTACATTAATAAATCAGAATACATGAAAAAGTAATTGCTCACAAAATGCAATTGTATCAAACATATAGAAATAAAACAACATTGTTGCTTAGCTTCCTAAGTTTGAATTTATTATATTTAATAAAATAAAGATTAAAAATGTATGCACTGGGGTTTCTAAATGTAGGCACCATGCATTCATTCAGGTTTTGTTATAGAAGAAGCATTGATTTTACTCTTGCATCTACATTTCACAAAGAGAGTATCAGCGGAAAAAAGCTTGCCTCACAGGCAAGGTTGAAAGCTCATTTTCATTTTATTTCTTATCTTAATAGCAGGAACCTGCTACACAATGAAAAATATATGCTTCAGGAAGATTGAACGTGCTACGTTTTGCAGAGTTGTTCATCTTTTCTAAAGGACAGTTATCAACTAAGCAAAAAATGAAGAAATAGCTATTCTGCTTGGCTTGTGATATTATAGATCTATGACTGTGTAGTTAGAAAAATCCAAGCAGGAGAGGTTAAGAGTTTAAAATTTAAGACAAAGGTGATAGAGTGTTTTTGTTGAGAATATAGCTTCAGAGGAATACATATTATGGTGGGCATCCTGTAAAATGGCCCCCAAGAGTCCTTACCTCCTAGTATTCAGGCCTTTGTAAAATCCCCTCTCATTGAGTGTGCACTGGACTTGCTTCTAAACAATAGAATATGGAAGAAGTGATGGCATGTTGCTTCCAAGATTAGGTTATAAAAAAGAGTTTGGCTTCTGTCTTGGTGCTTTCTCTCACTGTCTCTTGGCTTGCCGAGCCTGAAAGACTTTGCCAGTTTTTGAGGCAGCTCTAGGGAGAGTTTCATGTGTGTGAGCTTGGAAGGAGATCTTCTGAGACCTGCCAATAGCCACATGTGTGAGCGTTTAAGAGATCCTTCTCTAGTCAAGCCCTGGGAAAACTGCAGTCCCAGCTGACACCTTTACTGTAGGCTTGAAGGATTCTAATCAGAAACACCCAGCTAAGCCACTACTTGATTCCTAACCCATTGAAAGTGTAAGATAATTTTTTTTCAGCTACTGAATTTTGGGATAATTAGTTATGGAGCAATAAGTAACTAATTCACAGGCCATAATTTAAATCCTGGCCCCACTTAATTTCTCTAAGTCTCAGATTCTACATTGTTAAAATGGGATAACAACTGTATGTAATTTTTGTATCATTGTTGTGGGGATTTAATGGGATAACTTATACTAATAACTCAGCATATGTAACTGCACATATGGATTACCCAAAAAAGGGAACTATTATTTTTATTATCCATATAATTTGGGGCAAGATGTATAGAATCAGTCTGTTCTTCTGTACTTAGATTGGAATATATCTTCTCAAAAGATCAGTAAACCATCATCCAACATATAATTTGCCTTTAATATTTATTCTAGGCCAGTGTCAACCTTTGCTGCCTTTCCATAGCTATCACCTGCTATCCTTGGCCTTAGACTCAGTCCTATCCAACCACTGAACCAATTCTGATCAACACACACCATACCTATATTAGCAATCTCACAGTCTCCAACCAGCTGGGTTTAGAATTAATACTAAAGTGCTAATCCCAGGACAAGATTAAGGTTGGGGTTTGAGAAGTAATAACTTTTTAAACTGCAGAATTGTCCCTATCTCTTGTTGGCTTTTTCCCTAGGCCATGACTTCCTGATTTGTACAGCATCCTGAGATACCATGCCTGGTGGCTCTGCATCTAAGTTTGACCCCCTAGACCAGCCATGCTTTCTCCCTTATTCCTGACACCACCATGATTCCTGAATTTCTGTTCTTTCTCAAAGGCAAATGCACTCTCAGTTGGTTTATGTGGATTACGCAGCTATATTTGTTAGACAGAATTTGGATAACTCCATGATGGGGATGAGATCTGTTATCATGTCCTCAGAATAATAAATATTGGGTTGGCCGAAAAGTTCATCTGGGTTTTTCCGTAAGATGTTACGGAACTAACTTTTTGGTCAACCCGATAATTCCAGCTCTATTGATGCCTCTTCCTCTTCTTCCTCCTTTTATCCTATTTATCGACACTGTTCTAACTAAATCTTAATTCTGTCTTTATCACAAGGTTGAAAACACTGTGCTTTTACAAAAGCAGTAATTTATTAAAATTTTATATGTGAGACAGCATGCAAAGAAAATACTGTTTAGCAATTGGGATAAAGTATAGATACCTTCCCAGTAAAAGTAAATTTACATCTCCAAAGATTGATTTCATTAAAGCGCCTTTTATCCCATAGAAAAAAAATGAACTCAGTACAACCCTAACGCAAACTTGTGCACTAAAGAAAGTACGCTTCTAAAAAGGATGATAAGTATGTGTATCTATATGTAATGCTATGGAATTGATATAAACTCTTCTTTATAAAGAACATCTTGACCTTTAGAAAATGAAGGATTTTTCTCTCCTAATTTAGCTAAGACTAAAAGGTTGATTTTTACAATTCTTCAAGAATTGTAGATTCAAGGCTATAAATCCAGCAGATTGGAAGACATGGTAGTGGTGATGGATTGTTGCCAATATAAAGTAAAATATCAGGACAATTTCATGATAAAAACATATTATAGAAAATCACAATCATTCTACTCACACTTTCAAGGAAGTTAATCATCCCTAAGCTAGAATGATCAACTTGTATAGTATTAGATTAATTTATTTAGATAAATATCTTCACTCAAGAGACTTAGCACATTTTAGGAATGATGTGTCAAAGTATGATAAAATCGTCAATCTGTACTATAGATTCTACCCTCATCTCATTTTTTTTTTCAGTAAGAATGGTGTTATAAATTACACATAGTGACAATGAGGTACAATAAATACTAATGTGTAAATCTGGGTGTAAATACCTGTGTTATAATGCCATGCTAGCAGATTTCACTCCCAAACCCAATTTATAAGGTCTCTGATTAATACTATGGTGAACCCTTACTCAAAAGTAAACTTGAAAGTCATCGTAACTACTAATATTTAAGCTGTTTATGAGTTATATGAAAGATCACTTTGATCTTAGCATTTAATGGATGTGTGTTTTTTCTTAGTTATTTCCTTTTTATTTTTCATGCTATAATTGCCACCTTTGTTGTTTCTTCAAAAAGCATCATCCAGGAATTAATTGACAAAGCTGTGGCTGGATATTAGGTCTACTGAGTGAACAACTGGGCGTTCCTTTTTACACTCTTGTGTGCTTCAAAATGATTTCTAAGTGGTAGCATTTTAAAAGTGTTTCATTGTATTTGGCATATCTACGCTGATTAATGTTCCTGATATTTTGATGCAGGCAAAGAAAGATGATATGAATTGCAGTGGTTCTTGGCCAGGACCTTTTGAGCAGGACTAGTGCAGTTTTTGGCCATTTGGCAAGTGACGTTTCCTTCATCTGTGAGCTTATAGAAATCCAAACTAGTATGCAGGACAATATCCATTCTCAAGAGATAATATATGCAAAAAATGAACAAATAGGAAGGACAGTCTTTAGTTTTATAAAGAATACTCCTTTATATTTATCATAAAAAATCAGGACATGCTAGCTGAGAGGAGAGAAAACCTCCTAGTACCCCCAAATGAGAAAAAAAGTTCTAATTGGATGTCATCACTGTCAATCATTTTGTCTGTAAAAAGGAAGCTTTTCGTCTCTAAGTGGAAAAACAGTGATCAGATTCTGTCTGTAGATGAGCATCTTTTGTCTTCCCTTACTGAGATTGGGGTAGGGTCAAATTGAACGTCTTCTGGATGTTGTAGAAACATCCAAGAAAAAAATTTTATGGCTAAGAATCCATGCAGGCAATATATTACAATTATTACTTCTGATTAGAGAATAAAGAAGGTTTGCTGAAAAATGTTTTCTGATTTATATGTTTCTTAGAGTTCATACATTCCTTCACTTCAGAAGTATTTATTGAGACCCCATTATGTTCCACGCACTCTTCCAGCCTCTAAAAACACACCAGAACAAAACAGAAATTCTTTCCCTCCAGGGTTCACATTCTACTAAATATTTCATTCTTTGATTTGCCAAAAGAACCAATTCATTAATTTGTGAATGAGTAAGTATATGAATTTCCTCTGACCTTTTATTTAAAAGTTCTCCTAAAACAATGGCTTTGTGTAAACATTTGGTGCAGCACTGTTGCACTCCTCTCTAAATCTGAATTATAACCTGTGATTGTGGCAGAACCACTAAAACTTTTAGTAACATATAAAGATTGTGTATCCTTAGAGACACAGTAGTTAAATGCTAAGAAGTAATTCGGATGCAGATTTGTGTCTATACCCATTTATATATCTACATCTCTATATTTATATCTAGATAGACAGGTAGATACTAGATATAGGTAAAAGTATGGGTATAGAGATAGAGATAGCAATTATCTTGCTAGAAAGGGTAATAAAACTACTGACAATTTATTTTATTCAGTAGACCTTTATCTGTCCTCCAGTATATACAAGGCATTAGTCAAAGCACTATGATGGTTTAGGTAGATAAGACTTCACTGACCTTAGATCAGGCTTATATACTAAGTAAAGGGTGGGGTCAAGGTATAATACAATAAATGATATATAAATTCTGGAGTTGAGATGAACCCGGGGATGAGGGATTATTGATTATAGTTTAAGGGACTGAGAAAGGCTTAATAATTGAACAGGCTATTTGTTGAGCTTAAAATATCCAAACACTTCAGTCTAACACTATTTTATTAGATCTTTACCAGAAGGATCTAAAGTCCTTGAAAGAACTTAGCTCTAATTAAATATATCCAAATCCATTTTCAGAGTCTTTCACTGGGCCTTGATGTTGAAAGTGAGTGTTCAGTTGAAGGTAACTTTCAGTTCACCTTCTGAAGTTAGTACAAAAAGAAATGAGTTTCTCTCTAATGGTTAGTGACTTCTCTGTCTGCCGCTAAGACATTTAAAGGTTTCAGAGAATCAGTAGTCCCACAGTTTTTGTTCTGTTTTGTCTTTTTAATGAGCCTGAGTAATCTTGGATAAAAAAGAAGTAGGATAATTTTTTTTAAAAATAAATTTATTTATTTATTCGGCTGTTGGGTCTTTGTTGCTGCACGTGGGCTTTCTCTAGTTGCAGCGAGCAGGAGCTACTCTTTGTTGCAGTACACGGGCTTCTCTAGTTGCGGAGCACGGGCCCTAGGCACGCGGGCTTCAGTATTTGTGGCTCAGTAGTTGTGGTTTGCGGGCTCTAGAGTGCAGGCTCAGTAGTTGTGGTGCATGGGCTTAGTTGCTCCGTGGCATGTGGGATCTTCCCAGACCAGGGCTGGAACCCATGTCCCTGGTATTGGCAGGCGGATTCTTACCCACTGTGCCACCAGGGAAGTCCCAGAAGTAAGATAATTTTAAAAAGGATGTGGAGAAAGAAAAGCACAGATGTACACCTGAAAAAATAATTTTTTATGTATTTTTTCCCATTGTATTGTAAAAGGATAGTGGAGAAGAGAGCTTATCTTCATCCCCTGATGAGTGGAGGGCTGACCAGCTCAGCTCAGTGATCCATTCACATGCACAGTGTCATCAAGCTAGTTGCCCATGTTTTCAGCTTTCTGGGTGCAAATAAAAATAACACACTAAGTCATTACTACTCTCCACCATTTCATTGTTTCTCTGGAGGAGGTGTCCCTTTTTAGGCTTATTTTGCTTGATGTTTTCACATGATTAGATTGAGGTTATACAAATATTTTTGGTAAGAATATCACAGAAGAGGTGTGTCCTTCTCTGTATATCATATCAGTGGGCACAAAATGTTAGATGTCATAACTGGTAATATTAACTTTGATCACTTGTTTGATGTAGTATATGCCAGGTTTATATGCTCTAGAATTACTGTTTCTACATTCTGTATTGATTAAGTACCTGGGGGAAGATATTTTGACACTATACAAACATCCTAGATCTTAATTTCTACTCAAAAGTTTGCATAATAATTTTAGCATGTAATCTTGCCATCAATAATTATTGTTGTGGAGTCCCAGTGGAAATTTTTAAAGTTTTCTTCAGTTTTTATACATTTATTGATTAGATTTAGTTTATAAGGAAGAGCTATCCCTTCTCTCACTTTTATATATTTATCTAATTATTCATTTATATTAGTTGGCTGCATGAATAGCTACATTATTCTATGGGTTATAATATAATACTATCATTATTTATATTTTTGCTCAGATTTATCCAGGTTGGTTATTGGAGCTCTTTCACATAGTCTTCTGTGTCCCCATCTTTTTATGAGCATTTTCTTACTTTTGAAACCATAAGATGCTCCACTAATTTTGTATTTTTCCTTCCCTAGACCTGGAATCAAATACTTCTCCAGGAATCTCAAGTTCTTTTTATTGGAAAGATCTAATTTTTAAACACTAAGGTCTGAATGCTTGGTGTGCTCTTTGCTGCTAGGGTGTCATTGATTCCAGGACCTCTCACAGACTAAGCTTAGATTAAGCACATGTACATAAAAACATATTTGGATTTCTCTTTGTATCTAAATATTTGTATATATATATATTAAAGACCATAAGTTCATCATATTTCTACTTATAGTTCAACCCCATAGGTCTTATTCTAGCCTTTCCCTTTCAGTATTTGCAATTTTCTTTCTCTGACACTGAGAAACCTGTCTCTCATTATCTGCAATTAACTTATTTTTTCAGCCCTATTATATACATAAATTAACTTCAGAACTCCTAACCCATATGCATTTGAGAAACAGATTTACTAACTATAGTACATTATTTGTCTACTGTTCTTTTTGTCTTTAGCCTTATAATACCCAGTCAAAATACTGTTTTCCAAAGTTAACTAAAGTCAGTTTTTTTCTTTTCCATTCTCTACATCGTGGTCACGTTACTTATTTGTAATACATTTAGGTTCCCATATCACTGTATTTGACTTTGTGTTCATCTCACATCCTTTTTTTAATTTATTTTAAATTTACAAACAGTAAACTTCATTCTTTGTGGTGTACAGCTTGAAAAATGCATGGAGTAATATATCCACCAACATAGCCTTGGCACAGAACAGCCCCATTGAAGTCTCCCCACCAATTCCCTTGTAGTTAACCACTTTGTTTTTCCCCGATCTCTGGCAAGTTCTGACCTGTTTTGTCTTTATAGTTTTGCTTTTTCCAGGAATGTCATATAAATAGAAACATACAATATGTTGACCAGTGGTTCTCAATGAGATAAAATTTTGTTTCCAAAGAATATTTAGCAACATCTGGAGATGTTTTTATTGACTGTAGTGGAGGGGATGTTACTGGCCTCTAGTGCATGGAAGTCAGGAATGCTGCTAAATATTCTCCAGTGCACAAACAATTACCTAGCCCAGCAAGTCAGTAGTGCACAACTTGGGAAACCCTGATATAGGTTTTTGGATCTGGCTTCTTTCACTTAGCAAAGTGTGTTTAAGATTCATTCATGTTGTGTGAATCAATAGTTTGTTCCTTTTTGTTTTCTGATTAGTATTACATTGTGAGCAATATCTCACATAGGCTGTTTATCCATTCACATGGGAAGGACGTCCTTGTTGTTAATCAGGTTTTGGCAATTACGGATGAAGCTGTTAGAAACATTTGTATGCAGGTTTTGTGTGGACATAAGTTTCATTTCTCTTTGTTAGAGTAGGATTGTTATTGTTTCTTTCAGTCTGTGTCTTTTCATTATTATAACACTTTCTTTAGTAGATTAAAATAGTTTAATTTTTATAGAGTCCAGTTATTATGGATCATGCTTTTGTTGTTGTATCTAAATATTCTTGACCTAAACGAAGCTTACACAGATTTTCCCTGGGTTTCATCTATACATTTTTTAGTTTTATTTTTTACATTAGTCTGTGATTCATTCTGAGTTAACTTTGTAAGATTCGAGGCATGGGTTGAAATTTATTTTTGTGCATAAGGACATCCAATTTTTCAAGTTTCAGTTGTTGAAAAGACTATCTTTATTGAAATGTCTTTCTCAAAAAATCTGTTGGTGTCAATTATGTAGTGGTTAAAAAATCAGTTGTATTTGGTGGGTCAATTTCTAGGTTTTCTATTCTGTTCCATTGATCTATATGTCTATTCTTTAGGGAATAGCATGCTGTCTTTAATTAATGCAGCTTTATAGTAAGGCTTGACATCTGGTAGTGTGAGTCATCTAACTTCTTAATTCTTTTTAAAAGTTATTTTGGTTATTCTAATTTGTTAGTCTTTCCATGTAAATTTTAGAATCAGCTTGTTGATATACATTTAAAAGAAAAACTCCCATTGGCATTTTGATTGATACTACATTTAATTTCTAGTTTAACTTGCAGATAATTGAGTTCTCAACAATATTGAGTCTTCCAATCTATGAATACAGTATAGCTTTTGATTTATTTTGGTCTTCTTTGATTTATTTCAGTAGATACATAATTTTAAGCATACAGAAACCTACATGTATTTTTGTTAAATATATAACTATTTCATGTTTTTGGTTCTATTGAAAATGGTAGAGTTTTTGTTTTTCAAGTAACTATTACTTATTTCTAGTATATGGAAATACAATGAATTGTATGTATAGTAACCTTTTATCTTGAGACTTTTAAAAATTCACTTATTGGTTCTAGAATCTTTTTAAAGATCCTCTGGGATTTTATATGGAGATAATCACATTTGTGAAGAGAGACATTATTATTTCTTTCTTTTCAATCTGTATCCCTTTAATCTCAACTCACTAAGACTTCCAGTATTATATTTTCTTGTTTGCAATCTTGGGTGAGAGCATTCAGTCTTTCACCATTAAATATGATGTGTTTAATGTGTTTGTATATGTCCTTTAATAAATTAAGGAAGTTTCCTTCTATTCCTGATGTGTGGCTTTATTTTCATGAATAGATACTGAATTTTTGTCAAGTGCTTTTCTACGTCTATTGAATTGATCATATGATTTTTTTAAATATGGTGTTAATATTAATTTTATTGATCAATTCTTGAATCTTGAACTGGCCTTGTATTCTTGGGATTAAACCCCCTTTTGTTATAATGTGTTATTCTTTTTATATTGTCTTTTGGAATTGATTTGCTAAAATATTTTGTGAGGATTTTTATATCCATATTCATGAGGGATCTTGATCTGTAGTTTTATAATGTCTTGGTCTAGTTTTGGTATTATAATACTGTTGGCCTTATAAAATTTGTGGGTAAGTGTTTTATTCTCTTAATTTTCTGAAATGTATTGCGTAGAATTGGTATTATTTTTCCTTAAATGTTTGGTAAGGTTCACCACTAAATCCCTCCAATTTTAGGAAGATTTTTTAAAATAAAATTTTCACTACAAATTCAATTTCTTTAACAAAATGGTACCATTTAGGTTGTGTATTCTTTCTTGAGTGAGACTAGGTAGTTTGTGTCTTTCCTAAAATTGGTCCATTTTATCAAAATTTTCAAGTTACAGAAAAGAGTTGTTAATATTCTCTTACTATCCTTTTAATGTGTATGGGGTCTGAAGTGAGGTTTTATTTTTCATTCCTGGTGTTGGTAATTTTGTCTTCCCTTTCTTTTTAATTTTTTAAAAAATTTCATCAATCTTACTAGAGTTTCATAAATTTTATTGATCTTTTCAAATAACTGGCTTTTTGTCTAATTGATCTCTATTATTTTTCTTTTTTAAATTTCATTACATTCTACTTTTATCTTTATGATCTGCTTCTTTCTGATTGCTTTGAATATAAGCGTTTGTCTTTTTCTAGTTCCTAAGGTGGAAGCTTGGAATACTCTTGAGATCTTTCTTCTTTTTCTCTTTTAAAATATAAGCATTTAATGCTAGATTTCCCTCTAAGTACTGCTTTAATTACATTCTACAAATTTTGATTTGTTTCATTTTCATACAGCAAAAAATAGTTTTGGTATCTTTTGAGACTTATTTCTTGATCGCATGTTATTTGGTAGTGTACTCTTTTAATTTCCAAACATTTGTGGGTTTTCCATACATCTTTCTGTTATTGATTTTTAGTTAAATTGTTATGATCCAGTAACACATTTTTGTATGTTTTCTATTCCTTTAAATTTGTTAAAGTTTGTTTTATGGTCCAGATAGACCAAATAGAATATAATCTACTTTGGTGAATATTCTTTTTGTACCTGAAAAAAAAAAAAGCATACTCTGTTATGGGGTGGACTGATTTATAAATGTAAATCAGGTCAAGTTGGTTGGTTGTGTTCTTCAGATGTTCTGTAGCCTTACTAAATATCTGCCTACTCGTTTTATCAATTGGTAATGAAAGAGTATTGAAATCTTCACCTATAAATGTGGATTTGATTTCTTCTTTCTTTCTATCAATATTTATTACACGTGTTTTGAAACTCTGTTGATCGTTGCACGTGTGTTTGGTTTTTTGTCCTCTTGGAGAATTGACCATTTTATCATTACGTAAGTCCCCTTTTATCCCTAATGAGATTCTTTGTTCAGACATCTGTTCTAACGTATGTTAATCTATATTAACCTCTCCCGTATTCTGTTCAGCATGGAGATTTGTACCCCAACCACCACAGCTACTTTTCCCTTTCTCTTTTCTGTACCAATGTGGAAGTTTTCACAGAACTCTCCCTGGTCTCTTTTGGGAGCACTTGGTGAGGTTTATTTAGAAAGAGCTTGAAAGATGAAAGATGGTGTGAACTCCTCCTATATCTGCAGTCATCATGCTCACCTGCCAGTCTGCATGCTACCAATTTGTTAACTATTTTTGCTAAATTCTTCTTGCTAAATTCTAATTGTTGTCTGATATCTGTTTCATCTAGGCAAGGGTTCACATGCTGTTTCTCCCTGTAAATAGGTGACTGTTTCTCTCTGTAAATAGTTGACCGTTTCTTCCCAGATGTTATGTTAGCTGATTGCCCTGTGAACTTCTCTTTCTCATGATTTTAAGAAAACATATGGAGTTTGTGTTTTTGCACATTTTTCTTGTAAAGGTAGAAAAAACATTATTTTCAGTGTTTACAATAGAGTATAAACTGTAAACTGGAAATCTCTTTAAGTTTTAAAATTTTAGTGACTATATTATTTCATTTCTAGAACGTTTTTATTCCTTTTCTTACCTATATAGGTATTTTAACATATAACATTTTAAATATTGTTCCATTATTATGGTGAGTCTAATCATCTTTTTCTTATATCTTATATTCTTATTCTTATATTGTTGGCTTTCTCCTTTGTGGTAGTTTGTCATCCTGTGTGATCCATGATTTTGAATATGAACTCAACTTCAGGGTTTTGTTTTGTTTTGTTTTTCTTTATGCCCAGGTCTGTACCCTGCATTGTGGAAATGACCTAAAGAGCCAATTTTTGTTTTTGCTCTGAGTGAACTCTGAAGAGAGTATAAACTTAGACCCTATCCTAGGATTTTTATTACTCATAAGTGAGTTTTGCTTCTTCTTTTCACAACCTTTGCTACCTCCACAGGTTTACTTAGTTTTCCTCAGCCAGTTAGCAATTCTTCTAGTCCAATTTTCACTGATGAAAATCTTTTGAGGCTACCAGTTTTATAGAGGGGTCAGACATCCTCTTCCCTGAAGTTCCTAGATTACAATTTCTCAGCACTCAAGCTCTGGACTTAGGTTCTATAGAATGATCTGATATGCCTGTGTTGTCCAGCATGAGCTTAAACTCTCCATGCTGTCTTGTTAGAAATTGTACCAGACCCAGTGTATGTACTTCCCCGAATTCAGTTGACTATGGTGTTCTGCTCAACTATAATGATGACCTTCTAGGAAATTTATCTCACAAGAGGCACACAGTTGGTAGTGCTATTTATGGCAGCGTCACAATGACTAGGTTTTACCTGTGGTTAATTAGAAAGTTCATGGATGCTACACTTGATCATTATGGGAGAAAATGTTCATTACAAGCATTGTGATGAAGGGTGGCTGCTTTATTCCTTGGACAATACAGGCTAAGAAGTTTTTATAGTGTGTCCAGCATTTGTAAGTGTTTATATCAGGCAAGGCAGACCTTTCCGTAGCAGCTCAGTCGACCATATAAATTAACACTAGGAATCCACAGATCATCTATGTGACAATCAATTCAGCATTTGCCAGGAATCAATGTCAAAATCACTGATCTAAATACTTTTCAAAATAGACCTTTTGAAAATAGGAAGAGAGGTTGCTGGAGAACTAGGGCTCTGAAGTCAAGTAGTCTGGGCTTGAATCCCTTCTCTATTGCTTAAACATTATGTGAATTTGAATGATTTAAGCCATTTTGTGCTAGTTTTCTTCCTCTATTGAGAGGATTAAATGAAAAAATATATGGATTAATATCAATTAATATTGGCTGTCATTTTATTCCTCTCCAATCTCATGCTCTCTCTATTCATATACATATCATGTATATATGTGTGTGTGTATGTGTGTTTATATGTGTACAGTTGACCCTCGATCAAAGCTGGTGTTAGTAGTGCTGACCCTCTGCACATCAAAGCTGGTGTTAGTGGTGCTGACCCTCTGCACAGTCGAAAATCTGCATATAACTTTACGGTCAGCCCTCCTTATCCATGGCTCTGCAGCTGTGATTTCAACCAACCGCAGACTGTGTAGTACTGTAGTAAAAACTTATTGAAATAAATCCTCGTGTAAGTGGACCTGTGCTGTTCAGAGGTCAACTGTATACATACGTACTTATATAACATTTTATATGTAATTATATCTATATCTATATACATATATATCATTAACATCACTAAGATCAGTTCCATGACCTCACTTAAACAAATACTCTTAACAACACCCCCGCATAAGATGTTTGAGCTAATTTATAATAAGTAGGAGGTCCCTTAGCACGTCATCATGAAGCTTCAGCTTCAGATTTTTCTCAGCAGTGTTTGTCTACCTTTCCAGGTTGACCATGATTCTTTTTGATAGAAAAACTGATACAAAATATCTGAAGAATTTTTACATTTACTCTTTTGTCTATTTTACGTCACTGACACCAACCTGCTTTTTCCTTCTCCAAACACTGTTTATTATGATAGAGTTTTCCATTGTGTTTTGGCCAGGCTTCCAGTGAAGATGATAAAAAAAAATATACACAGACAATGTAAAATACATATCACATATTTTAGCCTGATTTAATAAAAGAAGCATTAGAACAGGAGCAAGGCTTCAGATTTATTATCTATATCTGGATCTATCTTTTACTCCTTATGTGACCTTTGGGAAATCACCTGACTTAACACCTGTCATACAAACAGAAGGGGTTGGTGTTTGAGATAAATGAGAATTTTCTCAACATATGCATAGGCATTAATTTTTTGAGGAGTGAAATATTATATTTTTATTTTGAATTGTATAAAAATACTGAAATATTCAGATAATAACAAAAGAAACATGCATAGACTTTCTCCAAAAATTAATAAATATTAGTATTTGTGTTTTTGCTTCAAATAAAGTAAAAATATTACAGAAAAAATTAAATAGCTTTTATCCCTTCTCAATTATGCCATGTCATTTTCCCTTAAAAATCAATTTTAAGCTTTTTAACTTATGTACTTCTGTAGAGACAATTAAAAAAAATAGTTTCACTTTTTAATGTTTTTTAAAAAATATACATACTATACCTATAATTTTATAATGTGCTTTTCACTCAACATTAAAATTTTGAAATATATATTGATATATACACTAATTAGCTTTCACTAACAAATAATATTCTATGAATATGGCATAATTTATATATTCTCAATTGATGAAAAGTTTTTACTTTTTTATAATTACACAGATTTCTTCAATAAAGGCTTGTTCAAATGCCCAACCTTATATTTAGCAGTGCTATTAAAAGAAATGAAAGTAAAATGATTGTTTTTAAATTTAGTTATTTTATTTATTTTTGGCTGCATTGGGTCTTCGTTGCAGCGTGCATGCTTTCTCTAGTTGCGGCAAATGGGGGCGACTCTTCTTTGCGGTGGGTGGGCTTCTTATTGCGGTGAGTTCTCTTGTTGCAGAGCATGGGCTCTAGGCATGCAGGCTTCAGTAGTTGTGGCACACGGGCTCAGTAGTTGTGGCTTGCGGGCTCTAGAGCGCAGGCTCAGTAGTTGTGGCGCACGGGCTTAGTTGCTCTACGGCACGTGGGATCTTCCTGGACCAGGGATCGAACCCATGTCCCCTGCATTGGCAGGCAGATTCTTAACCACTGCACCACCAGGGAAGTCCTAAAATGATTTCTTAATGAGAATTTCTGTATCATCTCAAGAAATCATCTCTGTATTGAATACAGCAAATTAAATTGCTCCACATTGTGGGTAGAAAAGTGTCACCTTCTTTCTTTTGCCAAATCTTCAGAAATATATCAAAAGGTTTCATATGGATTGGCCAAAACATTTGTTCGGGTTGTTCCGTACCATGTTACAGAAAAACCCAGACGAACATTTTGGCCAACCCGATACGTTATACATCTACTTTGAGCAATTGAAAACAACTCTACCAGATCACCTGCAGATAATAATCTCTTATTATCACATTTTCGTTGTACTTCTACATGAGTTATTTAACTCATTAACATTTATTGAATATCTATTGCGTGCTTTTACTGATAACAAAAAAGAATATAGCACGGATGTCCTTAAGAAGCATGGATTTTTCAGCTTAGAATATGTGTGACATGGTATCAGAACGCAGAGGGAGAAGAGAGAACTTTGGATGAAATTGTTATAGAAATGTTATTGAGAAAGTGATTTTAGTCATACCTTGATATTTGGCTGAGAGATGCAGAGAAGAACAGAGTTTCCCAGCATATATGGGGACATTGAAAACGCAAATCTATAGATTGAAAGGTGGACTGTGAATAGAATTCAGAGCAGAACTTTTAAGTGGTGGAGCAGAGGAAGACATCCAGGCTATAACTTTATCAAAAGCTAAAAATCCTGGGCTTTAATTTTTAGTGACAGGAAATGTCTGGGAGAAAAGAGTATTTGAAGAAGAAAATGGTATGATGCAATTAGTATTATAAGGGTATTTTAAAATTTTATTTATTTTTATTTATTTATGGCTGTGTTGGGTCTTCGTTTCTGTGCGAGGGCTTTCTCTAGTTGCGGCAAGCGGGGGCCACTCTTCATCGCGGTGCGCGGGCCTCTCACTATCGCGGCCTCTCTTGTTGCGGAGCACAGGCTCCAGACACGCAGGCTCAGTAATTGCGGCTCACGGGCCCAGTTGCTCCGCGGCATGTGGGATCTTCCCAGACCAGGGCTCGAACCCGTGTCCCCTGCATTGGCAGGCAGATTCTCAACCACTGCGCCACCAGGGAAGCCACCAGGGTATTTTTGATAGATTATAATGGTGTTTGATCACAAATATGTTTCTCTACAAGATTTTGTGCTTTTGTACTCTATTAGGCTTGAATTCAGTTGAGGTTAACTATATAATAAACATGCATATTTGTATTTTGAATCAACTAATGTGTCTAGAACTTGGGAATACTGAAGTTTGATGGTTTAGATAATCTTAATAAGTAATTTGGGATATGAATTTCTAAAATTTTGCATTTTTAAATGAAATCAGCACTTCATTCCAAATACAGTTTTTAGCTAGTAACAGAATCATAATAGTGAGCACCACTGGGAGAGTCTACATATATAAATTGATAAATTTGGTACAGGTGAAGTTTCTTTTGCTGATATTTACACTTTTAAACCTGTCAGGAAGATCTTAATTAAAATTCATTTTGAAAATCCCATGAGTTTTCTAATGTCAGAGTTTTGATAAAGTACATTTAGATGTAATGAACACAAATTATTCATTAAAAAAATCTTTCCCTTGCATATTGATGGCTTTGAACACTTTGAAGAAATAAACCCTGGCATATGCTTTACAACACAACGTGAGTTTTTTTAAAAATCATTTAAGAAATCCATTGCTCTTGCTTATTCCATAAGGTAAGACTGCAAAACAAAAGAGATGTTGATTTGTCTCCACCCTTCACGTCTGTGACTAGCATTAGCTAGATGAACTTGATGTAAGTTCCAGTGCCTACAAGAGTTAGGAACTTCTAACTTTTCTCCATAATACTCCTATGAAAGAAAAATACCTGTTAATAAAATTTAGAAATTTGTAGTGTACTTTGAAAAGAAGCATGATTCTTGGATGAATTAAAAAGTAAAACATAAAGGCAGGGAAGTCATGTTACCAGCATTCGGTATCTCTACCACTTAACCGGAATATATAGAAATAGCATTATAAGGTAGTCCAGTCTCATAGGGTAACCAACTCAGTTTTAAAACGAAAAGTCTCATGTCTCAGAAATTTCCTTATTCCAGGCAAAGTGGGATAATTAGTCATCCTAGAATTGCTGACAAAAATTTTTTATATGTTACATGTGAAACAAAGTTTAGATATAAAAAGAAAATATAGTGACTTCCCTGGTGGTCCAGTGGTTAAGACTACATGTTTCCACTCCAGGAGGCGGGGGTTCAATCCCTAGTTGGGGAACTAAAATCCCACATGCCGCGTGGCACGGCCAAAAAAAAAAAAAGAGAATATAAAGCAGTTATATTATTTTTTTCTTTTGAAACTCTTAGAAATCTCTGTCAATATTATTCAGTTGTAAAGGTGAATGTTTCCATCAATTAAGAGAATGCTTATCAGAATGGGCACTTACGGTGATTTTCAAGTCCCACCGTAATAAAAGGATATAGTGGTTGAATAGGTTGAATATTTAATAGGTTCTCAAAGTTAGGCTTGTAACTTTTATTTCTTTATATCCATGTAATGCCTAGCAGTAAATGATTGTAGAACATTGTGGGTTGATAGAAAGGAGAGATATTATGAGAATAGGCCTAACTTTAAGGTGGACCTCAAGGCCACTGGCAAACATGCATAATTTTCCATAAAATATCATTGGGGAACAAGATTTTCAGAGACAGACTATGTTGCTGGACAGTTTTTCTCATGTTTTAATGAACAATATTTAGAAAGTAGGAAGGCAAATATTTAGTAAATTTCTTATTTCCCTCACTTTTTACAAGACAATAAACAAGAAAATATTTTTGTCCAAAAGACACCCTGAGAAAAGACTTACAACCTTAAAAAAGACTTGTGAAGATTTCCTAAAAAATTTTTCTGACTTAATTTAGGTGAAGGAATTGTCTAAAACTGCTTTCGTACCAATATATGAGATATATCCTGCCTGTTTCTAATCATCTAAGTCAATTTGCAGTAGAATTTTTTTTTTAAACCTAGAAAGTATGTGGATGAGAGCCCACTACTCCAATTAAATACAAATTTTACTCAGTGGTTTCAGCCACATTACAACTACCATAAAACAATTTGAAAATGTTATTGCTTAAGTCAAAATTAGAAGGACATTGAATTAAAAGAAAAAAAAAAAGCAATATCCTTCCACACTACAACATAACAAATACATCATTTATTTCCTAAAACTACATCCTGTTTAAATTAACACTCTTCTCAATACACAGTATATAGATTAAACCAGGATGTCAGGCTTTCGCCTTTGACTCATTCCCAAATCATTTTAAATGACCTGGGACTTTTATCATCTTGCCCCATTTCTACCATCAGTGATTTACAAGAGATATTTGCCAGCTAAGGCACAGATGTCACTGTAACAACAGATTTTCCTTCTTCTAGCTCCCCCTCCAGTATATATCACATTAAATGATAAACCTAATCTCTCTCAAATTTATCATGCAATGTCTGAAAAACATATGTGGATCTTTCCTTCCTTCCATACAACTTAAAACTCTTCCTAGCTCCATCTTTATTCACATTACTCTTCAGCACAAAATCACAGTGCAGGAAGGTGTTTCCATATTCACCCTAATTCATTTTTTTTTAATTCCCTTTATTTCCAAACTTTTATTTTATTCCTATCTAGAGAATAGAAATAAGTTAATTTACTGCTCAAGCTCTAAGATATTCTCCTCCTCCAAATTTACCTCATAGATAAATCCCTTCTCTTAAAATTTATAATTGGACTCTGAGACACAAGATTATTACTCTCTAGTTGTTTTAATGTATGTAATCTGCTCCGCTACCCCAAACTAGCAGTTATATACCTTAAATACATAAAAGCTAGGTCTTATATTTTTTTGTCACCATTTGCATACTTAGGACACTGCCAGGCATATAATATGTAAGTCAGTAGTATACTTACTGATTTATTGACTGAAATATGAAGTTGTTTCTAGACCATAGATAAGAGTATGGAGTTCAGAGCAAACATAACTTTTCTGTTAGAGCCACTAGAATAAACTAAAGCACAATATTTAGAGCTAAGACAAGAAGCTAAATGCTCACACTTACTAGTCTCCACTGAAGAACTTCAGGATAAATTTTGTATGTTTCCTGGATTTTCATGTGTTGGGTTTCTTTCTCTGACTTCAGAAAGAGTCACTCTATTGATCTCTCTTCTAAGTTTAGAAATGACAGGTAATAGTTTTTTTTAAAAAAGCTATAAGGAGTTTAGAAATCAAACAGTGCAAATATAACATGGTATTTGGAATTTTCAAATTAAAAAAAGAGAGAAAATGTGTACATAATCATTTTTAAGACTATGTAAACAAAAGTTGTTTTAATGTGAAAAATCAAAAGATAAAAATTTGAAAAAAAACCCACATTCACTACACACATAAAATATGTGAAATACTCATAATTAAGAAGTTAAATAACTGAATGGAAAATTGGGAAAAGGAATTATAACGACATTTCATAAAAAAGAAAAAATATTACAGGTAAATAAATTATGGAAATAAGTCATGAAAAGAATATAATAAATCTATTTGTGATGCTATGGAAAACATGCCTCCATTTTTAAAAAAATATATACAGGTGTGTGTGTGTGTGTGCACACACGCATGCAAAAAGAAACTTTCTGAGAAGTCACATAAACTGTTATCCCCGTTCTACTCTGGGAATTTGAACCAGATGACAGAGATAGGAGGAAGATTAACTTTTTAGTATATATCTATTTGTAATCCTTGTAACGTTTGTCATGCAAATATATTATTTTATAAGTATAAACTAATTGACCTATATGTATCTATAAACTATGTATCTATTTATAAATTAGTATATAAATTATGTATCTCTAAACTAATTGCACATACTATATCTATTATGTACCTTCTGTTATATATTGAATGTTACACATGTGTGAATGTGTTTTTGTATGACTACCTATATGTGTATGTGTGCAAGTGTGTGTATATATATATGTATATATATATATATATACACACACACTGTACAAGTATACATATACATGTATGCTTGCTTTATTACAAAGATTACAAATGGATATTTATTTACAGTATATACATATACAATGTATAATATATATAGTACATATACATATACATATGTATATTTATACACAGAGAAAGAACAAAACACAGAAAAGTCTATAAAATGGAAAAAGTGTTTGTAATTCTAATTCTAACTTAACCAGTAAAAGAGAATTGAAGAGGTTTCGATTTGCTCGAGTTCATTTTGATAGTATATTAAAACTAGAACTGAGACTAGAATCTATATGTTATAAATAAGTCTAGGGTTACTTGCACATTTTTCTCTGTAAATAAATTCATATTTTTATCTGTATAGTGTGACTTTATCAAATTTTCATTCTTATATTCCCTTTTGTAACCTTCATTGTTTCAACAAAAATTTTCTGTTTGATATTTTTCTTAAATATTTCCAATTTATTACATTTCATCTCTAATTAAATTTAATTTTTAAATTCTTATTTCTCATCAATTATTCATGCCCATTACCTTCCACAAAAGCGAAGTTTTAAGGCAGTTTTTTCTTTGGCCTTATTCTGCTTTGATAAAGTTCTAAAGTCAGCAAGATAACTTTAACTGTACATTTTTATCACATTTATCAATTTTCTTCCCAAGTGTATTGCCACTGTGGCTGTTTTTTATTGGCACCAGTGTGGATTATTACATTGAAAATTTGCATGGAAAATATTAGAAATGCTATTTTCTAGGATTCCCTCTGGAAGAATGTTAAAGGTAGCACAGCCATATCTATAACATCAATTTACTTATATGGAAATTGCATCAGAGGCTTCAGTTGACTTATATAGTCTAAGAATTTATTGTGGGAGCCAAGGATAGATATTATGGAAATAAATGAGTAAATGTTATAAATATTTGTAAGAAGGTGTCGGCATGCCAAACCTAAATCATAAACATTTTAATACTGCTGAAGTAATTTTTTCCCAAGTTTCAGGAATGTACATATGGGTGTGGTAAAATAAAAATGGCTACATCTTTTTTGCTTTTCGCCTCATTAAGAGGTGAGGACTAATTCCCTAATACTAATTCTTGTATATCTAGAATGGTCTTATCACTTGTTTGGCCAATAGAAGGCTGTGGGCTTCCAGGGTTCTGGGACTTCCAAGGTTACATCTTAGAGTCTTGCAGTATTCACCCTGGCCTCTTGGGATGTTTGCTTGAGGTGACAGGGAGGAAACCACCACCCATCGGTAAGAAGCCTAACTACCCTGAGACCACTGTACTGTGAAGAAGCCCATGCTGTAAAGAGGCTCAAGCTCGATATGTGGAGATGTCACATGGGGACAGAGTGTGTAGCTAGTCCCAGATGTTTCAGAAAACCAATTTAGGCATCAGACATGTGAGTGTGGAAATGATACTCAACATTATGTCCCTAGAATATGTGAAGTTGAGAGGGAACAAGAAAGCCAACCATTAGCCAGAGGCCCTATACAAACATCCATGAAAAGGTAGTCCAGAACAAAAACTGGTAATGCCTTTGTTCAGAAAGCATGCAGAAATTTGAGACACCCATGGGGAATTGTCTCTTGACATTGGCACAAATAACTATTATATTGGTGATTATTTCACACAAGTAATTGAAAAGGAAACAGTGAAAATGAGTGAATATCTAATCTTTAGATTTTATTGGACTGGAAGCCAATAGTTATTCACTCATAGTGTCAAATATAGTTTCTTCATGAAACTTTGAAAAGCATTAAAACTGTGTACGTGACTTCTGATAAATCATCCGAGTTTTTTCTAGTTATGAGTGCAAAGTGAAGTTTATCATAGAAAATTTTTCAGTTGTCTCCCTAAATATCACTGCACTGTTAGTGTGGGAGAATCACAAAGTTTAAAATATATATATAGGGGGCTTCCCTGGTGGCGCAGTGGTTGAGAATCTGCCTGCCAATGCAGGGGACATGGGTTCGAGCCCTGGTCTGGGAAGATCCCACATGCCGCAGAGCAACGAGGCCCGTGAGCCACAGCTACTGAGCCTGCACGTCTGGAGCCTGTGCTCCGCAACAAGAGAGGCCGCGATAGTGAGAGGCCCGCACACCGTGATGAAGAGTGGCCCCCACTTGCCGCAACTGGAGAGAGCCCTCGCACAGAAACGAAGACCAAACGCAGCCAAAAATAAATAAATAAATTTAAAAAAAAACACAAAAAAACAGTTTAAACGAATAGAACTGATATTTTTAAAATATATATATATATAAATATATATATAAAGAGTAATCATGTATTTTAAAAATTCATTCATGTCATGAATGAATAAAAATTCATTCATGTCATGTCAAAAATTCATCCATGTCACCTGTCCTAGGCTACTTAGGAGCTATTTAAACCAGCAGTTCAGGACCAACATTCTTAGAAAAAAAGTAGGAATCTGACCATTAGCAAATATTGGATGTCATTGCTGGATGTTTCATAATACTAATGACATTCAATGTGGAAGAAATAGTACTAACTGGGGATGGGATGAGAAATTTAACATTTTCTACAGTTGAATTAAGTTACTGTCATGCAGACTGTGACTCAATTTTGCATGTATACATGTATGTGATGGAGAAGTATTGAACACTTTATTGCTGTCTGTATAACTGGAAACCAAGATACAAGATAATTTTTGTTATTTGGTTAAATTATCAATTTATGATCTATGGTGTAGACTAGAAAAGGCTCATCAAGATCAGAGGGCAGGGGGTCAACACTTGTGGAGCACCCTTAGTTTTAAGTTCTAAAGCCAGATTTTCCTTCTCAAAATGTGCTAGCATCTGTATGCAAGTCTACGTAGGACCTTACTTCCTCAGAACTGATGGCAAACAATGTACCTGTGAGTTTTGTTTTCAGACTTTTTTTAAAAATCATAATGCCCAGAAATATAATGAAGCCACCAAATGTTTATGCTGAATTATTGTGAATTAGGATTTTCTGACTTAATAAAAGAAATATAAGAAACAAAACCCATCAGGTGTGGACATTCACTTATAGCTATTTGCCATTAAATTGAATTTAGGAGTCATGATGAACAATCTTATGCAATTTTATCCAACATTTACATGAGACCACTTTTGTTATTGCCATTACTAATGACTATTATTAATTTTCAATACATTTTTATTCTTTAAAAAATAGAGATTTTGTGCTTCTAAATTTGTTGTTTTGTATGTCCATTAAATATCCAGTAGATGTTTAAAACTTGAGAAACACTCTCCTGTAAACCTCTCGGATGACACTATCGTGATGACACTGCAGAATGCCTCTTCTCTGAGCTTAGATACTTTTTGGAGAATTCTCTTTAACAATCAGGTTTTACTCATACACCAAAAGTCCACTCAAATGTCCCTTCACCCTTTTGTTCTTTCTTGACCACGTTTATCAAGAAATTTATGACTGTGTAGAACATTAATGTGTATATCAATTTCAGGTTTTTTTAGGTTAGTTTAATAAAACAATGAGTGCTTATTAGGTACAAGGGTTTGTTCAGAGAAGCAGAGCTCCTGGGTGTGATACAGGATGAGGGGTTTATTATAGGGATTTGATTTTATACAATTATGGTTGTTGGTTAAACACTTTACATGCTTCTGCTTCTGTAACTTGGCCTGAAGTCCACAAGGCAGGCATTTGGAAAGAAAAGATGAATGTGAAGCAGGGGAGGACCAGGACAAACTAGAACCTGTATGTGAAGTGGAATTCATGTTGACCTCTCAATATTACCAAGCCTCTCACCTTAGCGATGAGGTTGACCGGCACGAAAAACTGGCATTCTTCATTATGTTGCTGAATACACTCCTGGCCTAGGCAACAGAGAAGCTGAAGAAGATCTGATTGGAGCTCAGAGAGCTGCCAGTTGGGTGCTGCTTCAAGCCAACAAGGTGGGCTAAGAGGTCCAAGACAATGTAAATGAGATGCAGCACCACCTGACCCCACATCCTTCTTCAGAGAATTAACATGGCTGGTGCTTTACTTCTTCCTTCCAGAGCTCATGCAAAAATATCATGTGGCCAATCCTAGCCAAGAACCATTGGAAGAAGGGGATTCTGGGGAACACAGTTCCAACTTAGCTAAGTGGGCACAGAAGAAAGTCACTACAAGGAGGAAACCACTGTAGAACAGGAGCCAGTAAGGTTTTCTATACTGCTGCTGAGCACATCTCTGGAAAGGGACATGATGTCTGAGGAGGTGCAACAGTATCCATTTTAATTCTGATTGGTTTAAATACTGTGGGCGATGGAATAGCAGATATTTTAAAAATTCAGGTGGCAATTGAATAGCCAGGGGCCTTGATAGGCTCTTATTAGGATTTCATACGATGTGTCCTTAAAATCAAGGCCCAGTAAATGTGATGGAACTGCATGGGACCGTATAGATTCATGGAGCAGAGGCACCTCCAAAAATCAGTGGGTATTGACCTTTGGATGGAGGCTGTTTGGTTTAGAAGTTACAAGCATAGATTTAGGGGTCAGGAGGTTTGAATCATTTCTCTTCCAACCACTAGCCCTATGATCTTGTATTATAGAAGGAGACGAGTTTGCTTAGAAGAGCTTATGGAATGAGTAAACGCAGAGCATGAGAAACACTGCAGTTAAGTTTTGTAAGATTTCTCTGGGTTTAGCACAAGGGCACAAGATCACAGGCCTGATGGGAATGAAGGAGACTGCAGAGTGGTGTTTCAGTGGCTGGATCCAAGGTCCAGGGCATGCAATGTCCTCACTGTCATCTGTGGTGAGTTTGCAGGCTGCTAACCAGGCTAAGTTCTCTGTTCTGTTTTTTCTTTTTTGTCTATTATTCTTTCCGACCGTTGTACAAAGAAGTGCTTGTTATGTTCTATCTATAATTTTCAATAAGAAACAGTGGCAGGCTTCCGTAATGAGGTAAAAACATTGGGACTATAGTAAATCATCAATTAAGAAAATTTTAGGTAAGGAAAGAACTGTCAGTGGACTCAGCAGACACTTACATACATGCCAGGACTTCACTTCCTGCTCCTGCCATTCAAACTATGGGTACAAATGGGCTCAGGATGTAGGACAGCCTACTTAATGGTATGACTCACAATACCAACATGGAATCTATTCATTTTGGTCCTTTCTCTTTAGGGACTAGCTCTGAAACTACAGGTTACAGATAGTAGAGGGAGGGAAATGATTCATAGGCAGAAGAGAGAGATGGCAGCACTAGCAAAGGTAGGAGGTAAGAAGTTTCAGTAAAGAGTTTATGTAGCTCTTAGCGCTAACACAGATTAGGTAGTGGGGTCATGTGGCTGAGTCTTCATAAGCCTCAGAGTTGGAGGGCACAAAGATTTTTTATACCCCCAAGGTAGGCAAGTGTGTGACTAAGAGAAGGATGAGAAATTCAAATAGGCCTTGAGTACAGACGAGTAGGCACGGAGTGCTCACACCAACTTTGTAGACTATTTTGCAGGATTTTGGAGACAGACTGAACATCTTGGCAAATCCAGGTAAGAATAATCATGAGAGGCTGATGATGTACAAAGCAGTAAATTACAGATAAACAAAGGACCTCCCCCCCATTCCACTTTCCCTGCACTGCATAGGCTCCTACAACCTGAGGAAGAATGAGAAAAGTGCTGAGAATCCTGAATTAGCAAGGTTTAAACCTCAAATTCCTGGGTTTGTTTAGCATTGACTAAGATTTTATTTTCTGCCTTTTGGCATAACTTAGCTGCTGCGTAGAGATCCAACAAATATTACTTGAGCCGTACATACGCGCCTGGCACTGTTTATTCACTGGGGATATGTCAGTGAACAAAACAAACAAGAATTCTTTTTTCAGTGAAACTAAGATAATATACAGAAATATAAAAAACACATAAAAGAATATAAAGAGGGATTAAGAAATTTTTATATATCTGTTAATATGTTTAGAGAAATATTTAGTGATTGTGGTTTTTGTTAATATATAAATATAGAAAAATAGTTATATTTATGTATAAAATCTATAGTTATACATTCATTTTATAATATTAAAATATACTAACAAAACACAGGTAAGTACCAGCATAGCTTTGAATGCTATCGAATTACTGAGGAGAAAGAATGTATAAAGAAATGCAACATGGTTAGGGCATGATATCTGACATGGATCCATAGGGCAGGAGGGATTTAGGCAGGCAAAGGGGGAATGAGTGGAGTCTGTTCAGTGAGGCAGATACATAGGGCCAAAAAAAAAAAAAAGAATTCAAAGCATGTGATTTCACTGGAGTAGAGGATTCATGAAGGGAATGAGCATGAAAAAACAGGTTGGAGGTGATTCGAAAGGATCTGAATGTGAATTGAATGAGACAATTGATTTCCATTGTTTTCCCTAGTTTGAATGTATGTCTCTTTCCACCTGTTTCTGGAGGACTTTCTGAAAAACTATTCAAGTTGATGTACATTTTAATGGACTGATTCATTTTTCAACTCCAGCACGATTACCTTAGCAAGCTACACAAATTATTCTTCTACCATTTCTAAATGAACATAAATAAGGTTTGAGTATCACAGTTTTCTACAGCCTAATTCTATAGGCAGAAGCCTACTGAAAAATTATATCAGGTAATTAAATAGTATATTTCCCATGTATCTACCCTATATATGACTTTAGTGTTTAACATGTATAATAAAAACATCTTAAATATAAGCCAAAATATAAGTGCTATTTAAGGACAGATGAGGATTTAATAGACAAGTATATAATAGGCACAATGGCAGAATTGTGTTTCAGGAAGTACCATAAAACTTTTAGGACTAAATTAACCTGGGCTTCTCAACTTGTATTTTAGCCATTTGAGTCTGATCTTTCTTATCTATAAAATGGGGATAATAATGTCTGATTCTTTGTATTGTTTGAAATACTAGACATCAAGATACATCTTTTTTTCCCTTAGCTCAGATACTTCTCTCCTTGTGACTTATATGTCATTAAATAATACTTTGATATGACAAACACTCAAGTTCAATCTTAAAAATAGTTCCTCATGCTTGAAGGCAGGAAGTCAATTTAAGTAACTTCTAGAGCATGTGATTTCACTTTAAAATTGTAAAATGGTTACATTAAAATGTATGAGTCCCATTTTACTTTCATCATACTTTTTTTGCCCCAAGGTATCACAGTGGACTATTATTCAAATATGAAGACAATTTTAGGAAACACTGGCAAAATTTACAAAGTTGTTTTTCTATATTTGAAAGATAATAAGAAGCAATTCTTGCTTTTAATAAATTATTTTTTAGAATTCTAGAATTTTACTCTTATGGAAATGACTTTCCTGAAAGTGTGCTGTCACTTACAGAAATAAGATTTATGTGTCTTTGGTATGTCTACAGAAAAGAAAATTAAAATCTAATAATTTTACTTAGAATAATAACCATGAACATTTATTGAGTTACAACAATGAGCAAACAACTATGTTTCTGTTAGGATAGGGAATGGAGCTGAAATAGTCTCTATATTACAAATAGTCATTCAAGTGTCTACATTTGTAGAAAAAATATTAAAACTAGTATTTTCTAACCCAGCAACTATTGGTCTATTTACTTCACATTGTAAAAATAGGTGTGAGTAATCAGCAATTGGTGGATCAAATTATTTGTGTTCTAAAATATAGGAAACCTCATAATTTATAAAGATACATTGTTGAAAGCTTAATTGCCTTTACTTGGACTTATCACAAATACATAGATTTATTGAAGGCGATATTGGCTTTCTCTTGTCAATAATTGGTAATAAAATGATAAATGGTTGATTTTACACACATCTTCAAGTCAAAAATGCAATTGTCTTAATGACCTTAAAATGAATGGCACAATAATTACTTCTATAATTATTACAGATATTCTCTTATGATTGAATTTTATAGCATCATAATTATATTATAAATGAGACTGATATGGAAATCAGAAGTTATAGTTATGACAGTAATTTTCTTTTCCTCAATATTACTGTTAAGTCAGTAGTATTGTCATTAAACTCTGGCACTAATGAATAAATGTAATCATCTTTACAGGAAGAAAAAAAATAGTGTTAATTATACAGTTCTCAGCATTGGACTGTAGAGAGATAGTTGTTGTTGTTGTTTTAGTGGAGATACTATACATTTCTTCCAAATCCAGTCTTCATACAGAGCAGCTAATAAAATCACGTGACTCCCCTGCCTCAAATTCTTTGATGGCTTCTCATTACACTCAGATGAATTCTATAGTTCTTATGACCTCTAAAGCCTCATATGATTTGTCCCTGACTCACTTTATAACCTGCTCTCTCCCTTCTCTATCTCACTAAGCTCCAGCCATGCTGATATCTCTTTTCTTCTTTGAACATGGCAACCTTTTCTTACCTTTCAGTGTTGGCACTTGGCATTCCTCCTTCTCAGAATAAACCTCCCCCATATTTTTGTTTGGGTGGCTCTGTTGGCATTATTTAGGTCCAATTCAAATGTCTCCCCCAAACCCAATGCAAAATAGACACCTCACCTTCCAGTCACTAACATGCCATTCAATTTTATTTTTGCTTTGTACTTAGCCTTTCCTGAAATTATCCAGTTTGTTTGTTTACTTGGTTTCCCAGTAGGATGTAAATTTTATGAGAACAGGTACCATTTCTGTCTTGTCACCACTCTATTCCCAAAACCTAAGAAGGGCAGAAAGCTTCTTAGTTCATGATGTGAATTAGTAAATGGAAATCAATCAAGATGTATTATTTTTCTTCAGCCCAGAGTTGAAGAAAGTGTTACCGAAAGTGGGGGTCCAGCTGCTCACTGCTCTAAAGCCAATAAAAAGGCAAGGTTGGTGGAAACTTAAGTTTGCTTTATTTCAGAGGCTGGCAACCTGGAAGGGGGGTGGTGGGTGGGGATGCAGACCCCTGTCCAGAGGCCGACTCCCCCGCTCCGACCCAGGACAATCAGTGGGCTACATCTTTTATAGACAGAGGGAGAGGGCTACATGCAAAAACAGCACAGTCAGCTCTGACAGTCGTCTTGAAATCGGTCATGCAGTGGTCTGCTCAGGATTGTCTTGATGGTTTTAAGTACAGTTAGTCTTTAGTTCCAGGGTTGGTTTGTTCCCATTTCTTTGAGGCCAGTTCTCAGAATTGTGGCAGCTTATGTCATGGCTACAGTCTGGTCATCATGTAGTTAACTTCTTCCACCTGATGGAGGTTTCAGTATGTATAATACAGCTGAAAGGACAGGGCTCAGAATATTATCTATAGCCCTTGAAGAGGAACTAAATAAAGGTCCTTGACTTTGCTTAATGACTAAACTATTATTATTTGGTCTCGTTGACTGTTTTCCTTTGTTTCTGCATTTTTCACTTCTCTGATTAAACTCATTCTTTGGCTAAAGTTTTTCTGCAAACAAAAGGCAGGCTGAGGACATGGGGGCAAGGACCATAGGGTCCTGCTCTGTTTCAAAAGGACATATCAGCAGAGTGACCATTTTGACTCGGGATTGATCAGTTAAGTGAAACCATTTGCTTCATTTACATTTAATGTGATTTTCATTCGCTTCTTTAGTCAAGTCAATCAAAGTAGTCAATTAGTTGCATGTGGTTTTTAGGGTACTGTGTTAAAAAAGAAAAAAGAAAATTTATATAAATTCAGCTCTCTCCAACCTAGGTTTCCAAAGCCACATCAACTTGAGGAAAGAAAAGTGGAGTCTTTCAGGCATGCTGCACATATATATGAACACATTCTTTCAGTTGCCCTGTGGCAGGTGTTATTTTCCTTCTAGCTTGCTGGGACTCCCCAGATTGCATTGTCCTCTAAGTATCTTTGCAACACTTCCTGCCTTTGCTGAAGCTGCCATGTTCTGTCGCTGCTGCTGCCAAATCATTTATTGCCAGCCCTGCAGGCACAGACGGGTTCTGCCGAGTCACAGTTGTACATGTCTGATGCATCACTACCATGTCTTCTAGAGCCCTACATGGGCCAAAGCATGCCACCTTCTCCATGGACAATGGGAGAATACTGTCTGCCCCTCCTCGGGGTGTTTCTGTTACCTAAGCTCCCAGGCAGAGTTGCTTGGGCTCTGAGCATCTTAAGAGTTTTCTTTCTTTATTGGGTTTGTTTTTGATATCATAATGGTTTACATTTTTAAATTTGTTAGCCTTTTTTGTTTGCTGATACTCAGTCTCTCCGAAGGATTCAGGCATAAATCCCTAAGACTTTGTGAGATGACACAATAACTTGAGGGAGGTAGATGTTATACTCAGAATCCTGTCCCCTCTCTGTCTCTGAGAAATTGTTCTAAGCCAAGTTTGTTTGTTGTTTGTTTTCTTTCCTTTGACCCTCATCCATTTAGACCCTAGGCAGTCTTAACCACCCCAGAGCTCTGATGTCTGCAGTTTTTTAAGTATAACCAGACAATTATGAATCTTGAGATAAAGACTGCTTGGTTTCAAGTTGAGCTTCCTGCTATGTACAAATGGTTTGCTTTGTAAATACAGTAAGATTCTATTTTTGATTCACTTAAATCCACTTAAATACCTTTGTTATATGTCAAAATTTATAAGTATCACTTATTTAGGTGAGTCTCCTGCCCTCAGGGCTGTTTGGGGACATTCAATCAGTGAACAAATTAGTAAATTAAGACTGCTATTAATACCATAAAGGAAATATACAGAATATATCATAGTTTCATTTTGTTTTAAATTGAATATTATTTAAGAGGGGAGATAGGGAATTTCTTTCCTAGAGTAAAGGTACATTGGACCTGTTGGTCACAAGAACTTGAACTTCACTCATACCAATATAATAAGACTTTCTTTTTGTAAATCACAGGCTCTTTTGAGACTCAAATAAAAAAGAGTACCCAAATTTTGCCATATTTAAAGAACAATGCAAATGTAAGTTTTTGTCCATCATTGTCTTTTGGACCAGAAATTACAGGGTTTTCATTTTATAGGGGAACTACAATAAATTCACAGAGATTTCTTAGAGAGCTCTGGTGAGGATTCTGGGGCTATGAAGGAATCAAATGAGAAAAGAATGCCATTGTTAATTAGTGTTACCTGATACTGATATATGAGCAGCAAGGAAGAAAGGTCCCGACAGTACTAATATCAAGATGAGGGTAGTGTACATACTATTCACACACAAAACAGATTTCCTGCCATCAAAGAGTTTACAGTTTAGTATAGCTAATTGGAAGCTTATACAGTTTAGTTTATACAGTTTATAAGTTTCAACAGTTTAGTATAGCTAATATAGTGTGTCATGGATCACTTTGGGAATAGCTGAGTAACATAAGGATTTAAGATTAAACCTGACTATTAGCAAAAAAAAAAATCATTGAAGGATTTTGTTGTCCCTAAATCAGTAGTTCCTTGACATGTGATTCAGGCCAAGTCATGGCCCAATCCAAATGTAGAGTTTCCCAAAGTTTATTAATTGAACTATCACAACTATCCATCTCAACAGGATCTTCGCATCTTGTGCCAATCCTCATAGCAAGAAAGTATAAAAAAAGAAAACTTTGATATTTTCCTATACAAGGAATTTCCTCGATACTGGTATTCAAATTAGGTCCTAACCAACTCATTAATGTCCCAACTATGAAAGCCTCAGTGACCTGTGTTTTGCAAATCATTGGGAAAATAAACACATCTCATTTTTCCTAATGTCTCCCTTTTCTGCTCTAGAGTGACAGTTCTCAAGTGCCAGAGGAGGATGATTTTGTACCCCAGGGGGCATTAGACAAAGTCTGGAGATATTTTGTGTAACTGGGGAGATGGTGTGTGTGTGTGTGTCGGGAGGTTTCTAGTATCTAGTGGGTAGAGGCCAAGGGGTGCTGGTAAACATGCTGACAATGCACGGGACAGCCCCTCAAAACAAAAAATTATTTGGCCTAAAATGCCAATAATGTTAAGGTTGAGAAATCCTTGAGAGGAAAATATGCTTGATAGCAAAAGTCCAAGACCATTAGTGGAGAACGGAAAAGAATGAAAGGAAGTTGTTTATGCAGATGACTGGCCACATATAACGATTCTTGCTTTAACAATACTGGAAGAAAAGTGGTAAACATAAAGTTATCTGTCTGAAATCATATCCAAATTTACTTTGATATTAAATCTCAGTATGCTGAGAATGAGGCATTTATAAATATGAATATGATTCCTTTGATAAATGTAAAGCACCCAGCAAGTACAGTGATTGATACGTTATTTTCCTTCCACAATAACTGTGAATATTTGTAATTCTTAACTTCAAATAAGTTTAGATGATAGAAAACCCAAGCGTAGTATTTTTTTCTTCTTTTTTTCCCCAAGCATATTTTAATTTATAAGACTTGACCCTTGCCTTTCCTCAAATTATTCCCTGTGTGATATGGTTATATAGTTATTTACAAGTTCAACCTCAGTGACCATTCATTCCCTCATAGTTAGAAATTAAATGGTACAAGCTTATATGAATATTATTCCATCCAAATTCCATTGGTAATTAAAATGTCATGAAAAAGATTAATTTTTCCTCAAATCACTGTGACACTTTAGTTCAAGAAAATGATTGTATGACATCTCTACATAAGGCTAATAACCTAATATTCTTATCACTGGGAACCAAAATGAACATGAAAATATTAGAGTTTACAAGTTTGTTTTCAATTAATATAAACAGCTGCATGAAAGTAAAAAAAAATAAAAACCTAAAATGAAGTGTTATTTAATTTGTGATTGATCTTTTTAATTTAGTTTCATTTATCTGAAATAAATGAGTTCAGGATGAGAATTAATTTATTTTCCTCTTTACTTTCTCTATCCCTTTTCATTTTTTCTCACAAAGTTCCAAATCAGTTTTATTGTTCAGGGGTTTTTACATGTTTTTGCTTTATACACCAAGATAAAAATAGTAGTAAATTTAATTTCTTTACCTCACCTCTGATTATTCTTTCTCCTTTTCGATAAATCATATGCAGACAAATATTGAGTTGTTTTTCTGATAAATCAGAGTTTGGTATATTTTCAATGGAATATTTGTTTAATATTTAAACACTGACATTTTAAAGCTGTCTAGTAGGTTTTCTATGACATCTCCACTACCACTTAAAAAAATAAAATGTGTTGTCAGTAAAGTTTCTTCTGGAGAACTGGGGAACCCAAGGAATCCCAAGACTATTTCAGGGGTCCATACATTCATATTTATATAGAGGTAAGAAATCCATAAAAGGACAAGATAGCTCATAGATTCTAGTAGATTGAAAACCACACTAGATCACTTGGTTGATCAGATAGGTTTTCTATCTTTTACGTTATTATAGGTGACAATCTTGCTAAACTACCACTGCATGATAATCTTTTTTCTTCTAGTTTCTAATAAGATTCTCCTCACTTTAAGTCCTCACTGACAACTTCCTTAAAGTCCAAATTTTATGAATAATGTAGTCAAGGCTCTTTAAGTGTTTGCTAGCATTATTCTCAAAGTTCACTGCTGTGTTCCAAAGCAATGCTCACATTTTGAGTGTTTGTTATGGTAACACTGTAGTTCTTTTACCAAAATCTGTATTAGTTCTTTATCGCTGTGTAACAGATTACCCCAAAACTCAGTGGCTTTAAATAACAAATATTTATTATCTCACACTTTCTGTGCATAAGGAATTTAGGAGCACCTTAGCTGGATGGTAGGATTCCAGAGTCTCTTATGAAGTTGCTGTCAAAATGTTGCCTTGGCTGCAGTCATCTGAAAGTTGACTGGTGCTGGGTGATCCATTCCCAAGGTGGTTCACCCACCCACATTGGTAAATGTGCTTAAGTGTTTGCTCTGTGGGCTTCTCCATAGGTTGCCTGAATTTCTGCATTACATGGCAGCTGACTACCCTTAAAGGGGGTGACCTGAAAAGTGACCAAGAGGGAGCCCACAACAGACGTTGTAGTCTTTAATATTCTAATCTGGGAAATGGCATACCATCACTTCTGTCACACCCTATTGGTCATACAGACCAACCCTGATGATTGTGGGAGGGGTTTCCACAAGAGTGGAAATACCTGAAGCAGGTATTTTTGTAGTCCCTCTTGGAAGCTGACTTCAACATACTCCTTGCAGTCTATGTGTCCCTCTGTCCCTGACCCTGGGGAACCACTGATTTGCTTTTTATCCCTATAAACTAGTTTGCACTTTTTAACAATTTCTAAAAATGAATATGCATTCTTTTGTGTTTGGCTCCTGTCATTTGGCATAATTTTGATATTTATGTACATTGATGAGTGTACCAGTCATTTAGGTCTTTGCAAATATTCAGCATTTTGTTTAGTTATTCATTGACATTTGGATTTTTGTGAGGCTCTGTATATTATGAAGAAAGCTTCTATAAACATCTGTGTCCACACTTTTTATGTAGACATATGATTTTATTTCTTTTGGGCAAATAACCAGGAGTGAAACAATGGAGCCCTATGGTAGGTGCATAGTTAACTTAAAAAAACTGCCAAACTGGGGCTTCCCTGGTGGCGCAGTGGTTGAGAATCTGCCTGCTAATGCAGGGGACACGGGTTCGAGCCCTGGTCTGGGAAGATCCCACATGCCACGGAGCAGCTGGGCCCGTGAGCCACAATTGCTGAGCCTGCGCGTCTGGAGCCTGTGCCCCGCGACGGGAGGGGCCGCGATAGAGAAAGGCCCGCGCACCGCGATGAAGAGCGGTCCCCGCACCGCGATGAAGACTGGCCCCCGCTTGCCGCAACTGGAGAAAGCCCTCGCATGAACCGAAGACCCAACACAGCCAAAAATAAATAAATAAATAAATAAATAAATAAGAAAATCCTTAAAAAAAAAAAAAAAAAACCGCCAAACTTTTTCAAAATGTTGTACCATTTTACAGAGATATATGAGGGTGCCAGTTATTCCACATCCTTGACAGCATGTGGTATTTGCATGCCTCTTAATTTTACCTATTTTAATGTCTATATAATGGTATCATGTTATACTTAAATTTGCATTTCCCTGATAACTGATTATGCTGAACATCTTTTCATTTGCTTAATTGCTATTGGTATATCTTCTTTTATGAACAGGGCTTGCTATTGAAATCCTCTGCACTTTGTAAGAGTTTTATAAATTATGAATAAAAGTTCTTTGTAAGATAGATATGGTATTGTGAATATTTTCTCTCATCCTGTGGCTTTCTTTTCATTTTCTTAATGATGACATTTCAAGAAAAATACTTCACATTTTAATAAAGAACAATTTTTCAATTTTATTTTATGCTTTTTATCAAATCTTTCCATACTCCAAAGCTATGAAAATTTTGTCTTAAGTTTTCTTATTGAAGTTTTATAGTTTTAACTTTTACATTTAGGTATATTCTCTTTTTTGAGTGAATTTTGTGTATGTTGTAATGTCAGTGTTGATGGTTTTTTTTTATACAGATAGCAATTGTTCCATCAAAATTTTAAAAAATAATATTCTGAAAAAAGCTTGCCTTAAAATCTTGGTTGAAAATCATTTGACCATATATATATATTTTTAAATTAATTAATTAATTAATTTTAATTTGGGGCTGTGTTGGGTCTTCGTTGCTGCGTGTGGGCTTTCTCTAGTTGCAGCAAGCAGGGGCTACTCTTTGTTGCGGTGGCTTTTGTTACAGAGCATGGGCTCTAGGTGCACGGGCCTCAGTAGTTGTGACACGCGGGCTCAGTAGTCGTGGCTCGCGGGCTCTAGAGTACAGGCTCAGTAGTTGTGGCACACACGCTTCGTTGCTCCACGGCATGTGGGATCTTCCCAGACCCGGGCTTGAACCTGTGTCCCCTGCAATGGCAGGCAGATTCTTAACCATTGTACCACCAGGGAAGTCCCATCATTTGACCATATATTTTTAATATCTTCTTCTGTGTTCTGTATTGTCCAATTGAGCTATATGTCCTTCGTTATGCTAATGCTGCAAAGCCTTGATTACTGTAGCTTTATATTATTATTTTAAAATAGTCAGTGTAAGTCATCAAACTTCATTTCCTTTTACAAAATTGGTTAGGCTTTTCTGGGTCTTTTTCATCTCAATATGAATTTTATAATAAGCTTATTAATTTCTTCCAGAAAATTTGTTGGAATTTGGGGGATATGTGTGTGATTGCTTTCAGCCTATACATCTGTTTGAAAAGAAATAATATTTAAATAATATTGAGGTTTCTGCTTAATGAAATAGTATCTCTCCTAATTTATTTAAGTCTTTAATCTCTCTCAGCAGTATTTTCTAGATTTTAGTGGAGATGTCTTGTATATATTTTCTTAAACTTTAGGTTTTTTTTTTTTTTACACTGTTGTAAGTGGAGTTTTTATAGTTTAATTACCAGTTGTTTGCTATTAGTATATAAAATACAAGTGACTTTTTTTACCTTAACAATGCTACTGTATTAGTCAGGGTTCTCTAGAGAAACAGGTCCAGTAGAAGATACATATAGATATAGATATGTAGATTTAGTATAAATAATTAGCTCACTTAGTATGGAGGCTGAGACATCCCACATCCGTCATCTTCAAATTGGAGACCAGGAAAGAATGTGGTATAATTCTAGTTCAAGTATAAAGGTCAGAGAACCAGGAATGCTGAGGGTATAAGTCCCAGTCTGAAGACAGAAGACTGATGTCCCAGCTCAGCAGTCAGGCAGAAAGAATAAATATTCCCTTCTTCCATCTTTTTGTTCTATTCAGACCCTCAATAGAATGTGGTGCCCATCAACATTGGGGAGGGCAGTCTGCTTTTCTCAGTCTATAGATTCCAATGTGAATCTCATATGGAAACTCCTCACAGACACACTTGGAAATAATGTTTAGCCAAATATCTGGGCACCCCATGACCTAGTCAAGTTGACACATAAAATTCACTTCCACAGCTACATTCAATTCTTAGTTCTAGTTATTATTTTTATAACCCTGAGTATTTTCATGCCAAGCTAAAAAAATTGGATATTCAACCTTTGTTGGTCCTTTCTTCCAAATTTGGGCCACTCTCCAAAATCTGCCTTGATTGGTTCACTTTCTAAACCTCAGATAGTTGTGTGTGTTTTTTTCTTTGCATTTTATCACGAGTTGTAGTTGTTAGCTGCAGCAGGCTTTTCATAGGGTCATACTCTACTACCCTAGAAGCAGAAGTGCTACTGTTGCTTAGTATTTTAGCCTTCAAACTCATAACATATTCCTGGAAGACATAAAAATGAAAATTATGAGATTGGAAGACATTCTGTGCTTCTAATAAGAATTTAAGGGGTCTCAATATAAAATATATCTTGAAAATCATATCTCATGTAAGTTCTCTGATCTCTCAAGATGCTTCCAAGATAGTGGTTGAGTTGGCTTGAAGATAGACTTGAGAGTTTTGATTCAGTTGTGTGTCATGATATGCAAGGAATGTGTATGTGTATGTATGTTTGATTGGGACACTTGAAGAAGCAGAAGAAAGAAAGAAAGAAAGAGAGCCAGTTTACTGGAGAGAAAAATATATGAGAAATTGACAGAGAACACTTCAAGGCTATAGAAAATCAGGTCCTAAGTTTAGATGTGTGTAGGATGATAGTGATAATGTAGGAAAAAATAGCCACAATAATTACAGCTAATGTTTATTATTCTTTTGTGTGTCAAACATTGTGCTAAACACTTTACACACTGTTTTTAGATAACCTTCACAACAATGTTATGAGGGGGGGAGTTGTTATTATCTTAACTTTACAAATGAGGAAATCTAGATGTAGAGAAATTAGCTAATTTGCCCAAGATCCCAAGCTAGTAGAGAGTATGAATTTGAACCTCGTGTTGAGCTTTATTTTTAAAATGCTATAGACCAGATGTTTGACTCAATAGGTCATCACAGTGCTTACTCAACAAAAGATTTTCTATATATTCCTATCACTAGGATTTACCTAGGATGACATACTATCATTTACTATTAGCCCACATTAATAAGTCAGATACTACACTATAGACATGTTTAAAAGGACATTTTAGTCATCCAGTCATGTACAGTTATGATTTGTTTTTCAGGATTATTTTCTGTGTAATTCTCTGAAAATCTTGTCAATAAAAATAGCTTTTTGTTTTATCTCAAGTGCAAAATCTATGTGTCAGGTGTTGGCCTTGTTAAATTGCTGGTGAAAACATGTTTTTGTCAGTTGCTGGAGGAAACAAAAGATGGTTCCTCTGGTTTGACAATTATTGTTAATACTATAAATTGAAGTGTATAAGATGTGAAAATGAATAAAAATAAACCACAAGTAAAATTGGAGTCAGGCAGACCAGTAGAGGGAGCTCTCACACCCTACTACTCATCATCAGTTACCCCAAACAAAACATTAATTATCCCGACGGGAAGGCATCAGTTACTGACCCCCCCCCCCCCCCCCAGGAAGAGAGGTATCTTGCATTCCCAAACGGGAAGTACAGCTACTTTACTACCCCAGCAGGAGGAAGGAAGACTTCCTTCTTGCCCACTAACAAGCCCAGGCAATGGAAAATGCTGCAGCTAGGCCAATGAGAAGCCATTGTCATCTGAACTTTTACTTTCTTCCAATGAACTCTTATTTTTTCCTTGCTGATGACTTTCTTTTCTTGTATCTCCCCCTAACTATAAAAGGTTTCCATGATGAGATGCTGTCTGACTCATGAATCGCTTAATATAGCCAATTAGATCTTCAAATTTACTCAAATTTTGTTTTTTAACAAAGCACAAGAGCAGCATGCACAAGCAAGCTAACCTGTAAAAATATTGAGTAAGAAATAAGCAAGTACCAGAGTTTAAGGAAACAAATGGGCTATAAATTGATGTAATCAATTTTTAAAATTTTTTGGAAACTCAAATTATTAAAAAAAAAAAAAGAAATTGTAACCTGAAGAACAACTGTTATTAAATACGAGCTTTGAACTTTTTCCTGTTTTGCAAATTATAATTTAATTTGTCAGCTTTATCTGAGGGTGAGTTCTGAGCCCAATTGTGTGTGAAATTTCTCTCCTACTGTTTTCTCAAATGTATATTTACTTTGTTAGTTTTTCCCTCTAATATAAAGAATGTGTATCCAGCTGCCAAAAAAATTCTTTTGGATACTTTTAAAAAATGTTTCCTTTATAAGAAGAAATAAGAGAATGGCATAGTACAACTGTATCTTTTGTATGATTGCTAGCATTTGTTTATTTGTTTGAACAATGTTTGCAATTATTTTCATTATACAGGAACTGTTATTTTTCTTCTTCCTTTTTCGAGGGATGAATGTATGGCATACCTCAAGAAACAAAATAATCCGTCTCAGGATATAATGTTTAAAGTTATATAACAAGCTTAAGGCATCTTTCAGGAGAATGCAAAAAAAGTCACTATTATAGGAATTTAGTGGATATTTCAATTACGTAGAGAGTTATAAATATTTTCTTTAAAGCACTGATGAAATAACACATAAGGGTCTATATAAGTTTCTGAGTGAAGGAACAACATGCTTTACTCAGTGGGATTTTTAGACTCCTTTCTCTGATAAAATAGAGAGAAACTGAAACGAGACGCAGGCTGTCAGACAAAAAAACAGATCCATGTTCAGAACTCTTTTATCTGCCTATCAGTAGTGGCATTATGTGTAATGGGTTGGAAGAGAGGGAGGTGAAAACACTTAAAGGAAGTTTCGTCCCCAGAGAGGCGTGAGAACACGTAGTTATATATGTTTCGAGTGACAGGAAGAATACTCTCTAAAGGATAAACTTGGCCTTTGTCTCTTCAGAAATGACTTATTTCAAGTGTAAGGCAGAAAAAAATTCTGTATGAACCGTGCCAGAAAATGAAAGACTAAGGATATGGCACTGGGATGGCATTGGAGACATATCGCCTGTTTTTGAATCTAGAGTCACTGCAAAATTTGTGACCTCTTTGTGCCTCGGCATCCCCATCTATAAAACGGGCCTAATAATAGTAATTATTCCATAGGGTAGCTGTGGGAATTAAGGAAGATAATTCACAAAAAATCATTTAGAACACTGCCTAGCACTTATTAAGCAATTAGTAAATACTGCTGTTATTATAAATTCCACATTTCTCTGTTTTCAGACTAAAGATTTTTGTTTGAACTACCCAAATATGCTCAATATTTATCTCTGGTTTCCTTAGTTCCTAGTCAGTGGACAAGAGGCCCCTCTCAGAGATGCTGTCTCCCATTTACAGTAGTGAGTAATATTTGGAAAATTATGTGGAGTGGAGGAGCTAAAACAGGTGTTTATCAGGGAAATATGAAAAGCTGAATATTTACAGTGCCAACAAAAGACTTGATTGAAATATCCATGGCAAGAAGGAGAAAGAAAGAAGGAAAGAGATAAGAAAAGGAAGGGAGAGAGGAAGAAAAGGAAGGGTGGAAGGAAGGAAGGAAGGAAGAAAGGAAGGGGTAAAAGGAAAGTAAAGAAAAAAGAAAAATGGATTTCTAGTAATGCCGTAATAACTGGAGCACTCCCAAAGGAGAAAAAGTCTGGATCTAGTGGATGCATATTTAGGCTTCTATATAAATGGTCAAATAAGCACTTCTGCACATGCTGTGGGAAAGAAAATACCCATGGTACTACTGGAATAAAGCATTACAATGGCTACTAATTTCCTTCCCCTCAAAAATATCCTCTAAATCTATGTTACTAACATTAGCACCATTTTTGTAATAGAATAGGCATCTCTTAGTGTTCACTTTTTTTTTTTAAAGATTTCGTTGGAATCAGTCTGGGAGGGACTGAGCATATATTCTTTACATGCAGCTTGTTAATGTTCCTTTAACTTCATAATTTAGAGAACAGTAGAGAGAAGGGGATGGCAGTGTCAAAGCAAAAACTGCTCTGGCAGGGTTAAACAGGTGAGGAAGACTTTACTCAAGGTTATTACAGTAGGGGAAAGAGACTAGGATGCACTCTGAACTCAACTCTGCTAACAAAGGGCTTGAGAGTTTTTAAGAGCTGGGATAGGTGGGGAAAAGTGAGAGGCGGAATATAGGCCACCTGCAAGTGCTAACTGAACTTACTGTAAAAGAAAAGTGAACTTTTTTTTTTTTTAATAAATTTTATTTATTTATTTATTTATTTTTGGCTGTGTTGGGTCTTCGTTTCTGTGCGAGGGCTTTCTCTAGTTGTGGCAAGCGGGGGCCACTCTTCATCGCGGTGCGCGGGCCTCTCACTATCGCGGCCTCTCTTGTTGTGGAGCACAGGCTCCAGACATGCAGGCTCAGTAATTGTGGCTCACAGGCCTAGTTGCTCCGCGGCATGTGGGATCTTCCCAGACCAGGGCTTGAACCCGTGTCCCCTGCATTGGCAGGCAGATTCTCAACCACTGCGCCACCAGGGAAGCCCTGAACTTTTTCATATTTTCGTAACAGGAAGCATTTTTTACAACTTGGAGTGAGGTACCTACTGAAGTTGGGCTCCTACCATCTCACAGAGACTGGAAGAAGGGATATTATCTTCCTTGAGGATTACATTTCAACAGGATGGCTCCCAGGTCCTTAAGGCAGTCTCAGGTTGGCAAAAGGTCTTTTAAAAAGATATACATGTAAAGGGGGCAAAGTTTCCAATTATAACTCTAAGAAAAGGGAGAGAAGAGACTTCTGTGGGTAGACCTTCTTAATTGTTTAAGGACTTGGGTGAGAGGAAAGTCAGAGGCCTATAGGCAGGAAGAGGCCAGTCTAAAGGGTAGTCAAGCTGAAGGAAATATTAAGGTCATTTTGGTTGGCCAGTTTGGGTCTTAGTATTAAAGGGAGGCTTTATTAGATCAAGATAGTAAGCCTTTGACATTTAAATAATTTATCGCTATCTCTGCATACCAAGCCACCTTAAAATATCCAGTCAAATGTACTTTAAATGTTGTTAGAGTTTTTAAAACATGAAATTTAAATTAATATAAAAAGTAAATATTTAGAGTTCTAGAGCATTAACTTACTAGAAAGTAGAAGAAATGGAAGTATTAATGGTAACTTGAAAATATCAAACTATTATATAATTGCCATATGGAGAAAAATGCCCCACTAATAAAGAAAAATGGAATGGGTTAATATGTACAGCAACTTGAGAGTTTAATTAAATACAAGAATTACCTCTTTATCTATTAAATATAGTTAAATATCAGACACATGCCTATAATAACTATCTTCCAAATATACCATGTTGGACTCTACCTTCATCCAGTTGTTAGTGAGTCCCTTTCGACGTCTTGGCTAGATTCTAATACTTTGTTTTGTTTTTTTTTTTAATCAACAGTTTCACTTTGGTATAGAGACTAAGTCCTATTAAGTTAAAAACTTGAATTTCTACCTCTTCTCTTCCTCTCTGCCTATGCTGACTAGGTTTCTCTTGGCTGTAGGGCTTGAAGTATAAAGAAAAGGCAGGATCAATCTTTTTATACTCCTCTTCACTTGAAAGTGTGTTGTCAGGATAGGGATGGGGAAGAAAGAGTGGAACGTGGAATGTGGAATGTGTAAAATATCAAATTGGCAAGCTTGTAGCTCTCTCCTTGTTGGGCATAATCTCATTCTGATTATCTTTGTGGCTATCAACTAAAAGGGAGCAGGGCTTCCCTGGTGGTGCGGTGGTTAAGAATCTGCCTGCCAATGCAGGGGATACGGGTTCAAGCCCTGGTCCAGGAAGATCCCACATGCCACGGAGCAACTAAGCCCGTGCACCACAACTACTGAGCCCGCGCTCTGGAGCCTGCGAGCCACAACAACTGAGCCCACGTGCCACGACTACTGAAGCCTGCGTGCCTAGAGCCCGTGCTCCACAACAAGAGAAGACACGGCAATGAGAAGCCCACGTACCGCAATGAAGAGTAGCCCCCGCTTGCCACAACTAAAGAAAGCCCGTGCGCAGCAATGAAGACCCAACGCAGCCAAAAATAAATAAATAAATAAATTTATAAAAACAAACAAACAAAAAAACTAAAAGGGAGCAGGCAACAATTACAACAGGCTTCACTAAGACTTTTGGAGAGTCACTTTCCTGCTTCTCTCCAGGCATGTGCTATCTATTCCTACACATCTTCCTGCTGATTTCATCTGATGACATTCACATTTCTTCCCTCTAATGTGTGCTGTATGTCCCAATGCTATGGGGGTCCTACCAACGCTGCAGCCCCCAAATTTATCTAGCCTTCTTGACCAACAATCCAGATTGCATTGGCTTTTAGTTTTTATCTTCTGCACTTGTTTAGGAGCCAGAACTTGTAGAGAAGAATCTAGTTTTATCCTTACTTGGCAGTCCCTCAGGAAACAATCCACTACCCAGTTCCCTTTTCCCCTGATCAGTTAGCACAGGGAGAGATCACCAAGTAGAGACTTTCAAACCCTAATATATACTCTAACATATAACAAAATTCTACTCTTCACTTCTTTTAGGGATCCCTTGTCTTTATGAGTGATTCTCTGTGGAGTTCATTTCTCTTGGCTTTTGGAGGCAAGGTAATAGCTAATAGCCACTGCATTTACCAAAGTTCAATAACGTCCTTAATTTTCAGTCCTCTTTTTATACTAATGGGCTAGATTTCTATATGGCAGTTTTCAATAATGCTGCTGGGATGTGGCTTATTCCAATTGATCATGACTTTCTATACTTAAAGTGGGGAGAAGGTAATGCTTTTGCCCTTCAGTTTGGGTTTTAACCTAAATTCTTGAACAACAGGAAAAAAAATCTCACAGGGTGTGTGGTTACATGTAAACTGTTTCCTCCCAGGATTGTTGAATGTATTAAATGCAATACTGTGTATTAGGCTTAGTGTTTGGAATATTCTGGAGGCTCAGTAGAAGTTACCATGATCATACTTCTCTCTTACATCTTGAAATTCTTTCTTACTCTGGCCTTTGTCACACTGTACTATCCAGATTACCCTACCAGTTTAATTTTGGGATTTACTGGTTCCTGTAGCTGTCACTAACTAGTGGGTAAGCACTGACATTTTAGCCTTCAGTCACTGCCATGGGAATAAATGCATATATCCATATATTTTTTGCATTTCATTTCTTTCAAGTTCCAGAGTCGTGTGACAAACTGTCTCCAGAGAATTTCTCTGCAGTTATTTCAACCCAATTTCAATCTTAAAAACCAAACTCTCTTCTAGACAAAGTACCTTTCTCCACCGTGATTTCTGTAATTTCTGTCTTTGACAATATTTTTTCCTCCTAATCACTCAAGACAAAAATACTCCAAATTGTCTGTGAAACTTTCTTTTCTATAATCCAAAAAAATTAGCTAAATAATAATTTTATCAACTTATATCATTGAATAAATTAAGTTATTATTTATTGTCACTTCTCATAGCAAATACTAAAGGCAAACTTTTATAAACTCATGTATGTGTAATTAGTTTCCCTATTGGTACTCCTTTCAAATCTCCAAATCATACTGCTTAATACTTCTCTAAACCAACCTACATTAATCGCTACTTTCAATAAAGTCGCCCTCCTGTCAAAAAGGAAACTTCAGTAGTTCTTCCTTGTCTAAAGGCAAAGTTCAAGCTTCTTGACATAGCAATCAGAGATTCACATCTCTCTAAATCAGCCCCCAACTTTTTCCCCTGAATCTCTGCTTCAGCGGAACTGGTCTGTTTACCATTTCTGCAATATGACTTGCTCACTTATACATAGAATATATTATTTTTTCATCTTAGCTTAACCAAAGCCCATTCTTTAAACAGCTAACTCAAGTTTTACATTTCCAATGATACTTTTTAGGCTACAGTATCCTCTAAACCCTTAGAGGACTTTTTGCCTGATGAAATTTTCTTTTAAATAACACTAAATTTGTGAAAGTTTAATATGTTTTAGGCCCATGTTATTTGTTTGGCATCCATTATTTCATTTAATTCTTCCCTAAAATATAGGTATTGTATCCTAATCTTTCAGATAGAACCTAGACATAGAGATATTTCAAAATACCAACAAACTTCTTTATATGGCAAGTCCAGGAGTCAAACAATGGTGTATCTGATTGTAAAGTCCTTTTATTTTCATTACCTCATATTGAGCTATTTGAGATATCAAAATAAATGGGAACAAAGAAAATGACTTTGGATTTCATGACTTAGAACAATTTCTGTTTCAGTGGAATACGGGGGACTTAAAGTTGGTTGAAAAGTGCTAACCTGTAAATGGGTACTAAAGAAATGAAGTAATGAAGCTACTTAACATTTTGATTCATTTTATATCATTTTATTCCCTGTACAGAAAAAAAATACCTAAAAGTATTCCTTATAACTAACTGCCTAAGGGCTTAAAGGAAAAAGGAAAAGGGGTGGAGAAGAAAAATGAACAGAAGGACTTTCCAGATAAAATAAAACTATGCTGAGAAAGTCATCCTGTGGATAGCCATTTTCACTGAGGACATTGTATTGTTAGATGTACTTTAGTTAAGGTAACATCAAATAGCAGCATGTCACAGATAACGATGTCATAGTAGCACAGAAATTAAGCAACTATATATATATGCCTCCTTCTAATGACCTTTGCTGTACATTGCCTTGTGTTTGCCATAGATCATTTAAAAGTATGATTAAACGAGAACTGAAATTCATGGAAGTGTGCCTAAATTATTTCTAGAACAGTTAAAAGTACCAGAGCCATTAGGGTTTTAAATTAATGTGTGCATTTTTCTTATTAATAAGTATGCCCATTTAAAACAACCATTACTCCTATAATGTGAATTTAATGAGAAAAATATATGAGAATATTATTAATAATTTTCTTTCTGTTAAATTAACAAGCCCTTTTGCTGACGTCTAATGTAGGTATCATTAATAGGAAAAAAATCAAAGTCAAAAAGTTGATGAGGATTCAAAAGTAAGTTTAACTCACATATAGCATAATAGCATACTGCCATTAGAATATTAGAAAATAGTATACAGTTTCCTACACTAAAGTAAACATGCTTTAAATAATTAATATAACTGATATTGCATTCTCCAAGTCTTGCATCTATTTTCATACCATTTCCTGTAAAATCACCATAACATTGGGAGACTAGTATTGATTAGTATTTTTTTTTAATTTTTATTTTATATTGGAGTACAGTTAATTAACAATGTTGTGTTAGTTTCAGGTGTACAGCAAAGTGATTCAGTTATACATACACATGTATCTATTCTTTTTCAAATTCTTTTCCCATTTAGGTTATTACAGAATATTGAGCAGAGTTCCCTGTGCTATACAGTAGGTCCTTGTTGGTTATCTATTATTTTGAAGTAATATCAGAACAGAAAAGCCACAAATACAGTACAAATAATACTGGTGTACTCTCCACCCAGATTCCAGAAGCATTATTTTATTTTTATTAACATTTAATTAATTTAATTTTCTTTATTATTGGTTCTTTCTCTCTGCTCCTCTCACATTTTCCGACCTGTTTGAGAGTAACTTGCATAATCATGCCCTTTATCTCTTAATACTTCAGTGTATATTTCCCAAAAATAAGGATATTCTTATACAAAGCCACAGTACAATTATCAAAATCAGACAATTAGCACTGATGCTATGTTATTATATAACATACATACATTATTCAAATTATCCTTAGCAGTATTTTTTAAAAAAATAACAATGTTGTATGAAAGTTTTTATATTCATTTGTTTCTGGGAAATTTTAAGACTTCAAGAAATGCTGTTCCCATACTAGGAATTTACTCTGATATTTTTAGTAATGGAAATCTGCCCCCACCAATAAAACTCATCTAGTCTTGAAATGCTATTAAGTGGATTTTGAACTGACAGACTCAATTCAATTGAGAAAATATAGATAAAATTTGAGATTCAGATATAAATAAAAAATAAAAAGCATCACAGATTCCAAATAGCAAACTAGATCTGCTCTAGTACTACCACTTAAAAATGTGGGTATCATCTGTTATGTATGTTACTCATTTCTCTTCACAGGGTATATGCCAGTAATTTTGATGCACGTTTCTCAAAAAATATGCACAGTCAAGCTGTTCAGGTTTAACGTCATTCATTAGCTATTGGTTAAGGTGGTTCAAAGTTATTAGTTAATGTTGGGTTTTAATAAACTAAAAATGAGTAAGACTTAGAGCACAAGTCAGCCAATATGCTGTTAGTTTAGCCTTAACATGTGTCCCATTGCTAGGAAGTTTGATTTGGTCTTATTCCCAAGACCAAGTTTCCCTTTCCATTATTCCTGAGAGCAAATCTTTATTCCAAGCAATTAAATACCTGCATTGTTTTCCTCTAGTAGGATTCTTTCCTGGATAACTTGCCCAGTACCTCAGTCTATTAATAACTGCACTTCTTTTCTGAATTTGAAACATCCTCTCCAGGAAATAGAATATTCCTTGAAATCCACCCTCTTTTACTGAGTGACTAGTTCTTCCAATTATCATTATCACCACCATCACCATCTGTACCACCACCACTGCTGTCCTTTACTGAACATTTACTTTGTGCCAAAGGCTCAGCTAATTATTTCCATATGTCATCACAATTAATCTTCCCAACAACATTAAGGTCCATATTATTAATGAATCTTACAGATGATAGAACGGAGGCACAGAGTTTAAGTAACTAGCCCAGTGTCCTAGATAACTAAAATGTATAGAGTTTAGAATTTGATCCCAAGTGTATGTGGTACAAAGCAGAGCCAAATCTCTTCCATTTCTGTCTTTTCTTAGAGTCCCATTGCCACAGCCTCTCATCATGCTGTCAGGCTTTGCCAAGTGGCTATCCTACCAACCCTTGCTTATCTCAGGTACCCCTGACTATAGTGTTCCCTCCACTTCTTCATACTCTTCATTATCTGAGGTTGATTTTGTACCCACTTTCCTGATCCCACAAATTTGAAACATGGCTCATTAGAAATGTCTGCCAGACTGTTCACCATTAGCCTATTTACACATGGCGCATAATAAATTGGTGGGGTAAAGAGAAAGGAATCTGAGCATACTGCTGCAGAAAAATCATCAAATCACAAATAGAGACAAAAAGAAGAAAGGATCAAAGGAATTTCAAAACAGCCAGAAAATAATAAACAAAATGGCAGTAGTAAGTCCATACCTATCAATAATTACTTTAAATATAAATGGACTAAATTCTCCAGTCAAAAGACTGGATGGATGAAAAACAACAACAATAAGATTCAACTTTACATTGCTGATAAAAGACTCACTGCACACCAAAAGCAAAGGCAGCACAGGCAAAAATAAACAAGTGGGACTACAACAAACTAAAAAGCTTCTGCGCAGCTAAGGAAACCATCAGCAAAATGAAAAGGCAACCTACCAAATGGAAGAAAATATTTGTAAATCATATATCTGAGATGGAATTAGTACCCGAAATATATAAAGAACTCATACAACTCAATAGCAACAAAAAAAGACCCAAAACAAAAAATCTGATTAAAAAAAGGGCAGAGGAACTGAATAGACATTTTTCCAAAGAAAACATACAAAGGGCCAACTGGTACATGAAAAGGTGGTCAACATCACTAATCATCACGAAATACTAATTAAAAGCACAATGAGGTATCACCCCATACCTATTACAATGGGTTTCATCAAAAAGACAAGAGATAACAGTGTTGGTGAGGATGTGGAAAAAAGGGTACACTTGTATACTCTTGATAGGAATGTAAACCCATTCAGCCACTATGGAAAACAGTATGGAGAATACTCAAAATATTAAAAATAGAACTATTGTATGATCCAGCAATTCTACTTATCCATAGGAAACAAAATCACCATTTCAAACAAGTATCTACAACTATCTTCAAAGAGATATTTGCAAGAATGAATAGTGTTCTTTGCAGTATTATTTACAATAGCTAAGACATGGACACAATTTAAATGTCCATGGACAGATGAATGGATAAAGAAACTGAGATATTTTACATATATATATATATGTATGTATGTATGTATGTTTATATATAAAAATCATTCATAAAAAAGAAGGAAATCCTGCCAGTTAGGACAGCATGGATGGACCTTGACGGCGTTATGCTGAGTGAAATGAGTCAGATAAAGACAAATACCCTATTATCTCACTTATATGTGGAAACTAAAAAAAATTAAACCCAGAGAGAACAATGCTGGTTGCCAGTAGTGGGGGATGGGTAGTGGAAGAAATGGGTGAAGGTGTCAAATGGCACAAATTTCCAGTTATAAGATAAATAAGTTCTGGGGATGTAATGTACAGCATGGTGACTATGTTTAACAATACCATTGTATATTTGAAAATTGCTAAGAGAGTAGATCTTAAAACTTCTCATCACAAGGAAAAGAATTTGTGAGATGATAGATGTTAACTTATTGTTGTAATCATTTTGCACTATATACATATATCAAATCAAACTATTATCTAATCATATATAATATATAATATAATATTACATAATATAATACCTGATAATATATTACATATATATCTAATTATCTAATTATATCTAAACTATATCAAGTAAAACTAATGCAATGTTATATGTTGAAAATAATAGTAATACAATTTTGGACCAGAGGTTGGAGTTGGGCAAACATTCTGTAACTAGTTTCTTCTATTGCTTTCTGTTCCCTGTTTCTGCCTACTGCCCTTTTTTTGCCCTTAAGACATAAATTTGGTTTGTATAAACCCTAACCCCAAGTGAAGTCAACAAAAACTGACTTAGAATCCTGGCACGTCACTTATGAAAATTTATTGGCCCCTTCCTTACTATTTATTTTTTTCTGGAGGTTAGTTCTTTAGAAAATGTGTATCAAAAAGACTTCTAGTATCATTTACTCTAGGATATTACTTCAAACAATACTTTCATATTTAGTTACCTTGAGAGTAGGAGGGAGAAACTTCCATATAAATAGAGCTTGTCATATTTGTTGAATGAAATCTTTGTAGCTAAGTAGGATTACCTATTAAGGACTGAATTTTTCTTGCATTTTCTTTTCTCTTCTAAGAGATTCTTGGAGTAACTTTAATTTCCTCTTTGCCCTGACTTGGTGGCTTGATTTACATAATTCATAATCCTGATTCATATATAAGTCATTTGCTCTCCCCCACAAAATCCAGAGAACTTCCAAATGCAAAGATAGTGCCGGTGAGCATGCACGTGCTGGAACCTAAAAGCAAACAGGAATAAATAATACATACAGGCAAAGAATGTTTAATTTACAAAGTTAGACCTGCATTTGTAAGGTTGTGTGCCTGCTGACATTCCCTCTAATTTTTAATGAGGTGTTGAGAAGCCTGGAAACTGTATCAGATTCCTTAGGACAGAAGTGCAAAAACAAAATGGGCTAGGATCAATTTAGAATATTCTGTATTCTCAGAAGGCTTGCCCTGACGTACTGTAGGAATGGAATACAGGTTACATGTTAAAGAAGAAAACTGCATAGTAAATGTGTTTCACAGAGTGGATTTGAGTGATTTTTTTTAATGGAAAGCAAGGTATTTATAATACTGAGTTTGTGCAGTCACTAGAGCTTAATGTTTTAAAATACAGATAATTGTAGTCTTGCATGAAGAGAAAACTGTTATTTTATTGTTCTTTAATAGTCTTTGGGGGGCTTTCTAAAAAAGCTTCAGCTTGATGAACTACTTAAAATAGATCTCTAAAAGTAACAAAATCAAACACCAAAGAAATTTGCATTATAGCCTGGAAAATCACCTGCATATTGTCATCGGGGGAAAAGCTTTTTATAAAAATATTTGTGTTTACATTGATATGGGCTATAGAAATAGGTTTACCTTAATAAAAAGCAAATTACATACATACATATATATACAATATTATTTTGATATTAAACCATACAGATATTTTACAAAGGAAAAGAAGTCATCAATTAAGATCATATTTATTTTTTTGCAATTGCACTGAATGATTTTTTGTATTGATCACTGGCTGAATCAGGCTACCAAATGGTCAAAGAAATATTTTACAGGAATTAAAATAATAAATCTCAAATATTTTCTAGGTCTACTGTTATTAAAGCAACAAGAAGTAATTTTTTCAAGTCAAAATCTACATATTCTCTTAACAACTCTCTCATTTTAGAACACACTTGGTGTCCAAAATGTTTTTCACTTCCTCTGAAGGAATCCACTTCTGTATATCTGTGTTGCTTTTGAACTCTTTAATGATCTATTAAATACAAGAAATATTTTTGCCCTGATTTGGAGGACCAGAGTAAAACAGTAGTTATTGATTTTATGCTCAGAAGATTAGAACAAGGGCTCTTGTAACTCTTGCACATTATGACATATCTTCTGGCTCACTCACTGTGGGGCAAAAGGCAGGCTGCAACCCACTCCCTCTTGCCCTGGATCCTCCTTCAGCTTTTCTGACTCCTGGGTCAGGGTGTGCTTCACACTGTGGAGGGTAACAAGCTTCTGCAGGACACCCTAATGTTCTTGTCCCTCCTTTTGGTTTCCAGCCAGATGTGCTCAGGGATTCCAGATCACGGTTGTGGGTTTAAGCTTGTCCTTGCTCTCCCCACTTTACGCTCATCTCTCCTTCTTAACTGCCACCCTGTGAACCTCAAGCAACAGATGCAAAAAAGTCTCACAGTGTTTAACCAACATCCATAATGGCTCAGTGGTTCTGCTTTTCTTGTTGATCCCTAACTGATCCAATCATAATCATCATCAGAAATAATTAGTAAGACAGAAAACAACACTAAATAAAATATAAGCTAACAACAAAAAAAGAAATGAAAACAATAGCCATAAAAATATTATTTTAAGTTTATAAGAATCTTTATTCCTTGACATTCTTATGTAAAGGTTCCAGACAGCTTAAAGGTGCCAGTAATTAAGCCATGGTTTCCTAGGTCCAAAAAGACCTTTCCTTGTGATTCTCCACCTGAGGTTCTACAAATTCCATCTCCCCTTTGTTCACTGGAATTCTGTTGGGTTCTATAAACTGCAAGCACTGAAGGGACACTGAAGAGCAAGGGAAGGAAGGATTTGCTTTTTCCTGTTTGTTTGCTCTTCTGCCAGTGTCGCCCTAGTGATAGTTCACTGCTCTGGCAACAGCAGACAGCTAGAGTAGCCAGCTTCTTCTGTAATCCTAGAACCAATTTGCCAAAACCCTTCCTAAGACCCAGCCAGCCAGCTGTCCTTCCACAGGACCTTTCTCTTAGCTGTTGAGGCAATAAAAAAAATTCCCTCCTTAGAATTCTGAGTACCTATTCTTTGGCGTCCTTCTGAGTTCTTTACTTTCCCCCTCAAACTGTTTTATTTCTTCCCTGAATCCTAGCGATCATAGCTACTTCTTGTGTTACCTGAATGTTTTATTTTTTCAGTATTCTAACACCTGTTTAACCAGGTCCCTGTATTTAAATTATCTCTGTTGAAAATAGTGTTTTTTTGAATTCCTGACTAGAACCCAAGTGGCACAAGACAAATACAAATCTCTTTTCACTAAAGTATTTTGTATAGTAGCATCATTTATTACTTTATGAAATACTATATCAAAAGCTAAAATTGATTATTTGTATTTTATATGCAAACACAAACATTGTGTGACCTTTATTTAGGTAGTTAACAAAAAGTCAATACTGGGTTGAAAAAGAGCAGATTATTTTTGCATTGTTGTATATGAGTACAAAACATACAGTTTAAGATTTTATTACTGATTTTCCTTTCCAGATTCCACTGTAGGAATCCATTTATGTGTCAGCTTTTGGTTTAGCACATGATTCATTTTTATAATCTCTCAGTTACCCTTTGTTCCATTAATATTAATATATATGAATGTCTACTTTTAGTCCACAATAATTGAATAATTATTCAATTGGAAAGTTTTCTTTGAGCTTATATTCTTATGCCTAAAGAAATAAATTATCATTTAAAACGTTTTAAGTAAGAGTTACATTAAAATCGTCAGCATTTGAAAACAATTGTCTACTGAAAATGTCATTCAAAGGCCCAAATAATTTTCACTGCACTTTAAAAGTTTATAACGGACGAATATTAACCTTGTTTGAACCGGTTGCTGTATCTGCACTTGATATTTCTAACATGTTTTTTTCACATGAACAGACCATATTTTAACACTTTATCAAGGTGTTATTTACGGATAGTTTCATCTGAACTTTGTATTAAGTAACCTATTGGAATATCTAGGTATGAAATGCCACCTCTCCAAAGTGTTTGAAACAGAGGGTGACAGGAATAAATGCATTATATTCTGAATTTATATGTGTGTATATATATAATATTATTGAGTATTGACTTTGCTGGAAAAGAATCAGAGCCCCTTCAGGGTGTGTGTGTGTGTGTGTGTGTGTGTGTGTGTGTGTGTGTGTGTGTGTGTGTAAGCAGGCAAGAAGGAAGCAAGTGAGCTGCAGAATACTATGGAAGTAAAACTGTGGCATTATGAAGTAAAGGGAAAATGTCAATTTACCTCAGGCCCTAAAAAACAATCTTTTAAAAGTTCAGACATGCCCATATTAAAAAGCAGTGATCTTTAAATGGGTTGGACTATTAGTAAGATATGTATACTTCATTCCAGTTCTTTTTTTCTTTTTTTGGTAATTAATTTTGAGGTTTGCGTTCCTAAATGGTACACATATAAAATCCTTTCAATTACGAGTCTTGATTCCTGGATTGTGAACACGCCTAAAGAACAAAAACAGTATCACAAAGAAGTCTTGATGTCTTGAAGATGAAAGGTCAATTTTTAAAGGAGCCTTCGGGATGAAAGATAAGAGTTTTATTAGGGAATTCAGAACATAACTGAAACCCATGTGCCTAGATTAGTTAGTAGTTTAGAGTGTTTAAAACTCCACTTGCCCCAGATATTATTTTTCCTTTTAAAGTCAATCAATCTTTCTCTCCTATCATGTGTCACGTGTGTGCATGTGCACACATGAGAGAGAAACAATGTCTTCTGACAGCTTTAGCATTACATGATCCTTACCCCTTAGAATTATATATTAAGAAACTTTTACCACTAACTTTAATATATCAACTTTCATTGAGAGACTGATTGGCTCTGTTTGGGTCAGATGATCTTCTCTTTGACCAATCACTGTAAACTGGAGAAACAGGCACTCTGATTGGCTAAGTCTAGAATATGAGTTTAACTTGAAGTCAAATTACATATGTCCTCTCTCTCCATATTAACTTTTCTAATAGTACAAAGATGCCTGTGATTTATATCACCCTGAGATGTACAGGCATACCTCAGAGATACTGCAGGTTTGGTTCCAGACAACTGCAATAAATTGAATATCGCAGTCAAGTGAGTCACATGAATTTTTTGATTTCCCAGTGCATATAAAATATTATGTTTATACTATACTGTAGTCTATTAAGTGTGCAACAGCATTATGTCTATAAATATGTACATACCTTAATTTAAAAATTATGCTTTTGGAAAAATGGCTCGCATAGATTCAAGGTCCACAAACCTTCAATTTGTAAAAAGATGCAATATCAACTAAGTGCAATAAAATGAAGTGCAATAAAATGAGGTATACCAGCACTATAATACTTAACCTCATGTTACCCTGAGAGAGTGAGAAAGAAAAACAGAAAAGCCAGAACTAGTTGGTTTTTGTATTAATAAATGGAGAAGTCATTTATTCCATTTAATATGAATTGTCAAAGTTCAATTGCTTTTTTCCCAAGTTTTTAGCTCTCATATAACAGAATTACTAACCCTGTAAGTAAAGGTTAATTCTTTTTAATGTTACCATTTATACTAATTAAAATGATATTTTATGATTTTATAAAAAGTACATGAGCTGATAAAGTATATCAGTTCCAATATCTATTATTCCATTTTGTGAATGTAATTGAAAACTGCTGTGCTGTGCTTTTAACATGGCCCAGCTAATAGTTACTGTAACACATAATTCAGAACTTTACATAATTCAGATTGTCTCATTCATAAATTACTCATTTGGAAATATTTCACAAGAGGAAAATTTGAACTCCTAAATATCTTGTAATAGGCAGTTGAAATCCAGTCACTCAATAAAGGTTTTTTAATCATTGAAATAATAAATTTTTTAATATAACTCTGTTTCTATAGCCCATGTCATATTAACCATTGATTTACTTCTAGACATTACTGATTTTATCATTCATTATAATGGGATTATATTTAGTAGCCTTATTTAGACTGTAAACTTTGTAAAGATGTATATGTTTATTAAGCACTGACCATGGTAGGGCATAACATATATTAATGATTTCTACTGGCCCCTCATGTACTGAATGTGCTGTAGATGAGCCATGTACATAACTCCATTTCACCATCCCTGGTCTACTCCATGATAAGATGTCATCTATCAGCCCCTAGAAGTATTCAGGAAAATCGTCCTATTTGTTTCCATAAGAGATGACTATGATTCAAAAGGAAATTAACAGCTTGATTTTAATAATTTGTCTTTAATAGAGAAGATAATTATAAAACCACCTATTTTTAATAAGCTATCCCAAAAATATTCATGGAAAATACGGTGCACTAAATAGACGATACTTTGCACAGGATACTTTGGGGTTTTCTTCCGCAAGAGTATCAGACATTCATTTCACTGTCTTAAGAATCCTTGTTTTCTCCCCCAAACACTTTTCATGTATAGGAATGAGCTTGACATCAAAGTTCTTAGGTACCAAGGGCTTTAAAGTTGGATAAATTGTGGGAGGGAACTTCTGTATTTGTCCCAGAGATAGTGCTATATCTTTCAGAGACCTTTTAAAAATCTCATGTTCCAATTCAGAAATGTACAAGTAGTTTTAACAGTCTAAATTTCTCTTCTCCAAAATTTTAAATGTTATATTTCACAGATTTCAGTTATAAAGCTCAACGATAATTGTCACTGTGGAATTTGATTTTGTGATAGTTCTAATGGAATCCATGTCACAACTTGTTGCATATTATGCCTTTGTAGGGGAAATTTAAACTTTTCCCCCAAAAAGGACAAATTTCTCTTATTGTCATGTTTATATTAGAATAAGAGGTCCTGTATACACAACTAAAAACACACATTTCTAACCTATGATATTTAAATTCCAAATACAAATAACTCAGTATTTCTCCAAAATAACAATTTAAATAAAGAATATTTCTATAAGGAATTTAAAATAATCATATCCTGAATTGGTAATTTTACAAGTTTGCCAACTTTCAAAAATTTTTTCTATGTATTCAAAATGGTATTAAATTTAAGAAAGATAAATAACATATAACTTTTAATCAGGTGCCCAAATCAACAGAACACAATCAGCTACTAGAAATTTGGTTATATTCCTTTCTGCACTGCATTCCTTTCCGTCCCAAATTTGACCCTTGCTTCCACTGCCAGAAATTTACCCCAAATCAGTACATAACAAAAGGATTCCTCTTTGCAAATGTTAAATCCCAACTCATTTTCTTCGGAATCCAGCAGCCCCACAGCTTTTCCTTTCTCAACATCAATGGCAGGGTTGTGAAAGCAAACAGCTGTCTCTCCATTGTTTTTTTTCATTACAGTCTACAGACTGTCACTTGCTCTTATAAATTCACATTGAACTGAACAGGCTGAAGAAGTTCAGTTCAGGGTCAAGCTCCCTGAAATAGCATGAAATTGTGCATTGCTGGAAATAGAGGGTTTAATCTCTGTGCCAAGAGTCATAAAACAGGATCATCTGGTCTTTCAATCATTGCTCTTTTGCTGCAGCTGTTTCCTAGACTATTTGTAACTTTCGCTGATTGAAAGAAAAAAAACTGTCATTTGGTTAAAAGAACAGGGAAAAAAGTGCTATAATCTACCTACTACTTGGACTTGATTTACTGAAGTTCTGCTTCACTGACATATTCAATAAATTGCCATTAGTCCTCACAGGCTTAATATTCAAAAACCCATGGTTACTGGAGTATGCTTTGTAAGATTCAGTCATGCAAACCAGGGCGATATATCGATGCACATGTGGTACATATTTTTGTGACATTATTTCTGTTTGATTTGATGTTGTCTCTGCACAGCGCTATCTCAGCAATTGTAAAAATGTCCTCCTTTGTAATTCACAACATAAAAAATCACTTTTTCAACAGCAGGTAGAAAGTAATAGAATTTATGCTTAAAGATAACTAAGAAAATATGAAGGTAAATTATAGCAGAATAGCTTTTTAAAGCCTTTTTAGAATGGTGTCATGTAAATAAATATTTATTCATTCAACAAACATTTTTGAGGTAGTGGTTGTAACTTCCTGTATTGAATGGAAATCACACTCCATTAATTGTATTTTTGTCAGAACTAAGAAAAAATAATATACATCACATATGGACAAGATACAGTAAGAATTGGTCTAGGTGGTGATAAGATTGTTAATTATATATCATTTGGCATTTTGCCTGAATTCCCCTTATGTTAAAAGCTAGAATATTATTGTGAGGGTCATACTGTATCTTCTAGTTTTGGGCCACTTTAGGGTATATCTGTTAGAGAAATATTCAGTCATTGGGATTTATCCTTAATTTTAATACTCGAGACTGTATGTGGAGCACACACACACACACACACACACACACACACCTGTGCACAAAGAATATGATAAAGTCTCACATAATCAATCACCTGATGTTCTATTTCTGGCCTGAGCTACACTTGTATCTCTTTTTTAGAAACCCATATAGAAGGGATATTTATGACTTTCTATGTGTCTGAAGTCACATGCTGGATTTCTTCTGTATATTTTCCTTTCCTTCTGTAATATATATTATATTCTGTTAATTGTGCACAGAAAATAAAATCGATCAGGCATGATTTACTTGAACATATCCTTTCTTGTTTTTCTGCCATAAATCACTAGAACCACCCCAGATCCTCTCCTTTCTTTTCCAGTGTAAATTCCTAATCACCAGTTTTTACTAAAGATATAGCCAATGCAATGCCATGTGTTTGAAGTTACTAGAGCATTAGATGAACAAGGAATTTAGATGGACTTTGCAGACGGTACTTTGCTTGCAGGTGCATGTATCCACTCTTTGGGAAAATTTATTTATTGAAAAATTAAAGTTAATTCTGCAAAAAATGTTCAGAAGTTCTGTGATCTATGAGGAAATTTTCAAGAAACTGAAAAAAAAGAGTAAAACATAGTTGAAAATTGAAAATATCTCTTTCTAAAGTGAAAGTGAGTTGGGTGTATTTTAATTAGACTCTTACTTATTTTAAGACATGTATTTTTATTACTAATAAATTGGTAACATTATCTTTATTTTTAGTAAATGTATTTTCTCTATACATTATTTGTTTTACATGTACAACTGAGGATTGCAAATTACTAGTTTACCTAGATTAAACCTTAAGTCTAAAATCTTTAAATGCTTCATCATTATCAATGAAATAAACCTTTTTCTTGATATACAAGTACTTCTTAATCTTTGGAAATATGTAAAACTGCAGAAAATCATGTATGTTTTCTTCACAATATTTGAATCATACTAAATTACCTTTGGAAAACTTCTCTTTTCCTTCTTGATATGGTATTTTTCTACTTTCATTAAGTAGGAACATTTCAAAATATATATTTAGTTTCAAAAATATAGTTGAATGAATTGGCATGCTGAAATTTAATACATAGTAGTTTCAAATTCATCATAGATGTATTTTTGTAGAGGCATTCAATATTGAAAACTGTTTTACTTATTCAAATATTTCCAAATGTAAAGGTTGAATGTTTTCATGAGAGATGAGTAATAATATAACACATTTTTTAAATGACTGCTATTATTTTACCTCACAGTCTTTGTTGTGAAAAGTAAAGAAAAAGGAAAGATTGTTTTTATATTCATAGTAACTCTCTGACAAGCTTAGGCTGACATAATTTTTATGTATAGGAGGATACTGATTTGACTGTTTCAATAGTAATTTAAAATGGTATTCACTGTCTTTGTGAAACATTTTAGTGTTCTTTATATTTCTAATATTTTACAGTTACTCCTTTTTTTCCCTTGATCTCTATGCCTTTCTAGGGTCTCAATTTGGGAATTATGGTTTGGAATATTTCATGCTAGGCTATTTGCCACAACATTTAATAAGATTATTTTATCCTTCTTTCCAACCTATTTAGATGGCAGTTGTAACAATGTTGTGACACAATTTTCTAAAAGTAAAAAGATTACAAGTTCATCAGAGGTGCTGCTGTCATGTAAAAGTTCAGTTTTATTTTCTTAAGCCGACTCTAAACATTTCTTTATATTTACTTCAGTGGTGCAGACATTTACAAATGTTAATAGTCTAATAGTGCTATTGATTCCTTTAAAATTCAGAAAGAATGTGCCTTTCACCAAATCATAAAATTGCAAGTGAATGGTTTTACATCATCTCAGTTAGATTGTCCTACTTTCTGCCTAGTTATAACTTTATAAATCAACAGTGCACATATTCAAGAAAGACTTTCTATACTGTGTGGATATATGAGTAGTTTTAAAAAGGTATGTGTTTACAATGTTTTTCTGGTGTTTTAATCCTTTAGCATTTTCTTTGGTTAGCCTCCTGAGTTTTTCTGTGCTGTGTTCTTCATAACCACTACTCATTTACTTCTTATTAGATTCATCTTTATGAAAGAATATTTCTATAAATGAATTGCTAAAAAAAATAAAGGTAATAGAATTTAAAAAAAAGGAGTTAGGGGACTTAAGAAGATGCTTCCCATGTCCAGTCTTAAAGATATCTATCATGTATGTCTATTATCATACTCGCACGGAAGCATATATGTGTATGTGCATATATATTACAGTACATATCAAATATATAATATATGAAAGAAAAATAAGATTAGCATTCCTTGGACAAAAATGCCAAAGAATTAAATGAGAGATGAATGACTATACCTGATTGGAAAATACATTATCAAGTTACAGAATTTATTTGGTTACACCAGATCTTAGTTGCGTCAGGCAGGCTTCTTAGTTGCAGCAGGCAGACTCCTTAGTTGTGGCATGAGAACTCTTAGTTGCAGCATGCATGTGGGATCTAGTTCCCTGACCAGGGTTTGAACCCAGGCCCCCTGCATTGGGAGCGTGGAGTCTTATCCACTGCACCACCAGGGAAGGTCCCTCAAGTTACAGAATTTAAAAGTGGTATTTAATTGGTGCTTTCTAAATGTTACTTCTTTTAATTTCCCTTTAAAATTGGTAGCAATGTATAGAAGCACAAAAATCCAATACACTGAAGAGAAAACTGCATCATTATAAATATTAGAAATATTTAGGATTAATATAATTGATGAATCCATTCTGTTTTACTGAGCACCTATTCTGTATTAGTAGGTGTGCTGGTGCAGGGGCTCTAAGGAGGAGTAATAATTCACCCGGCTCCCAAGATTTTTACCACTAACAATACAATTAAAGTGGATAAGTGCTCCTATTATGAAACTAACTTTGATTACTTCTGACTCTCCGGGGACATTATCCCCCTGAAGAGATGACAGTCCATAAATTAAAACTTTGTTTTCTACTTAAATGATTGCATGTAATCACAGAGTTATGACTTCCACATTAGTCCACTATGACAATGAAAAGAGAATTTTAAAATTGGTGAGAGGAATCTTCTGTGACAAATTGAGGTCCTAATCACTGATGTTTTTCTTTCTGTAAGTTTCCTAGAATTGCTGACATTCATCCTGCACAGAGTATTAATGAACACAAACTTTTCATGTAGTTTCAGTTGAACAAAAATAAATAATCTATTTTGGGTTGCTTACTCAGTGTGAATGAACTGTTAGAACTCTATATGCAAGTATTTGCATAAATTTTGCTTTTATAATCTTAGGCTTTTAGCAATGAGCATCCTTAGAACTAAGGTTTAAATATCTTCAAACTAAGTAAGTTGAAGAGTTTAACGATTAAATTAGAAGATTCTAATTTCTTTTTGCAGACACTGTGCAAATAATTTAACTATTTCTTGATTGTTCTGTGTTAATTCAAATGGAATAATATTGTACACTTTTAGAGCCTAGGTCCAAAGCCTAGCTGCCTTGGGTCTCAAGTTATGAATTTACTCCTTCTGGGATGGCCTCCCTGAGTCCCCACTGCAGTTTTGGATGCCCCTTGTAAAGTCTCCTCTAATGTCTTGTGCTGCTTCTTTTGAGTACTTATGCTTTATTTTATGCTTCGCATGGACGAGCAGTGCACTTGTCTTATTCGTAGTTGGATCTCTTGCACTTATTGAATAAAAACTTGATAATGTAGCAGTATTATGTTTTTATTTCTTTTAGTTCACAAGCTTTAACAACGATTACATTGAATTATGAGACTCTCTTGATTACCGTTTTGGGAAATATTGCTTAATTTGAAAATGAATTTATATTTAAAATATTCTAATGTTAAGTTTCACCTAATTATGTGTAATGAATTTACATATTATTAGGATTTGCATACTTTAAATACTCCATAAAGATCCATAAAAAAGACATGGATGATGAAACTAAAGGATTATTTCAGAAATGTAACACTACTCAATTTTCAATTATTTCAGAAATGTAACACTACTCAATTTTCATTCTCATGTGCATTATTTGTATTCAAAAACATGAACATTGATAGATACTGTGCTCTATTACAATGAGCCCTAAAACGTCAACAGTGGCAAATGATTATTTATAACGTGCAAGCTGAAGACCAAATTCTATGTGGAAAACTATTCGGAAAGATTAACATGTAAACCTATGTTAAGTTAGTCTTAATCTTCAATAAAATAAAACTCAGTAAAGAGATGTTAGGGATCTGAGATCTGACATTAAAGGTTTGCTGAAGTAAGTGAATAAGTTAACTGGCTCAAGACAGACAAAGGTGGGATGAGGACATGTATGCTTACCATGTAATTTTAGGGATTTAAAAAATCATCCATTACACAATCTTTTGTCTGCAAGAGAAACATACTGCATGTATCAAAGAGGCATCAAGCAAGTTATCAAGTCATACTATAATATCTTTAGCAATTGGGACAAACACTGTGGAATACCCTTATCACATTGATTGTTATTATTAGAAACATAATTTAGATACATTTGAAATATAACATTAATATATGTGGAGCTATTTATGGAAATGTAATTGCCAAGATATTTCTTGTATAACTCCCAAGTCTCTCTCAAAGTCATCTTCTGCTTGTTAATATGGACCAGCAGCCAGACTGGCTAAGTTTGAGGTCACACTCAAATGCTTACTCTGTGAACTTAAACTGTCTACACTCAACTTTCTTCTCTGTAAACTAAAAATTATAATAATTTATCAGTATTGCAGATTTGTGGCGAGTATTAAATGAATTTATTCAAGTAAAGCTCTTAAAAGAATGCCTGGCGGGTAGAAAATGCAATGTGTTATTACTCTCCCCCACTGGCAGTACCTCAGTTTAAACTGGTAGAATCTATAAGACTTGTTTCTGATGACTAGTACTTTAGTACACACATGGCATACACATACACAAAAGATTACCAGTTGAACTTTGAAAGTCTAAGATGGCATGTTGTTCCTGTATTTTTACTAGTAATAATGAACTTCTGTAACTTATTGATGGACTAAATTTTTTTTTTTTTTTAAAGCAATGCTGAGACTGGAACAGCACAAGCTTTATTCAATGATCAAAGAATGGAGAAGTGGGAACCTAGTTCACAAACCAACTTCCTTTTTTTTTTAAATTAATTAATTTATTTATTTATTTTTGACGGTGTTGGGTCTTCGTCTCTGTGCGAGGGCCTTCTCCAGTTGTGGCAAGCGGGGGCCACTCTTCATCGCGGTGCGCGGGCCTCTCACTATCGCGGCCTCTCTTGTTGTGGAGCACAGGCTCCAGACGCGCAGGCTCAGTAGTTGTGGCTCACGGGCCCAGTTGCTCCGCGGCATGTGGGATCCTCCCAGACCAGGGCTCGAACCCGTGTCCCCTGCATTGGCAGGCAGACTCTCAACCACTGCGCCACCAGGGAAGCCCTGATGGACTAAATTTTTAAAAATTTATTTTAAACTTTTTTTTATTGAAGTAGAGTTGATTTACAATGTGTCAGGTGCACAGCAATATATATATTCTTTTTCATATTCTTTTCCATCATAAATTTATTATAAGATATTGAATATAGTTCTCTGTACTGTACAGTAGGTCCTTGTTGTTTATCTATTTTATATATAGTAGCTTTAATCCCAAATTCCTAATTTATCCCCTTTGGTAACTATAAGTTTTCTATGTCTGTGAGTCTATTTCTGTTTTGTAAGTAAGATCATTTGTATCACTTTTTTAGACTCCACATATAAAGATATCATATGATATTTGTCTTTCTCTGACGTACTTCACTTAATATGATAATCTCTAGGTCCATCCATGTTGCTGAAAATGGCATTATTTCAGTTTTTTATGTCTGAGTAATATTCCATTGTGTGTGTGTGTGTGTGTATACACACCACATCTTCTGTATCCATTCATCTGTCGATGGACATTTATGTTGCTTCCATGTCTTTGCTTTGGTAAATTGTGCTGCTATGAACACTGGAGTACATGTATCTTTTCAAATTAGAGTTTTCATCTTTACCAGATATATGCCCAGGAGTGGGATTGCTGGAGGATACGGTAACTCTATTTTTAGTTTTTTGGGGAATCTCCATACTGTTTTTCATATTGGATGCACCAATTTTCATTCCTCCTAACAGTGTAGGAAGGTTCCTTCTCTTCACACCCTCTGCAGCATTTATTACTTGAAGACATTTTGATGATGGCTATTCTGACAGGTGTGAGATAAATTTTGTATTTTGAGTTGTATTTCTCTGGTGATTAGCGATGTTCAGCATCTGTTCATGTGCCTGTTAGCCACCTGTATGTCTTTTTTGGAAAAACATCTATTGAGGTCTTCCACCCATTTTTTTGTCGTTGTTGTTTTGTTTGTTTGCCATTTACTTTCATTTTAATTTTTTTATTGGAGTATAATTGCTTTACAATGTTGTATTAGTTTCTGCTGTACAATGAAGTGAATCAGCTATATGTATAACTATATCTCCTCCCTCTTGGACCTCCTTCCCATCCCCCCCCCCCAATCCCACCCATCTAGCTTGTCACAGAGCACCGAGCTGAGCTTCCTGTGCTTTATAGCATGTTTCTGCTAGCTATCTGTTTTACTCATGGTAGGGTATATATGTCAATCCTAAACTCCCAATTTGTCCCACCTCCCCTTCCCCCACTGTATCCACATGTCCGTTTTCTACATCTCCATCTCTATTCCTGCCCTGCAGATAGATTCGTCGGTACCATTTTTCTAGATTTCCACATATATGCGTTAATATCGATATTTGTTTTTCTCTTTGTGGCATACTTCACTCTGTATGACAGACTCTAGGTCCAGCCACATCTCTACAAACAACCCAATTTTGTTCCTTTTTATGGCTGAGTAATATTCCATTGTGTATACATACCACATCTTCTTTATCCATTCATCTGTCATTGGACATGTAGGTTGTTTCCATGTCCTGGCTGTTGTAAATAGTGCTGCAATAAACATGGGGGTACATGTGTCCTTTTGAATTATGGCTTTCTCAGGGTATATGCCCAGTAGTGGGATTGCTGGGTCATATGGTAGTTCTATTTTTAGTTTTTTAAGCAACCTCCATACTATTCTCCATAGTGGCTGTATCAATTTACATTCCCACCAACAGTGCAAAAGGGTTCCCTTTTCTCCACACCCTCTCAAGCGTTTACTGTTTCTTGATTTTTTGATGATGGCCATTCTGACCAGTATGAGGTGATATCTCATTGTAGCTTTGATTTGTGTTTCTCTAATAATTAGTGATGTTGAGCATCTTTTCATGTGCCTCTTGGCTATCTGTATGTCTTCTTTGGTGAAATGTCTATTTGGTCTTCTGACCATTTTTTAATTGGATTGTTTCTTTTTTTAATTTGAGATCCGTGAGCTGTTTGTATATTTTGGAGATTAATCCTTTGTCCATTGCTTCATTTGAAAATATTTTCTCCCATTCTGAGGGTTGTCTTTTCATCTTGTTTATGGTTTCCTTTGCTGTGCAAAAGCTTTTAAGTTTAATTAGGTCCCATTTGTTTATTTTTGTTTTTATTTTCATTATTCTAGGATGTGGGTCAAAAATATCTTGCTGTGATTTATGTCAGAGTGTTTTTCCTGTGTTTTTCTCTAAGAGTTTTATAGTGTCCGGTCTTACATTTAGGTCTTTAATTCATTTTTGACTTCATTTTTGTGTACGGTGTTAGGTAGTGTTCTAATTTCATTTTTTTACATGTAGCTGTTCAGTTTTCCCAGCACCACTTATTGAAGAGGCTGTCTTTTCTCCATTGTATGTTCTTGCCTCCTTTGTCATAAATTAGGTGACCATGTGTGTGGGGGTTTATCTCTGGGCTTTCTAACCTATACCATTGATCTATATTTCTGTTTTTGTGCCAGTACCAAACTATCTTGATTACTGTAACTTTGTTGTGTAGTTTGAGGTCAGGGAGCCTGATTCCTCCAGCTCTGTTTTTCTTTCTCAAGATTGCTTTGGCTGTTCGGGGTCTTTTATGTTTCCATACAAATTGTAAAATTTTTTTTCTACTTCTGTGAAGAATGCCATTGGTAACTTGATAGGGGTTGCATTGAACCTGTAGATTGCTTTGGGTAGTATAGTCATTTTCACAATATTGATTCTTCCAATCCAAGATCATGGTATATTTCTCCATCTATTTATGTCAATTTCTTTCATCAGTGTTTTACAGTTTTCTGAGTACAGGTCTTTTGCCTCCTTAAGTAGGTTTATTCCTTGGTATTTTATTCTTTTTGTTGAGATGGTAAATGGGATTGTTCCCTTAATTACTCTTTCTGATTTTTTGTTGTTAGTGTATAGGAATGCAAGACATTTTTGTGCATTAATTTTGCATCCTTCAACCTTACCAAATTCATTGATTAGCTCTAGTAGTTTGCTAATGGCACCTTCAGGATTTTCTATGTATAGTATCATGTCATCTGCAAATAGTGACAGTCTTACTTCTTCTTTTCCAATTTGTATTCCTTTTATTTCTTTTTCTTCTCTGATTGCCATGGCTAGGACTTCCAATATTATGTTGAATAAGAGTGGTAAAAGTGGACATCCTTGTCTTGTTCCTGATCTTAGTGGAAATGCTTTCAAATTTTCACCACTGAGAATGATGTTTGCTGTGGGTTTGTCATATATGGCATTTATTATGTTGAGGTGCATTCCCTCTGTGCCCATTTTCTGGAGGGTTTTTATCATAAATGGGTGTTGAATATTGTCAAAAGCTTCTTCTACATATATTGAGATGATCATATGGCTTTTATTCCTTAAGTTGTTAATGTGGTGTATCACATTTACGGATTTGCATATTTTGAAGAATCCTTGCATTCCTGGGATAATCCCACTTGATCATGATATATGATCCTTTTAATGTGTTGTTGGATTCTGTTTCCTAGTATTTTGTTGAGCATTTTTGCATCTATGTTCTTCAGTGATATTGGTCTGTAATTTTCTTTTTTGTGATATCTTTGGTTCTGGTATCAGGGTGATGGTGGCCTTGTAGAATGAATTTGGGAGTGTTCCTCCCTCTGCAATTTTTTGGAAGAGTTTGAGAAGGATAGGTGTTAGCTCTTCTCTAAATGTTTAATAGAATTCACCAGTGAAGCCATCTGGTCCTGGACTTTTGTTTGTTGGAAGATTTTTTAATTACAGTTTTAATTTCATTACGTGTGATAGGTCTGTTTATACTTTCTAATTCTTACTGGTTCAGTCTTGGAAAATTGTACCTTTCCAAGAATTTTTCCATTTCTTCGAGGTTGTCCATTTTATTGGCATGTACTTGTTTGTAGTAGTCTCTGATAATCCTTTGTATTTCTGTGGTGGCAGTTGTGATTTCTCCTTTTTCATTTCTAATTTTATTGATTTGCATCCTCTCCCTTTTTTTCTTGATGAGTCTGGCTAAAGGTTTATCAATTTTTTTTATCTTCTCAAACAACCAACTTTTAGTTTTATTGATCTTTGCTATTGTTTTCTTCATTTCTATTTCATTTATTTCTGCTCTGATCTTTATGATTTCTTTCCTTCTACTAACTTTGGGTTTTCTTTGTTCTTCTTTCTCTAGTTGCTTTAGGTGTAAGCTTACATTGTTTGAGATTTTTCTTGTTTCTTAAGGTGAGATTGAATTGCTATAAACTGCCCTCTTAGAATGGCTTTTGCTGTGTCCCATAGGTTTTGGGTCATCATGTTTTCATTGTCATTTATTTCTGTGTATTTTTTTATTTCCTCTTTGATTCCTTTAGTGATCCCTTGGTTATTTAGTAGCACACTGTTTAGCCTCCATGTATTTGTGTTTTTTACAGGTTTTTTTTCCTGTAATTGATTTCTAATCTCAGCATTGTGGTCAAAAAAGATACTTGATATGACTTCAAATTTCTTAAATTTCTGAGGTTTTATTTGTGACCCAATATGTGCTCTATCCTGGAGAATATTCTGTCTTCACTTGAGAGGAAAGTGTATTCTCCCACTCTCGGGTGGAATGTCCTTTATATATCAGTTAAATCTATCTGGTCTATTGTGTCATTTAAAGTTGTGTTTCCTTATTTATTTTCTGTTTGGATGATCTGTCCATAGGTGTAAGTGGGGTGTTAAAGTCCCCTACTATTAATGTGTTAATGTCGATTTCCCCTTTTATGGTTGTTAGCATTTGCCTTATCAACTGAGGTGCTCCTATGCTGGGTGCATAAATATTTATAATTGTTATGTTTTCTTCTTGGATTTATCCCTTGATCATTATGTAGTGTCCTTCCTTATCTCTTGTAACAGTATTTATTGTAAAGTCTATTTTATCAGATATGAGTATTGCTACTCCAGCTTTCTTTTGATTTCCCTTCACTTTCAGTCTGTATGTGTCCCTAGGTCTGAAGTGGGTCCCTTGTGGACAGCATATACCTGGGTTTTGTTTTTGTATCCATTCGGCCAGTCTGTGTCTTTTGGTTGGAGCATTTAATCCATTTATATTCAAGGTTATTATCGATATGTATGTTCCTATTACCATTTTCTTAATTGATTTGGGTTTGTTTTTGTGGGCCGTTTCCTTTTGTGTTTCCCGTCTAGAGAAGTTCCTTTAGCATTTGTTGTAAAGCTGGTTTGGTGGTGCTGAATTCTCGTAGCTTTTGCTTGTCTGTAAAGCTTTTGATTTCTCTGTCGAATCTCAATGAGATCCTTTGCTGGGTAGAGTAATCTTGGTTGTAGGTTTTTCTCTTTCATCACTTTAAATATCTCCTGCCACTCCCTTCTGGCCTGCAGAGTTTCTGCTGAAAAATCACCTGATAACCTTATGAGGATTCCTTTGTATGTTATTCTTTGCTTTTCTCTCTCTGCTTTTAATATTTTTTCTTTGAATCTAATTTTTGTTAGTTTATTTAGTATGTGTCTTGGTGTGTTTCTCCTTGGGTTTATCCTGTATGGCACTCTCTGCACTTCCTGGACTTGGGTGGCTATTTCCTTTCCCATGTTAGGGAAGTTTTCCAGTATAACCTCTTCAAATATTTTCTCAGACCCTTTCTTTTTCTCTTCTTCTTCTGGGATCCCTATAATTTGAATGTTGGTGCATTTAGTGTTGTCCCAGAGGTCTCTGAAATTCTGTTCAATTTTTTTCATTCTTTTTTCTTTATTCTGTTCCTCAGCAGTTATTTCCACCATTCTGTCTTCCAGGTCACTTATCTGTTCTTTTACCTCAGTTATTCTGTTATTGTTTCCTTCTAGTGTATTTTTCATTTCAGTTATTGAGTTGTTCATCTCTCTTTGTTCTTTAGTTCTTCTAGATCTTTGTTAAACATTTCTTGTATTTTCTCGATCTGTGCATCCATTCTATTTCCGAGATTCTGGATCATCTTTACTATCATTACTTTCAATTCTTTTTCAGGTAGGTTGCCTATTTCCTCTTCATTTTTTTGGTCTCGTAGGTTTTTATGTTGCTCATTCATCTGTGACATATTTTTTTGTCGTCTTTTTTTTTTTTTTTGATGGGTGGGATTGTGTTCCTGTTTTACTGGTTGTTTGGCCTGAGGCTTCCAACCCGGGATTTTGTAGGCTTTTGAGTAGAGCTGCATCTTGATACTGAGATGAGGACCTCTGGGAAACCTCACTCTGATGAATATTCCCTGGATTCTGAGGTTCTCTGTCCAGTGGTTTGGACTTGGAGCTCCCACTGCAGGAGCTCAGGCCTGACACCCCAGCTCATGAACCAAGATCCTGCAAGCTTCACGTGGCAGTGAAAAAATAGGGGAGCAGAACAATAACAAAGAATAAAAAATAACATTAGAAAACTAACAGATATGTTAGAAAAAATAGAAAAATAAAAATATAGATGAAACAAAAATTGGAAGTAAAAGAGAACCACAAGAGTTAAAAAGAGCAGAAAAAAAAAAGCTGGAAAAGGCCTTGGCTGTTGGGGGTGGACCTTAGGCAGGGGTGGGGTTTAGGCAGGGATGGGGCCTATGCTTAGGACCCACAGAGCCAGAAAAGGCCCTAGGGGGTGGGGGGTGGGGCTTAGGCTCAGCACATGGCAGGAGAGACTCAGGAGTCCCTCTGGCTTTGGAGGGTGGAGGACCAGGTCCCGGACCCCAGCAGGCTCCCTGGGCCCGAGTGGGCAGGGTGAATGCTAGGTGCATTCCCCCCAATTCTCTGGTCCTGGAGGGTTCCTCCCCATTGGCCTCTCTTGTTCTTCCCCACCCTCCTTCCCTCCTATGCCTCTGGGACCCACGTGGCTGGAGGGGGCCCCGGAAAGCAGGGGCCAGACCCAGAAGCCCAACAGGCTTCCCAGGGCCTGAGTTGGTGGGGGAAATGCCCAAGTTGCTTCCCCTGATCCTCCGGTCCCCAAGAGTCCCCCCATCTGCCTCTCCTCCTCTTCCCCCCTCCTCCCTCCCTCCTATGCCCCTAGGATCCACATGGCTGGAGGGCTCCTTGGAGGGCAGAGGACCAGGCCCAGGAGCCCAGCAGGCTCCCTGGGGCCCAAGTGGGTAGGGGAAACACTAAGCACGCTTCACCTTGATCCTCCGATCCCAGAGGGCCCCTCCCCATCCGCCTCTCCTCTTCTTTCCCCTCAGCCCCAGACCAACACAGCCGTAGGGGGCTCCGGAGTGCGGAGGACCAGGCCTGGGAGCCCAGCAGGCTTCCCAGGGCCCCAGTGGGCGGGAGAAACATCTGCTGCACCTCCCTTGGTTCTCTGTTCCTGGAAGGTCTCCCTGAGTCTGCCTCTCCTCCTCTTCCCCCCTCTTCCCTCCCTCCTATGCCCTAGGATCCAGGCGGCCAGAGGGAGCCTCCCAGGGTGGAGGACCAGGCCCAGGAGCCCAGCAGGCTCCCTGGGGCTGAGTGGGCAGGGGAAACGCTAGGCATGCTCCCCCCGATCCTCAAGCCCCTGAGGTTTCCTCTAGGTGTGGGAACTCCTCCCCTCTCCCAGCCATCCCTCAGGGGCACCGGTCCTGTCCAACCTTCACTTCTGCTGCCCCATTAACCCCCTCATCCCACCGGGCTGCTCGGGGGTTCCTCCCATCTCCTTGGGCATTGAGGTCATGCACCAGTGTCCAGCAGGTGCCCTAGTTGTGGGGAGACGTGAACTCTGCATCCTCTGGTGCCGTCATCTTGACTCTGCCCCCACTTTTTTTTTATTGAAGTATAGTTGATTTACAGTGTTGTGTTAATTTCTGCTGTATGGCAAAGTGATTCAGTTATACATACATATATATATATATATATATATATACGTTCTTGTTTATATTCTTTTCCATTATGATTTATCATAGGATATTACATATAGTCCCTGTGTGATACAGTAGGACCTTGTTGTTTATCCATTCTATATATAATAGCTTACACCTGCTAAGCCTAACCTCCCACTCCATCCTTTTTCCATCCCCCTCCCCCTTGGCAACCACGAGTCTGTTCTCTATGTCTGTGAGTCTGTTTCTTTTTTATATATATAGGCCCATTTGTGTTATGTTTTAGATTCCAGATATAAGTGATATCATATGGTATTTGTCTATCTCTTTTTGAATGAATTCACTTAGTATGATAATCTCTATTTGCATCCATGTTGCTGCAAATGGAATTATTTAATTCTTTTTTATGGCTAATATACCATTGTATATATGTACCATATCTTCTTTATCCATTCAACTGTCAATGAACATTTAGACATGTTTCCATGTCTTCGCTGCTGTGAATAGTGCTGCTGTGAACATAGGGGTACATGTTTCTTTTTGAATTATAGTTTTGTCTGGTTATATGCTCAGGAGTGGGGTTGCTGGATCATATGGTAGTTTTATTTTTAGTTTTTTGAGGAACCTCCATATTGTTTTCCATAGTGGCTGCACCAACTTAGATTCCAATCAACAGTGCAGGAGGGTTCCCTTTTCTCTACAACCTCTCCAGCATTTGTTATTTGTAGACCTCTTAATTATGGCCATTCTGACCAGTGTGAAGTGTTACCTCATTGTAGTTTGATTTTCATTTCTCTAATAATTAGTGACAATGAGCAGCTTTTCATATGCCTGTTGGCCATCTGAATGTCTTTTTTAGAGAAATGTCTAGGTTTTCTGCCCATTTTTTGATTGGGTTGTTTGCTTTTTTGATATTGAGGTGTATGAGCTGTTCATGTATTTTGGAAATTAATTCCTGGTCGGTCACATCGTTTGCAAATATTTTCTCCCATTCTGTAGGTTGTCTTTTCATTTTGTTTATGGTTTCCTTTGTTGTGCAAAAGCTTGTAAGTTTGATTAGGTCGTATTTGTATATTTTTGCTTTTATTTCTATTGCCTTGGGAGACTGACCTAAGAAAACATTGCTATGATTTATATCAGAGAATGTTTTGCTCATGACTAGGAGTTTTATGGTGTCATGTCTTATGTTTAAGTGTTTAAGCCATTTTGAGTTTATTTTTGTATGTGGTGTGAGGGTGTGTTCTAACTTCATAGATTTACATGCGGCTGTCCAACTTTAAGCTCCACTTGTTGAAGAGACTGTCTTTTTCCCATTGTATATTCTTGCCTCCTCTGTCAAAGATTAATTGACCATAGGTGTGTGGTTTTATTTCTGGGATCTCTGTTCTGTTCCATTGATCCATATGTCTGCTTCTGTGCTAATACCACACTGTTTCTGTTTTGATTACTGGAGCTTTGTAGTATTGTCTGAAGTCTGGGAAGGTTACGCCTCCTGCTTTATTCTTTTTCCTCAGGATTGCTTTGGCAATTCTGGGTCTTTTATGGTTCCATATAAATTTTAGGATAATTTGTTCTAATTCTGTGAAAAATGTCATGGGTAATTTGATAGGGATCACATTAAATCTGTTGATTGTTTTGGGTAGTGTGGCCATTTTACAATATTAATTCTTCCAATCCAAGAGCATGGGATATCTTTCCATTTCTTTGAGTCATTTTTAATTTCCCTTATTAATGTTTTATAGTTCTCAGCATGTAAGTCTTTCACCTCCTTGGTCAGGTTTATTCCTAAGTATTTTATTTTTGGGTGTGCTATTTTAATAGGTCTTTTTTTTTTTACATTCTCTTATATTTCATTATTAGTGTAAAGAAATGCAACCAATTTCTGTATGTTAATCCTGTATCCTGCTACCTTGCTAAATTCGTTTATCAGTTCTAGTAGTTTTTGTATGGAGTCTTTAGGGTTTTCTGTATTTATACTATCATGTCATCTGCTCATAATGACAATTTTAACTCTTCACTTCCAATTTGGATACCTTTTATTTTTTTTCTTGTCTGATTGCTGTGGCTAGGATTTTCAATGCTATGCTGAATAGAAGTGGTGAGAGTGGCTGTCCTTGTCTTGTTCCAGATTTTAGCAGGAAGGCTTTCAGCTTTTCACCATTTAATATTATATTTGCTGTGGGTTTGTCATAAATAGCTTTTATTATGTTGAGATATGTTCCCTTTATACCCACTTTGGTAAGGGTTTTTATCATGAATGGATGTTGCATTTTGCCAAATGCTTTTTCTGCATCTATTGAGATGATCATGTGTTTTTTGTCTTTTTTTTTTGTTGGTGTCATGTATCACATTGATTTGTGTGTGTTGAACCAACCTTGTGAAATTGAGATGAATCCCACTTGGTCATGGTGTATGATACTTTTTATGTGTTGTTGGCTTCAGTTTCCTAATATTTTAAGCATTTTTGCATCTATATTCATCAAAGATACTGGCCTGTAATCTTCTTTTTTGGTGGTATCTTTCTCTGGTTGTGGCATCAGGGTAATGGAAGCTTCATAGAATGTCTTTGGGAGTGTTCCCTCCTCTTCAGTCTTTTGAGAGCGTTTGAGAGTGTTTGAGAGCGTTTGAGAAGGATCGGTGAAAGTTCTCTTTTGTTTAGTACAATTCGCCTGTGAAGCTATCTGGTCCTGGACTTTTGTTTGTAGGGAGTTTTTTGTTTTTTGTTTTTTACAGATTCTATTTTGCTTCTAGTGATTGGTCTGTTCAGATTATCTATTTATTCTTGATTCAGTTTTGGTGGGCTGTATGTTTCTAGAAACTTGTCCATTTCTTCTAGGTTATCGAATTTGTTGGCATATCATTGTTCATAGTATTTCCTTATGTTGTTTTTTATTTCCTGCAGTATCAGTTGTTATGTCATCTTTTTCATTTCTTATTTTTGTTTGGGTTCTCTTGCTTTTCTTCTTGGTGAGCCTGGCCAGTGGCTTGTCACTTTTGTTTACCCTTTCAAAGAACCAGCTCGTGGTTTTATTCATTTTTTCCATTATTTTTGTAATCTCTATTTTATTTGTTTCCTCCCTGACCTTTATTATTTCCTTCCTTCTTCTGACATTAGGTTTTGTTTCGAGGAAGACCTGTATTGCTATGAACTTCCTTCTAAGATCTGCTTTTGAAGCATCCCATAGATTTTGTGTGGTTTTGTTTTCATTGTCATTTTTCTCAAGGTGTTTTTTAATTTCCTCTTTGATTTCATTGTTGACCCATTGGGTTTTTAGTAGCATGTTGTTTACTCTACATGTAATCAATTTTTTCTCATTCTCTTTCTGTGGTTGATTTCTAGTTTCATGCCATTGTGGGAAGAAAAGTTGCTTGATATAATTTCTATACTCTTAAATATGTTGAGGCTTGTTTTGTGCCCTAGCATGTGGTCAATCCTAGAGAATGTTCCATGTGTACTTGAAAAGAATGTGTATTCTGGGTTTTTTTTTTTTGGATGTTATGTCTTGAAAATATCAATTAAGTCTAAACGTTCTATTTTATAATTTAGGATCTCTGTTGTCTTATTGTTTTTTTCTGTATAGAAGATATGTCCATTAATGTGAGTGTGGTGTTAAAAGTCTCTTACTATTATTGTATTCCTGTCAATTTCTCCTTTTATGTCTGTTAGTATTTGTTTTACAAATTTGGGTGCTCCTATACAAGTGTAAAATTCTCTTCTTGTATTCATCCTTTTATCATTGTATAGTGTCCTTCTTTATCTTTCTTAAGGGCTTTGTTTTAAAGTCTATTTTGTCTGATATGAGTATTGAAACCCCTGCTTTCTTGTCATTTCCAATTGCATGAAATATCTTTTTCCATCTCCTCACTTTCAATCTATGTCCTTTGCTCTAAAGTGTGTCTCTTGTAGGCAGCATATTGTAGACTCTTGTTTTTTATCCAGTCTGCCACTTTGTATCTTTTGGAGCATCTAGTCCATTGACATTTAAGCTAATTATTCATAGGTATGTATCTATTGCCATTTTAAACCTTGTTTTCCAGTTGATTCTGTGTTTCTTCTTTATTCCTTTTTCATTTTGATTTTCTTTTTGTGATTTGATGATTTCCTTTTATTTTATGTTCGTGTTTTTTTTTTGGTTTCAGTGTATCTATTTTATGTTTTTGATTTGTGGTTACCCTGTTTTTCGAGTCTGTTAACCCCTTCCTATATCTACTTGCTTTAGACTGATAGTCAAATAGGCTCAAACACATTCTTAAAAAAAGAACAAAAAAACTCTGTTTTCTTACTCTCTTCCCCCACATTTTATGATTTTGATGTCCTCTTTTACATCTTCATGTTTTCCTTTTGCTGTTCATTGTAGTTATCATCCCTTTCACAATAATTTTTTAAATTAATCTGTGTACTGGCTTATTTAACTGATTTACTTTCCAATTGTGATTTTCTCTTTCCTATAGATTCTTGCTTTTTTTCTATTTAGAGAAGACCTTTCAATATTTCTTTTAGGATAGGTTTACTATTGCTGTAGTCTTTTAGTTTTCATTTGTCTGAGAAATTCTTTCTCTTTTATTCTAAATGATAATCTTGCTGGGTAGAGTATTCTAGGTTGCATATTTTTCACTTTTAGCATTTTGAATATATCTACTCCCTTCTGGCCTGCAGCATTTCTGTAGAGAAATTAGCTGATAGCATTATTGGGGTTCCCTTGTAATTAACTCTTTGTTTTTCTCCTGCTACCTTTAGAATCCTCTCTTTAACCTTTGCCATTTTAATTACGTCTTGGTGAAGGGTTTTTTTTTTTGGTTCATCTTGTTTAGGACCCTCTGTGCTTCCTGTACCTGGATTTCTGTTTCCTTCTTTAGGTTTGGGAAGTTTTCAGCCATAATTTCTTCACATGCATTTTTTTAAAATTTATTTATTTTTGGCTGTGTTGGGTCTTCGTTTCATGCGAGGGCTTTGTCTAGTTGCGGCAAGCGGGGGCCTCTTTTCATCGCGGTGCGGGGCCACTCTTCATCGCAGTGTGTGGGCCTTTCACTGTCGCGTCCTCTCTTATTGCAGAGCACAGGCTCCAGACGCACAGGCTCAGTAGTTGTGGTTCACGGGCCTAGTTGCTCCGCGGCATGTGGGATCTTCCCAGACCAGGGCTCGAACCCGTGTTCCCTGCATTGGCAGGCAGATTCTCAACCACTGCGCCACCAGGGAAGCCCTTCACATGCATTTTTGATCCCCTTTTCTCTTTCTTCCCCTTCTGGAATCCCTATTATGCATAGATAGGCACACTTTATATTATCCCATATGTGTCTTATATTGCTTGCTTTTTTTTTTTTCCATTTTGCCTTCTGTCTGCTGTTCTGACTGTGTGATTTCCATTAGTCTTATCTTCCAGATCACTTATTCATTCTTCTGCATTATTCATTCTGCTGTTCACTGCCTTTAGCTCAGCTGTTGTCTAAGCCAATGAGTTTTTCTAATTTTTCTTGGCTCTTCCTTATAGTTTCTAGTTCATTTTTACAGTGTTCTGCATTTTTGTCAATTGCCCTTCTTAATTCCTTCAGTATTTTCATTATCTCCTTTTTGAAATCAGTGTCTAGTAGACTGAAGAGGTCTGTTTCATTGTTTATTCTTTCAGGAAAATTCTCTTGGTCTTTTAACTGGGAGTGGTTTCTCTGCTTCTTCATTTAACTTGTGTTTCTCTTACTCTGTGAGATCAGGAGAAACAACTGTCTACTGTGGTCTTAGAGGGCTATATATATATTAGCGCCTCCCTGTGTAGCTTGTGTGGGTTTAATATTTTTGGTGCAAGGGCAGTTTTTAGTATGGATGACTTCCACCTCTTTCCTCAGCATGTGCTGGCTGTTATCCCCTTGATAGCAGTTGTGCACATGTGGTAGCTGGTGCTCGCTCTCAGGGCTCTCTGTGGCAGTGATGGCTCATGCCCCCTGAACCCATGATGGCAGTGGAGGCAGCTCATGACTGCTTCTGGAGCCCACAAGGGAGGCAGCAGTGGCTAGCAACCAGTCCTGGAGCCCGTGAGGGCAGCAGCGATGGTTTGCACCTGCTCCCAGAGGTGATGTCTTGTTACCTGTAAGCATGCGCAGGGTAAAAAGCTGCAGTGGTGGGTCCTGCCCCTCCCCTCACCCACCCCCCAAAGAATGGTGCCTGGCCTCTAAAGCAGGCCTGGGCTTCCTCCACATACACTCTCAGTTGCAGTCACACCAGTCTCCAGCCCTTTCGGGCTGTTGCCATGCAGCCAACCCCAGTTGTCTTGCTGTCCTGATCTCCAAAGCCTGAGCTTCAGCATCCAGCCCCCACCCACATGGGCAGATGTGGGTTTCAGGTTGGGGAGCACAGGGCAGTGGCATGGACCCTCTGTGCAGGTCTCTCTCCATTCTGGCTGCCACAAACCAGGTGTTGCACTGTCTGTCCTGGCTGATCTCCCCACTGCTGAGGGTACTTCCCAGGGTGCGGGGACCTTTTCTCTTTCTCTGTTCCCTCCCAGGGGCACCAGTCTCATCCCAGTTCCTTTCTTTGTTTTTTTCTTTTTTCTTTTGTCCTACCTGGTTATGTGGAGATTTTCTTCCCCTTTCAGAAGCCTGAGGTCTTCTGCCAGCATTCAGTAGATACTCTGTGAGAATCATTCCACATGTAGATGTACTTTTGATGTATTTTGGGAGGAGGTGAGCTTCATGTCCTACTACTCTGCCATCTTGATCACTCCCCTCCTCATTTTTGATTAGACTTTTTTTGATACTGAGTTGTATGAGCTGTTTATATATTTTGGATATTACCCCTTGTTGGTCATAATCAGTTGCAAATTTGTTCTCCCATTCTGTAGGTTGTCTTTTCATTTGTTAATGATTTCCTTTGCTGTGCAAAAGCTTTTAAGTTTAATTAGGTCCTATATGTTTATTTTTGCTTTTGTTTCTTTTGCCTTAGGACACAGCTACAAAAAATATTGCTATGATTTATGTCAAAGAGGGTTCTGCCTATGTCTTCCTCTAGGAGTTTTATGGTTTCCACTCTTGTATTCAGGTCTTTAATCCATTTTGAGTTTATTTCTGTATATGGTGTGAGAAAATGTCCTAATTTTATTTTTCTATATGTAACTATTCAGTTCCCAGCACCGCTTATTGAAGAGACTGTCTTTTCTCCATTGTATAGTCTTGCTTCCTTTGTCATAGATTAATTTATCATAAGTGTGTGGGTTTATTTCTGGACTTTCTATCCTGTTCCATTGATATATGTGTCTATTTGTGTGCCCATACCATGCTATTTTGATTAGTGCAGCTTTATAGAATAGTCTGAAGTCAGGGAGCATAATTCCTCCAGCTCTGTTCTTTTTCAAGATCGTTTTGGCTATTCATGGTATTTTATGTTTCCATAGAAATTTGAAAACTTTTTGTTCTTGTTCTGTGAAAAATGCCATTGGTGGACTAAATTCTTGTTCAAAGAAATAGTAGGCAGTATAAAACTAAATTTCTAAACTCAATTTTTTGAAATGTTTAACATAAATTTATATCCAGTTTGAGATACAAATCAGATTTTAATGTCTGAAGTTCATTCACTAAGTCCTGCATACTTGCCAACAGAAGAGCAATATTTTCATATATTTAAATTGATCAATGACTTAAGTTACCAAGACCCCAAATGACAAGTTTCCTGCTTTACTGGAACAAACAAAAATGACCTCCTCCAAAAATTATACAATAGAGACACCAGTGGTACAATCACAATGCCAGAACCACATTTATTTTTCTACTACACAAAAGTATGACCTTTCATAACTATGTAGTAATTATAAAAAGATAGCAGTACAAGGTGAAATGATAGGCTGATAGAGTTATCTTGAGTCGAGCCCATCTGCTAGGTACAGTTTTAATTGTTCTAAGAAATATCCTTAGATACTTCAATCATCTCTTAAGTAACTTTTACTTTCAGCAAACCATAAGAGAAAAAATAATCCAAGTGGTTCGTAAGGGAGGGAGGGGGAAAGGGAATATGTCATACTAAATCCTGGATCACCAGAATAGCCTTCTCTTTTCTTGACCACCTTTTTTTTTTTTTTTTTTTTTTTTTTTTTAAAAACAAGTGAAAGTTTCTTTTTTGTTTTTTTTTTTTTTTAAATTTATTTATTTATTTATTTTTATTTATTTATGGCTGTGTTGGGTCTTCGTTTCTGTGTGAGGGCTTTCTCTAGTTGTGGCAAGCGGGGGCCACTCTTCATTGCGGTGCGCGGGCCTCTGACTATCGCGGCCTCTTCTTGTTGCGGAGCACAGGCTCCAGACGCGCAGGCTCAGTAATTGTGGCTCATGGGCCCAGTTGCTCCGCGGCATGTGGGATCTTCCCAGACCAGGGCACGAACCCGTGTCCCCTGCATTGGCAGGCAGATTCTCAACCACTGCGCCACCAGGGAAGCCCTTGACCACCTTTAACACATTATTATTTTAGTTTTTCTCTGGAAATTTTTATATTTTGAAAAAATTCAAACCTACAGAAAAATGTAAGAATAGTACAATACACATCTACATTTTTTTCACCTTGATTTACCAATTATAAGATTTAATGCTTTCAGTTTGTCTCTCTCCCCCATTCCCTTCCCCACCTTTCCTCCCTCCTGAATTATTTGGGATTTAGTTGCAGACTTACTTAATGACAGTTCTTTCCTAAATAGTCCATCATTTATTTATTTTTAAGAACTAGGACATCTTCTTACATAACCACAATACAATTATTATGCTTTGAGAATTTAACACTGAGAGAATACTGTAATCCAGTATATGGTCCATATTCAAATTTCCCCAGTTGTCCTGTTTTTTTATAGCTTTTTTTTTTCTTCTTTTGGATTTAATTAAGGAAAAGTGTCTACATTTGATTTTCATGTTCTCAAATACATTTTCCATATGGCAGCCCCAGTAATCTTTTTTAAAGCCCCAAATGCATTATGGCGTCTCTTGGAATCTTTTCATTGAGCTTAAAATGAAATAAAAATCTCTTCTTAGCTCTCCAGTCTCATCTCATTTATTATCTACTTGAAGTTATTTTTCAGTGGTATTGAGTTAATTTATTTTTCCAGAAATCACCGTGCCCTCTGTTATGTTTATAGCTTTGTATATAACGTTCCTCCTTTCAAAGCATTCTACCTTAATTCACCTCTTCACTTAGTTGTGACCAACAGAACATGGATGAGTTAACTAAGACATTGGCAGTGAAAAGCCTTATCTGCCAGCATCAGACTGAATTTGGTGTCCCACTGTATGCTCATGTAGCACCCTGTAGTTACAGCCAGCAGAGCATTTATCACACCACTTTTGTAGTCACCTGTTTACGTACCACAAATCTCATCCAGATTGTTGATTTTCTTGAAGAAAGGGACTGTATATCTTGTTCACCACTATATACCTCAATTCTATTGAGTATTTTTCCCATAGTTGTTTTAGTGTATGTTGAACATAAACAAACACATTAAATCGTAACTTCTACTGGGGACCCTGGGGCTAAATCTGGATAAGATTATAATTGAGTGATCTGTGTGAGTCCTAGGTTATTTTCAAGTTAGAGAGAGGGCAGAAAAATTTAGTTATTACTGTTATCTGGACTCCTCTGAAAATATTTTCACAATTTATTTCCTTTTTAAGTTATGGAATATACTTGTATTTTGTTGTTACCACTGTAACTATAACACTGTGCATACACACTCTGTAACACTTATTTTAACACTGAACTATAAAAATAGTTTCAGACTGCAGTTCAGGATTTGAGGCCTCGTCAAATCCCCACCTCTTGGAAATCTGTATTCAGATCTGGTGATTAAATTTTAGTTTTAAAGCTTGTCACCAAAGTAGAGGTTTCCCTGAAAAATATGGTTGTCATTAAGTAGAAAAAACAAAAACAGAAAACACCTCATCTGGGTAGGCGAAAATAATGTCCAAAAGAGACAGCAGATTGGGTCTTGAAAGAGGCAAATTTTAACACACAACTCTAAATTCAGTTTAACTGAAACACATTCTTTTAAAGGAATACTCTCCAAAAAAATTTTTAAAGTTTGAGGAATATTTAGTATTTAGGTCTAAAACATTAGACATGTTGATTTTTAAAAGTGAGCAACCAATTACTTTATAAGTTCATATTATTCCTGATTTTTAATCTTTGTTCAATATGCAACAGGATAGTTATTACAGAATATTTGCCTAATGTATCATTAATGAAAAAACATTTTAAGGAAGTGAACAGCCTTCAGAAAGTTGCTATAATTGCTTTAGGTAAATCTGCAAATAAATATATAGCAAAAGTATAAAAAATCTGCTAGTTTTGGAAAAATATTCAGTCTTAATATGTTTTTTCTTATGTAAATGTAAAAAAAAATCCATACCACACATTTGGGTTGCCATCATCTGAAGTTTTCTTTAAAATTGATTTAGTAGTTATGGTAATTATCTAGTTAACTAAAACAATTATGAATAGCCAAAGTTTCTTAGAATCTTAAATTATATTAGTAATGCAAAGGATGTATTTATTTCTCATGTATTTTAAATTAGTTTTTTGATTATTCCATTTATCGATTTATACCTAATATAAATTTACACCTAGTATAAATTGAAAAAATGCATTAGTATTTAATTAACATACCTAAATATAACTAAGTATTTTATGAAACAAAGTGAAAATTTTCACCATTTTGTACATAAAAATACTAATTTATCAGTCTGTACATGTGACAGAATGTTTGCTAATTTATCCTACTTCAGTGGTTCAGCAATTATCTGACTACCCCACTAATTCTACTCTCAGATTGCAAAATTAAAGAGAAAGTAATTTTTTAAAAGTCCACTCTTGATATAGTTCATAAAATATAAATTGTAATCAACTTTGAATCCATTTAAATGCCTGCACAAGGATTTTCCAAGAACCTAGTATGTTATTCCATAAATTATACAAGACAATTTTAGCCTGAAAAATCTTTATAGAGCAGTTGTCCCAGTCAATTCTGGTACCTAAAAACCTATGTAAGACACTGATAAGACCCAATTAACCTATGTAAGAGCCTATGTTAAGAGCCAGCTTTGGTCTTAACCCTATTCAGTTACTAGCTGAGAAGGTTAATTTTAAAGTGAAGAACTAAAGTTAGAACTAGGTGGAGGGTAGTGTTTGATTTGCAGGAGTGAAAGGATTTATATGGGTAATTAGGCAAAAATATCTAGTTCCATTTCTTAGGCTGTGCTGTAGTTTGTTTTTCTTACAATAAAGTTTCAAATTCTTAAGATAAAAAAGGAAATGATAAAAATGTATATTACATAAAAGTGTAAACATGTTGAAAAGAGAAAAAAGTATAAAAGCCATGCTTAAAAAGGATGAAAGATAAGTATAATAAGTATATCTTATCTTATCCAAACATGGCCCTTTGTCCAAATTTATCTTTATTTCAAACTTAGGTCTGCTTCTGGGCTGTAGATCATTCCACCTGTGGGACATTTTCATATGGTTGCTCCTGTATAACTCAGTTTTCTTTATGTCCTAATGTAAATTACTATGCTTCTCTCTCACAGCTCTTTTCAGGGAATTATACAACAATTCGTCTGACCCAGCATTTCCCAAACGCTTCAGAGAAACATAAGTGTTTCAGAAAAAATGTTAGATTTCCCATGGGAGAAAAGAGATTTATAATCAGTGTTTGGTGTAAGCAACATGAGATGATAACAACATAAAGAGTTGGGAAAACTCTTCTGCTTAAAAATTAACAAAATTGTAACCCTAGCAAACTCTGAAGGATAGGATCCTGCTTGGAATGGACAGTGAAGAATTCCTAGATGAGGTTTGTTAGAACTTAAAGGATAAGAAATGCTATTTAATTTGTAAATTTTCTGGGTAGGACAATGATACAACCCTCCTTGTGACCCCAAACTTTATTGAACCCTGCAGGTGTGCACTATATGGATGTTGTTTTGAAGACTTTAAGTGAATTGAAGGTTCATGGATACTAAAAAAATTAGGATAAAAGATTATTGGATTCCCTGGATGTTGAACTAGCATTTGAGTTAAAAAAAATTGGAGAACAGGGTGACATATGTTTTCTCAGTAACATCAAAAAACTATCCTACCCTCTCTTTCTATGGCAGTTAATTTCCTTTGCTTGGAATGCTCCCACTGCCTACATTTCAATTTGCAGTCCATCCTCACCTCACCATCACTCCCACCTCATCTTCCCAGAAGTTTCCTATATTACAGATGCTGAACTGCTATTAACCATCACATCCTCTGTGAAGCCTTCCCTGGTCCTCGTCAGGCTAAATTAACACCATTATAGCCTCTGGAACATTTTATTGTTATACTATGAGGTCTGTGATGGTGGAGACTTTATCATGTTCTTTATGCTTCATTCTATACTTCATTTCCTCACTTATAAAACAGATAATAACAGAACTGATCTAAAGGGAGTTTTCCTGATTAAATTAAAAGGGATATATAAATTGGTTTAAAGAGTTGTGTACATGAAATAATTAAATATGTTTTAAATCTATTTAGCTATTTAAATCTATTTATCTGTCGCATATTACTACCATTATTTGCTCTAGTACTGGGAACAGTGTCTCTCACTAAGTAGGTGGTGACAGTGTTTACTCAGTTAATTAAAATTACTCTAATAAAGAAATATTCAAAGGAGAGACAAGATGGTGGAGTAGAAGGATTTGAGTTCACCTCGTCTCATGAAAACACCAAAATCACAACTTCTGGACACCATTGACAAAAAAGACTCGAACCTACCAAAAAAGATATTCTACACCCAAAGACAAAGAAGAAGCCACAACAAGATGGTAGGAGGGGGTGCTTTCCCAATATAATCAAATCCCATACCTGCCATGTGGGCAACCCACAAACTGGAGAACAGTTATATCACAGAAGTTCTCCCACACTATTGAGAGTTCTGAGCCCTACGTCAGGGTCCCCAGCGAGGGGTCCAGCATAAGGAGGAGGAGCCCACAGAGTATTTGGCTTTGAAAGCCAGCAGGGCTTGAGTGCAGGAGCTCTATAGGACTGGGGGAAACAGAGACTCCACTCTTAGAGGGTGCACACAAGGTTTCACATGAACTGGGACCTAGGGCAAAGCAGTGAATCCACAGGAGCCTGGGCCACACATACCTGCAGGTCTTGGAGGATCTCCTGGGGAGGTTCAGCTGTGGCTCACTGTGGGGGCAAGGACACTGGTGGTGGACACCAGGGAATACTCATTGGTGTGAGCTCTCCCAGAGGTCACCATTTTGGCACCGAGAATTGGCCCCACCAACAGCCTTCAGGCTCCAGTGCTGGGACTCCTCAGGCCAAACAACCAACAAGGTGGGAACACAGGCCTACCCATCAGCAGACAGGCTGCCTAAAGTCATCTTGAGCCAACAGCTGCCTCTAAACAGACCCCTCAACATGGCCCTGCCTACCAGAGGGACAAGACCCAGCCCCACCGACCAGTGGGCAGGCACTAGTCCCTCCCACAAGGAAGCCTGCACAAGCCCCTGGATCAACCTCACCCAGCATGGGGCAGACACCAGAACCAGGAAGAATTACAGTCTTCCAGCCTGAGGAACGGAGACCACAAACAGAAAGGTAGACAAAATGAGATGGCAGAGAAATATGTTCCAGATGGAGGAACAAGATAAAACCCCAGAAGAACAACTAAATGAAGATAGGTAATCCACCTGAAAAAGAATTCAGAGTAATGACAGTAAAAATCATCCGTTTTGGAAAAAGAACAGAGTCACAGACCAAGAGGATACAAGAAATGTTAAATAAAGAGCTAGCTTTAAAGAACTAACAAACAGAGATGAACAGTACAATAACTGACATGAAGGTCACTAGAAGGAATCAATAACAGAATAAATGAGGCAGAATAACAAAAAAGTGAGCCAGAAGACATTGGTGGAAATCACTGCTGTGGAACAGAATAAAGAAAAAAGAATGAAAAGAAATGAGGACAGTCTCAGAGACCTCTGGAACAACATTGAACACACCAACATTCACATTATATGGGTCCCAGAAGGAGGAGAGAGAGAAAGGGCCTGAGAAAATATTTGAAGAGATAATAGACAAAAACTTGAAACACTCAAGTCCAGGAAGTGCAGAGTCCCATACAGGATAAACCCAAGGAGGAACACATAGAGGCACATATTAAACAATTTGACAAAAATTAAAGACAAAGAGAAAATATTAAAAGCAACAAGGGAGAAGCAACAAGTAACATACAAGGGAAACCCCATAAAGTTATCAGCTGATTTTTCTGTAGAAGCTCTGTGGGCCAGAAGGGAGTGGCACAATAGTTTAAAGTGATGAAAGGGAAAAAACTACAACCAAGAATACACCACCCAGTAGGGCTCTCATTCGGATTTGATGGAGAAATCAAAAGCTTTACAAACAAGCAAAAGCTAAGAGAATTCAGAATCACCAAACCAGCTTTACAACAAATGTTACAGAGACTTCTGTAGATGGAAAAGAAAAGGCTACAACTAGAAACAAGAAAATTATGAATGGGAAAGCTCACCAGTAAAGGCAAACATACAATAACAGTAGGAAATCATCCACACAAAAATATATCAAAACTGACAGTGATGAGAAGAGGAGAGTATAGATGCAGGATATTGTAAATGCATTTGAAATTAAGAGAGCAGCAACTTAAAACAATCTTGTATATGTGTATATATATATATATATATACATACATACACCATATATATATATATATGTATTAGACTGCTTTATCAAAACCTCATGGTAACCGCAAACCAAAAATCTACAATAGATACACAGAAAAGAAAAAAGGAACGCAAACACAAGGCTAAAGATAGTCATCAAATCACAAGAGAAGAGAACAAAAGAGGATGGGAAGAAAATAGACCTACAAAAACAAATCCAATACAATTAACAAGATGGCAATAAGAACATACATATCAATAATTACCTTAAATGTAAATAGATTAAATGCTCCAACCAAAAGACATAGACTGGCTGAATGGATACAAAAAGACCTATACATACTGTCTACAAGAGACCCACTTGAGATATGCGAACACACACAGAGTGAAAGTGAGAGGATGGGAAAAGATACTCCATGCAAATGGAAATCAAAAGAAAGCTGGAATAGCAATACCCATAACAGACAAAATAGACTTTAAAATAATTACAAGAGATAAAGAAGGACACTATGTAATGATCAAGGGATCAATCCAAGAAGAAGTTATAACATTGTAAATATATATGCACCCAACATAGGAGCACCCCAGTATATATAAGGCAAGTACTAACAGCCATAAAAGGAAAAATCGACAGTAACATAATAATAGTGGGGGACTTTGACACCCCGCTTACATCAATGGATAGACCATCCAGACAGAAAATCAATAAGGAAACAGAGGCCTTAAATGACACATTAGACTAGTAGTCCCCAAACTACAGGGTGGGGGATGGTTCAGGGGGTGATGCGTGCAATGGAGGGAATGGTTCAGGTGGTAATGCGAGAGGTGGGGAGTGATGGGGAGTGGCAGATGAAGCTTCACTCGCTCACCCACTGCTAACCTGCTGTGCGGCCCAGTTCCTAACAGGGCAAGGGGTTGGGGACCCCTGCATTAGACCAGATGGACTCAATTGATATTTATAGAACATTCCATCCAAAAGCAGCAGAATACACATTCTTCTCAAGTGCATATGAAACATTCTTCAGTATATATATCACTTGCTGGGCCACAAAGCAAGCCTCAGTAAGTATAAGAAAATTGAAATTACATCAAGCATCTTCTTCAACCACAATGCTATGAGATTAGAAATCAACTACAAGAAAAAAACTGTGAAAAACAAAAACACATGGAGGATAAACAATATGTTACTACACTCTACACAACCAATGGATCACCAAAGAAATCAAAGAGGAAATCAAAAAATACCTAAAGATAAATGAAAATGAAAACATGATGATCCAAAACCTATGGGACTCAGCAAAAGCATCTCTAAGAGGGAAGTTTAGAGCAATACAATCTTACCTCAGGAAACAATAAAAATCTCAAATAAACAACCGAAGCTTACACCTAAAGCAGCTAGTGAAAGAAGAATAAACAAAACCCAAAGTTAGTAAAAGGAAAGAAATCATAAAGATCAGAGCAGAAATAAATGAAATAGAAATGAAGAAAACAATAGAAAAAATTAATGAAACTAAAAGCTGATTCTTTGAAAAGATAAACAAACATGATTAAACCTTTAGCCTGACTCATCAAGAAAAAAAGGGAGAGTGCTCAAATCAATAAAACTAGAAACAAAAAAGGAGAAGTTACAATGGAGACCATAAAAATACAAAGGATCATAAGAGACTGTTACAAGCAACTATATGCCAATAAAATGGACAACCTAGAAAAAATGGACAAATTCTTTGAAAGGTACAGTCTCCCAAGACTGAACACAAAGAAATAGAAAATATGAAGAGGCTAGTCAAACGTACTGAAATTGAAACTGTGATTAAAATGTTTACAACAAACAAAGGTCCAGGACCAGATGGCTTCACAGGCAAATTGTATCAAACAATTAGAGGAGAGTTAACACCTATCCTTCTGAAACTCTTCCAAAAAATTGCAGAGGAACACTCCCAAACTCATTCTATGAGGCCACCATCACCCTGTTACCAAAACCAAAGATACCACAAAAAAGAAAATTACAGGCCGATATCACTGATGAACATAGCCTCAAAAATCCTCAACAAAATGCTAGCAAACTGAATCCAACAATACATTAAAAGGATCATACATACATTAAAAGTGGGATTTATCCCAGGGGTGTAATGATTTTTCAGTATTTGCAAATGAGTAAGTGTGATACACCACATTAACAGATTGAAGAATAAAAATCATATGATCATCTCAATAGATGCAGAAAAGCTTTTCACAAAATTCAACACACATTTATGATAAAAACTCTCCAGAAAATGGGTATGGAGGGAACCTACTTCAACACAATAAAGGCCATATATGACAAACCCACAGCAAACTTTATTCTCAACAGTGAAAAACTGAAAGCATTTTCTCTAAGGTCAGGAACAAGACAAGGATGTCCACTCTCTCTACTTTTATTCAACATAGTTTTGGAAGTCCTAGCCACAGCAATCAGAGAAGGAAAAGAAGTAAAAGGAATCCAAACTGGAAAAGAAGAAGTAAAACTGTCAGTTTGCAGATGACATGGTACTATACATAGAGAATCCTAAAGACGCTACCAGAAAACTACTAGAGCTAATCAATGAAGTTGGTAAAGTTGCAGGATATACACAGAGATCTCTTGTCTTCCTATACACTAACAATGAAAGATCAGAAAGCAAAATCAAGAAAACCACCCCATTTACCATCACATCAAAAAGAATAAAATATCTAGGAATAAACCTACCTAAGGAGGCAAAAAACCTGTACTCAGAAAACTATAAAATACTGATGAAAGAAATCAAAGATGACACAAACAGATGGAGAGATATACCATGTTCTTGGATTAGAAGAATCAATATTGTCAAAATGACTATACTACCCAAGTCAATCTACAGATTCAGTGGAATCCCTATCAAATTACCAATGGCATTTTTCACAGGACTAGAACTAAAATTTTTTAAATGTGTAAGGAAACACAAAAGACCCCAAATAGCCAAAGCAATCTTGAGAAAGAAAAATGGAGCTTGAGGAATCAGGCTCCCTGACTTCAGACTATATGACAAAGCTACAGTAATCAAAACAGTGTGATACTGGCACAGAAATAGAAATATAGATCAATGGAGCAGAATAGAAAGCCCAGAAATAAACTCATGCACCTATGGTCAATTAATCTACAACAAAGAAGGCAAGAATATACAAGGGAGAAAAGACAGTCTCTTCAATAAGTGGTGCTGGGAAAACTGGACAGCTAAAAGAATGAAACTACAACATTCTCTAATACCATACACAAAAATAAACTCAAAATAGATTAAAGACCTAAATGTAAGGCCGGATACTATAAAACTCTTAGAGGAAAACATAGGCAGAACACTCTTTGACATAAATCACAGCAATAACTTTTTGGATCCACCTCCTAGAGCAGGGGTCCCCAACCCCCAGGATGTGGACCGCTACTGGTCTGTGGTCTGTTAGGAACTGGGTCACACAGCAGTAGATGAGTGGCGGGTGAGTGAGCGAAGCTTCATCTGCTGCTCCCTATCGCTCGCATTAGCACCTGCACCATACCCCGACCCCCATCTGTGGAAAAACTCTTCCATGAAAACAGTCCCTGATGCCAAAAAGGTTGGGGACCACTGTCCTAGTGTAATGAAAATAAAAATAAACTAATGTGACCATATTAAACTTTAAAGCCTTTGGACAGCAGAAGAAATCATAAGCAAATGAAAAGACAACCCACGAATGGGAGAAAATATTTGCAAATGATGTGGCTGACAAGTGATTAATCTCCAAAATATACAAACAGCTCATGCAGCTCAATATCAAAAAATAAAAAAAAAACTCAATGAAAAGATGGGCAGAAAACCTAGACATTTCTCTATAAAAGACATACAGATGGCCAACAGGCATATGAGAAGCTGCTCAACATAGCTAACTATTAGAGAAATGCAAATCAAAACTACTATGAGGTATCACCTCACACCATTTAGAATGGCCATCATCAAAAAGTCTACAAACAGTAAATGCTGGAGAGGGTGTGGAGAAAAAGGAACCCTCCTACACTGTTGGTGGGAATGTAAATTGGTACAACCATCATGGAGAACAGTATGGAGGTTCCTTAAAATACTAAAAATAGAACTAACATATGATCCAGCAATCCCACTGCTGGGAGTATATCTGGAGAAAATGATAATTTGAAAAGATACATGCACTCCAATGTTCACTGCAGCACTGTTTACAATAGCCAAGACATGGAAGCAACCTAAATGTCCATTGATAGATGAATGGATAAAGGAGATGTGGTACATCTATACAATGGTATACTGGCCATAAAAATCAATGAAATAATGCCATTTTCAGCAACCTGGATAGACGTAGAGATTATCATACTAAGTGAAGTAAGTCAGACAAAGACAAATATCATAGGATATCACTTATATGTGTAATCTAAGAAAATGATACATATGAACTTATTTACAAAACAGAAACAGACTCACAGATGTAGAAAACTAATTTATGGTTACCAAAGGGGAAAGGTGGGGGGAGGGATGAATTAGTAGTTTGGGATTAACATATACACACTACTATATATAGAATAGGTAATCAACAAGGACCTACTGTATAGCACAGGGGACTCTACTCAATAATCTGTAATAACCTATATGGGAAAAGAATCTGAAAAAGAATGGATATATTTGTATGTATGATTGAATCACTTTGCTGTACACCTGAAACTAACCCAACATTGTAAATCAACTATACTCTAATATAAAATAAAAATTAAATTAAAAAAAAGTACAACATAGAGCAATGAGTAAAAAAGAAAGAAATATTCAATTTATGCCCATATAAAAAGTCTTTGTGAGCTTGAAGTTAAGAAATTCTAATGATTTAGATATCTGCTTGAGCTCCTTTTACAGGATCTATAAGAAGGAAAACAACACAGCATATCGAATTTCACTCCTCAGGTTAGAAAAATGGTAGTTTTTGCCCAAGGATGTGTGTAGAAAAAACTCAGCTTTCCTCCTATGTGTTTCTCCTTTAAAGCTCACATTACTACCACACTCACAACACTTATGACACCAGATGTGTAGGGTTTTTTTCCCCACACTAAGTAATTCTAGGATACCAGCTGAGTATCCTACAATTTAACTCAATTCTAACATGTCTACCTGGAGGTAGCATCAGGTTCCACAGGTTAAGGGCTCTGTGCCAAGACCACCTCCCACCAATTTCAGATGCCAATCACAAATCCAGGTTGTTAACCTGTGCTTCTGACCAGCTATAACTCAGAGGTTACCATGACCTCCTCCTTGGGTTCAATTCATTATCTTGTGTGGCTCACAGAACTCAAGAAAACAGTTTATTTTCTGTTTACCAGTTTATTATAAAAGGATATGATGAAGGAGACAGGTGAACATCTAGATGGAGCAGATGCATAGGGCAAGCTATCTTGAAAGGGGTGCAGAGCTTCTGTGTTATGCTGGCAGGCCCCTCTCCCAGCACCTTCATGTGTTCAACAACCTGGAAACTCTCTGAACCCTGTACTTCAGAGATTTTCACTGAAGCTTCATCACATAGGCATGACTGATCATTAACTCTATTTCTGGTCTCTTTCCCCTTTCTGGAATAAGGGTGGGGGAAGGGTTTGAAAATTCCAAGCTAATCATGGCTTGGTCTTTCTGGTGACCAGCCTCCATCCAGGGGCCCACCAAGACACCTCATTACAACAAAAGATATTGCTACCACCCAGGAAATTCCAAGAGAGTTCCTCTGTGTGAGAAACTGGCCTCCAAGCCCAAATATTAAAAAAAAAGAAAAAGAAAAAAGAAAAAAAAAAAAGTTGCTCCTAGTGCTCTTGTCATTTAGGAAATTACAAGGGTTCTAGGAGCTCTGTGCCAAAAACCAAGAATATGATTATTTATTTATTTATTTATTATCTCACAGGATGATTTTAGGGAGTTTCAAAGATTGAAATTCAGCTGCTCAGCCCCTATGGCCACTATACCTCTCTTTGTGGCTTCATTCTAGGCAACCTAGGCTGCTCAATCTCATTCAGTATTTTCTATTAGGGAAGAAAGTATTATCCACATCTTCATTATGAATATTGAAGTTCTTTCAGTGGAGGTGGTAACATCAGCGAGATGGGAGAAAAGGAATTCTCAGACGTTATTCTCCTGAGAGACACCAACTTAATAACAATATACTGTCTAAATAGAATTTATGAAAACTCCAGACATCAGTTAAGAAGTCACAATACCTCAGATAAGAACAGCCACATTGAAATGGTAAGAAAAACTATTATATTTTACCCATGATAACACTTTCCCCAAGCCAGGAAAGCTCAGCCTTATGGGGGGAAAATGCCCAACTCATGGCTCTTCCCTTGGAGAGAAAAAGAAAAGAGAAATGTACGTTCAACATTCCAGCTTTTCGGGGGCTGCCCGAGGGACTTTCTGTCTTATCTAACTCAGGGTACTGATTGAAAACTTGCATGCTTGGGAGGCCCAGAAGAAACTCAGAACAAAGGAGAGCTCTGCAGCTTGTTGCAGCATCAGAGAACCTGCAGTATCACAGACAAACACCAGAAAGAGCAAGAGATTACAAGCTCCTAAAAAGAAACTGACAAACTTCTCCAATTGAGAAACTACATGGACAGACCCAGAAAAGATGCATTTGCAAGAAATGTTTGAGAGACCCCTTGAATATCTAGCCAGGGTGAATGGTGAAGGTTTTCTCCTATACAAGCCAGTCTGTAGATATAGCAAAAGTTGGCTGTTTGTCAAATGACAAAATACCAGCAAAATTAACAATGCATATGAATAAACAGGGAAACTGGCCCAATTAAAGGAACAAATTAAATACCCAGAAACCAACTCTAAAGAAACAGAGGTATATGAATTACCTGAAAAAGAATTCAAAATAATCACCTAAAAGAAGCTCAATGAGGGAATTACCTGGCGGTCCAGTGGTTAGGACTCCACACTTTCACTGCTTAGGGCCTGGGTTCAATCCGCAGTTGAGGAGCTAAGATCCCACAAGCCAAGCCTTGTGCATGTCAAAAAAAAATGTAGAAGCTCAATGACCTACCAGAGACCACAGATAGATAACTAAAGAAAATCAGGAAAATGATGAATGAACAATAGCGCAAATAATCAGCAAACAATACAGAAATCAATCCACAAAACGGCAATAGTAAGCTCTTTCTCATCAGTAATTATCTTAAATGTATATGGATTAAATTCCTTAATCAACAGACATAGTGTGGCTGAGTGGATAGAAAGCCTATATGCAACTATATAGTATCTACAAGAGATTCACTTTAGATATAAGGACACATACAGGATAAAATCGAAAGGATGGAAGAAGATACTCCATATGAATAGTAACCAAAAGAATGCAGGAGTGACCATACTTATATCATACAAAATAAATTTTAAGTCAAAAACTGTAAAAAGAGACAAAGGACATGATATAATGATAAAAGGATCAATTCAGGAAGATATAACAATTATAAATATATATGCACCCAACATCAGAGCACCCAAATAAATGATGAAAACATTGACAGAATTGAAGAGATAGTAACACAACAGTAGATTTCAACACCTCACTTTAATAATGGATAGAACAACCAGTTATAAGTTCAATTAAGAAACATGACACTTGAACAACAGTGTAGATCAACTGGACCTCACACAGATACAGAACATTCCACCCTAATACGGAAGAATACATTTTTTTCTTAAGTGCACACAAAACTTCTTTCAGGATAGATCACATGTTAGGTAACAAAACAAGTCTTAAGAAATTTAAGAAGATTAAAATCATACCAAGTTCTTTTTTGACCACAATGGCATGAAACTAGGAAGCAACACCGAAAGGAAAACTGGAAAATTCACAAATATGTGGAAATTAAAAACACACACTCTTAAACAGCCAATGGATCAAAGAAGAAATCACAAGAGAAAATAGAAATTATCTTGAGACAAATGAAAATATAACACAACAAAATTTATGAGCTGCATAAATGAGTAAAAGCAGTACTAAGAGGGAAGTTTCTATCAGCAAACACCTATACTAAAAACAGAAAAATCTCAACTGTACAAGCTAGCTTTAAACCTCAAGCAACTAGAAAAAGAACAAACTAAGCTCATCAGAAGGAATGAAATGATAATGATTACAGCAGAAAAAAAATGAAATAGAGAATAGAAAAACAAGAGAAAAAAACAAAATTAAGAGTTTTTTTTAAAGAGATCAACAAAATTGACAGACCTTTAGCAAGACTGACTGTAAAAAAATAGAGAATATTTCAATAGAAATAAACAGAAACGAAAGAGGAGACATTTCAACTGATACCACAGATAAATAAAAGAATACTAAGAGACTACTATGAACCTATATACTAACAAATTGGATAACTTAGAAGAAATGAATAAATTCCTAGAAACATACAACCTACTTAGATCTAATCAAGAAGAAATAAAAACCTGAACAGATTGTCACCAGTAAGGAGACTAAATCAGTAATCAAAAATCTCCTAGCAAAGAAATTCCCAGGACCTAGTGCCTTCACTGGATAATTTAATGAAACATTCAATAACACCAATCCTTCTCAAAGTCTTCCAGAAACGTGAAGAGGAGGGAGCACCTTCAAACTCATTTTATTAGGCCAGCATTACCCTATTACCAAAACCAGATAAAGATATGCTAAGAAAAAAAAACTGTAATATCCCTGATATAGATGTAAAAATCTCAACAAAATACTAGCAGACTGAATTCAACAGCACATTAAAATAATTATACACCATGATCAAATGAGATTTGTCCCTGGAATGCAAGGATGGTTCAACATATGAAAAAATATATAATATACTACATTAACAGAATGTAGGTCAAAAACCACATGATTATCTTAATTGATGCTGAACAGCATTTGACAGAATTCAACAATCTTTCATGATTAAAAAAAAAAAACAAACTAGGAATAGAGGAAAATTACTTCCACATAATAAAGACCATATATGTAAAGCCCACAGATAACATTATTCTCAACAGTAAAAACCTTAAAGCTTTTAATCTAAAATCAGAAACAAGGTAAGGATGCCCAGTCTTGCCACTTCTATTTAACATAACACAGTGAGTCCTACCCAGAGCAATTAGGTAAGAAAAAAGTACAGTTGACCCTTGAACAACCTTCATTAGAACTAACCAGGTCCATCTATACATGGATTTTTTATCAATAATTATACAATCGGTCCTCCCTATTTGCAGGTTCTGCAGCTGTGGATTCACAAAACCACTAGTCAAATTTCAGTCTGTGGTTGCCTGAATACATGGGTGAAGAAACTGTGGATATAGAGAGCCAACTGTACTATGCCATTTTATATAAAGGTCTTGAGCATCCATGGATTTTGGAATCCAAGGGGGATCCTGGAACCAATTCCCTGTGTATACTGAAGGACAGCTGTAAAATCCATCTGAAATGAAAAGAAGTTAAACTATCTTTGTTCACAGATGATGATCTTATGTGTAGAAAACCCTAAAGATTTCACAAAAACCTGTTGGAACTTTATTTGTTTATTTAATAAATTCAAGAAAGTTACAGGCTGTAAAATACACATGCAAAAAATTAGTTGTAATTTTATATATACAGATAACCATACATAAATATAACTATTGCTTAAACTGTGTTGTTTATGTTTAAACATCAACTCTTTACAAAACTTCCACTAGATATTGATTTTATCATAGAGTTCTAACAGGTATTATGTAAGTATGTAAATTGCCATTCATGCATTTAAAATATCCAAATGATTGACTCAGCTGACATATTAGAGGACATGACACTTCATAAGCCCAGTAAAAAATATGCTGGGGAATTGGGCTACCTGGAGAATAAGGGAGGTTAAGTCACAATAGAAGTGTTGATTCATGGAGTTTTTCAAGGTGCTGTGCTTGATACTTTAGGATAGTATTAGAGACATTTTTGAGAAATACTTTAGGTAGTTTTAATGTTTATATTAAGATTTTCATAAAAAAGAAAAAACAAACATGATTGCTTGTCTTTATTTGTAAGTATTGTTTCCTGTGTGGGAATAAAGCACATACTGGCCTTAGAGTCTTGGACAATAGAACCTTGCATAATAGCATCATGATTTTAGTTTTAAGATTAAGAACATAAAATTCTTCATCTGAATAACTGAGATGAAAATGATTAAATAATAGGATAAAGTCTTAAGCCACATGAATTGAATTCCTGCAATGTTTCATTCCTCTTTTACATCTACTGTTTTAAAAATTGACACCATTAGTGCACGCATGAACTGAACAGAATAAGCAAACCACTCTATGGAAATATTTGAAGTAATAGTATTAAAATAATCAGGAGTTTTCAAACTTATTTTTTTAATGATGTATTCTTTGTTTCATCTATTTTATCTGAGTCAAAATTAATATGACATTTGTATTAATCTGACATTCCTCCAAATAATTTGAATACTTAATTTGGATATCAACCTTTATTATTTTTCTGAAGTGAAGCATATCTCATGTGGCCATTTCAAGGTTGGCATGTCTACTGCAGTTAAGTAGCATTCCATAAAAATCTCCTGAAAATGAATCACACCTCTCTTACAGTCTCCTCAGGTATGCAAGCTGACCCAAGTCTAGTTGATGATCCAGCTTGGTTTCTATTAATCTTGGGAACTGACCATAATTTAATTTCTGATTATTGTTCCACTCTAAACAGGTCAAAATAAGTACCCCCTTACTCATTTGTGCTTTTATCCAAGTAAAAGCACCTCTTCAGAATTGAGGAAGAGGTGGGTAATCAGAAAAGGAGAGCCTCTGGGGTTGTTCAACCTCTAGGCAGTTATTTGGAGCTCTGCTCCTGTTTTAAACACAGGCAAGTTAAGGCAGCAAATATTGAGCTCTGTAGTTAATTCTCCTTTCTAATCTTTCCTATGGTGACCTCAGTGCTTCATTAGAACTATGACATTAAAAGCCAATGTGTTTTTTAATACTTTTAATATGGCACGTGTGATGGTTAATTTTATTTGTCAACTTGGCTAGGCTGTCATACCCACTTATTTATAATCATAAACTAACCTAGGTGTTACTGTAAAGGTATTTTGTAGATGTGGTTAACATCTACAATTAATTGAGTTTAAGTAAAGGAGATTAACCTCAGTAGTGTGAGTGGGCCTCATCCAATCCGCTGAAAGGCCTTAGGAGCAAAAACTGAAGTTTCCTGAGGAAGAAGAAATTTTGCCTCAAAACTGCAGCATCAGCACCTGCCTAAGTTTCCAGTCTGCCAACTTTGCCTGTGGATTTTAAACTTTCCAGTCCCCTGTCCGATTGTGTAAGCCAATTCCTTAAAACACCTCCCTCCCTCCCTCCCTCTCTCTCTCTCCCTCCCTCTCTCTCTCTCCCTCCCTCTCCTTCTCCCTCTCTCTCTCTCTCTTTCTCTATAGTGACAAAACTGAGGCTCAGAAACATTTAGGAGCTCACCTAATGTCATACAATTATTAAGTGGGAAGAGAGAGACACAATATAAGCATTTTGATCTCAAAGCCATTTTATTCCCACTTTACCAAACTTCTTCATCCTATAAATTGAACTTAGCTATTAATTTTATCATTGCTGTCAGGCAGAAACACCTTAAATCACTCTGTGATTACTGTAAATTTTAAGGGTAATAATGTTTTGGTGTGTGGGGAGAATATTGAGTAAGACTTCAGTAAGAGACATGCAAATCATATTTGCTATTTAATGCAACAAGAGACATAAATTCAAAAAATAAATGTGAACCTTGTTAATAATTTTGCAATAGAAGGAGCTACTCTGGAAAACATTAGGGTAGTTTAAAAAGTTTAGAGACAAAAATTCAGGTTTCTGAAATCTGCTTTTAGTGTGACTGAGCAAGCTCCTATCAGACTGATCCTCCCAGAGATAACAACTCTGAATTCTGGACAGAAAAACAAAAAATCTAAACAAAACAAAAACCAAAAATTACTGGAGAGGGAATAAAAGAACATAAAATCTATAGGAAAATAAGCACTTGGTAAAAGGAACAGGAAATGGGGAAATTCTGATTTCTGTGGCTTTTAAACTAGACGAAAACTGCAGCTAACACTTCAGAGTCTATCTAAGACTCCAACAGAAGAATCAAAGAACAGAGTTTGGGGCAACAGCAGCTGCTGGAGAGTAAGACAGTAGGGAACAGGAATTTGGGGTGAACACAAGCCTCTGGAAAAGAGACAGCCAGAGGGGGAAACCACATATTGTGTATACACTCTGTGCTCAAATTTTTGGCTGACTCACAGGAAAAACTCTAAGCAATCTAACTAAAAATAGAGGACTTGAACTAAAATTTTATTAGTTTGTGAATAATCAAGTTATTTGCTTCCTGAAGTAAAAATAAATAACAATACTCCTCAGGGAAATATAGCATAATCTGGGTCAGCACAACATAATTTTCACAATGTTGCAGATACAATCCAAAATTACTTGCAATAAAGTAACCAGGAAAATGTAACTTAAAGAATGTCAACATAGAAAGCCCTGATATGAGCAACTGTTGTAATTATTCAGAAAAGGATTTTAGAGTAGCTCTGTTAACTCTGCACAGTGATTCTAAAGGATTTTCTAAAATATCCTCATAATGAATGAACAGATAGAAAATATCCACAGTCAAATGCAAATAGTGAAAATTTCACTGAGTGGGCTTACTGGAAAAATGGAGACAACAGAGGAAGTAGTCAGTGAACTTGAAGAAAGATCATTAGAAATTACCTAATCTAAAGAATAGAGAGAAAAAAGGATAAAATTAACAACTCAATAGAGATTTATCATATATTTAACTGGACTCCCAGAAAGAGGGGAGAAGTACAATGAGGCAGAAAAAACATTTGAAAAAAGTAATGTTTTAAAATTCTCCAAGTTTGTGAAAGTCACAAATTAACAAATTCAAGGGGGTGGGCTCAAGATGGTGGACTAGGAGGACATGGAGTTCTTGTCTCTGCACTAATTAGCACACCTACTAGGCGCTGGTGGGGGACCACAGACACCTAAGGGGACGGGAGGAACCCCCAGCGACTGGGTAGGATGTGGGGGGTAGTGAGGGGGGAGGAGAAGTGGAGGTGGGATGGAACCAGTGCCCCTGAGGGGCGACTGGGGGAGAGGAAGGGATCCCATGCCCGGAGGGGGAAAGGGGGACCATTGGGAGGGTAGAAGATCAGAAGGGCGTGTGGCCAGCATTTCCCCTGCCCACTTGGGCCCTGGGGAACCTGCTGAGATCCCAGGCCTGATTCTCTGCCCACCTAGGCCCCTCCAGCTGCATGGGTCCTGAGGGAGTGGGAGGCAGGGTAGGGGGAGCAAAAGTAAAGGCTGCACCAACAGGACCAGCACCCCTGGGGGACAGCTGGGGAAAGGGAGGAGTTCACAGACTCAGAGGGGCCCACCCATGGTTAGGGGTTCAGTGGCAATGGGGGAGAACCTCAGGAGAGCTGAGGAATGGAAGAGAGTGTGGCCAGCACTTTCCCTGCCCACTAGAGCACCGGGGAGCCTGTTGGGCTCCTGGGCCTAACTTCCACCCTTGGAGGATCCCTCTGGCAGTGCAGAGCCTAAGCCCCGCCCATATATCCCCACCCAGGGCCCTACGTTCTGAGACGCCCTGTGAGACTCCCTAAAACTGGGCTGGGCATAAACCCTGCCCACACACCTTCACCCATGGCTTTACCTCCAAAGTCCAGAAATCCAAACTCCAAGGACCCCTCAGGCTATGCTGCCTTTCCCCCTGCCCATACAGGTCCTAAGCCTAAGCTCCACCCCACCCTTAAACATCACACCTGCCTAGGCCCTGCCCCCACCCTAAACCCTGCCCCTGCCTAAGTCCCCCCCCAACCCCGATGAAGCTCCGCCCCCCACAGCCAAGGCCTTTTCCACCTTCTTCTTTTAGGTTGTGGTTCTGTTTTACCTTCTTGTTGTGGATTCATTTATATTTTTATTTTTTCTAATAAACCTTTTATTTTTCTAATTTTATTCTTTATCCTTTTTATTGTTCTGCTCCTTTTGGCTGTTCCCTTTTCTTTTTCCTTTTTTCTTTCTTTTTTATGTTGGGGTTCTGATTTACCTTGTTATAGTTGTTTCAATTAGATTTTTTTTCCTAATACATTTTTTACCTTTCTAATTTTATTTTATTTTATTTATTTATTTATTTATTTTTTAATAAATTTATTTATTTATTTATTTTAGCTGTGTTGGGTCTTCATCTCCGTGCGAGGGCCCCCTCCAGTTGCGGCAAGCGGGGGCCACTCTTCATCGCGGTGTGCAGGCCTCTCTTGTTGCGGAGCACAGGCTCCAGACACACAGGCCCAGCAGCTGTGGCTCATGGGCCCAGCCGCTCCTCGGCATGTGGGATCCCCCCAGACCAGGGCTCGAACCCGTGTCCCCTGCATTGGCAGGCAGACTCCCAACCACTGCGCCACCAGGGAAGCCCTCTAATTTTATTTTATTTTCTATTCTTTGTTATTGTACTGCTGTTTTTTTTTTCTTTTCTTTTGCTGCACCACATGGCTTGCGGAATCTTGGCTCCCAGGCTGGGGGTCAGGCCTGAGCTCCTGTGGTGGGAGCACCAAGTCCAAACTGCTGGACTAACAGAGAAGCACAGACCCCAGGGAAGATTAATTGCAGCGAGACCTCCCGGAGGTCCTCATCTTGGCACCAAGACCCAGCTCTACCCAACTGCCTGCAAACTACAGTGCTGGATGCCTCAGACCAAACAACCAGTAAGACAGGAATACAGCCACACCCGTCAAAAAAATTGGGATGACAAAATAATATGTTACAGACGAAGGAGCAAGGTAAAAACCTACAAGACCAAATAAATGAATAGTAAATATGCAACCTACCTGAAAAAGAATTTAGAGTAATGAGGGTAAAGATGATCCCAAATCTCAGAAATAGAATGGAGAAAATACAATAAACGTTTAACAAGGACCTAGAAAAACTAAAGAGCAAGCAAACAGTGATGAACAACTCAATAAGTGAAATTAAATATACTCTAGAAGGAATCAATAGCAGAATAACTGAGGCAGAAGAACGGATAAGTGAGCTGGAAGACAAAATGCTGGAAATAACTGCCATGGAGCAGAATAAAGAAAAAAGAAGGAAAAGAATTGAGACCAGTCTCAGAGACCTCTGGGACAACATTAAACACAGCAACATTCAAAGTATAGGGTCCCAGAAGAAGAGAAAGAGAAAGGGTCTGATAAAATGTATGAAAAGACTATAGTCAAAAACTTCCCAAATATGGGACAGGAAATAGCCACCCAAGTCCAGGAAGTGCAGAGAGCCCCATACACGAAAAACCCTAGGAGAAACACACCAAGACACATATTAATCAAACTAACAAAATTACATTCAAAGGAAGAATATTAAAAGTAGCAAGGGAAAGGCAACAAATAACATACAAGGGAATCCCCATAAGTTTATCAGCTGATTTCTCAGCAGAAACTGCAGGCCAGAAGGGAGTGGCAGGATATATTTAAAGTGATGAAAGAGAATAACCTACAACCAAGATTACTCTACCCAGCAAGGATCTCATTCAGATTCGATGGAGAAATCAAAAGCTTTACAGACAAGCAAAAGCTAAGCGAACTGAGCACCACCAAACCAGCCTTACGACAAATGCTAAAGTAACTTCTCTAAGAGGGAAATACAAGAGAAGAAAAAGACCCACAAAAACAAACCAAAATCAATTAAGAAAGTGGTAATCAGAACATACATATCGATAATCACCTTGAATATAAATGGATTAAATGTTCCAACCAAAAGGCACAGACTGGCTGAATGGATACAAAGCAAGACCTGAATATATGCTGTCTACAAGAAATCCACTTCAGCCCTAGGAACACAAACAGACTGAAAGTGAGGGGATGGAAATGGATATTTCATGAAAATGGAATTCAGAAGAAAGTTAAAGTAGCAACACTAACATCAGACAAAATAGACTTTAATAAAGACTTTTACAAGAGATAAGGAAGAACACTGCATAATGAACAAGGGATCAATCCAAGAAGAAAACATAACAATTACAAATATTTATGCACCCAGCACAGGAGCACCTCAGTCGATAAGGCAAATGCTAACAACCATAAAAGGGGAAATCGACAGTAACACATTAATAGTGGGGGACTTTAACACTCCACTTACACCTATGGACAGATCATCCAAACAGAAAATAAATAAGGAAACACAGCTTTAAATGACAAAATGGACCAGATAGATTTAATTGATATATAAAGGACATTCCACCCGAAAGTGGCAGAATGCATTTTCTGCTCAAGTAAAGGCAAAATATTCTCCAGGATAGATCATATCTTGGGTTACAAAACAAACCTTGGAAAATTTAAGAAATTTGAAGTCGTATCAAGTATCTTTTCTGACCACAATGCTGATACTAGAAATCAATTACAGGGAAAAAAAGCTGTAAAAACCACAAATACATGGAGGCTAAACAGTATGCTACTAAATAACGAAGAGATCACTAAAGAAATCAAAGAGGAAATTAAAAAATACATAGAAACAAATGACAATGAAAACATGAGGACCCAAAACCTATGGGATGCAGCAAAAGCAGTTCTAAGAGGGCAGTTTATAGCAATTCAATCTCACCTCAAGAAACAAGAAAAATCTCAAACAACGTAAGCTTACACCTAAAGCAACTAGAGAAAGAACAAAGAAAACCCAAAGTTAGTAGAAGGAAAGAAATTATAAAGATCAGAGCAGAAATAAATGAAATAGAAATGAAGAAAACAATAGCAAAGATAAATAAAACTAAAAGTTGGTTGTTGATAAGATAAACAAAATTGATAAACCTTTAGCCAGACTCATCAAGAAAAAAAGGGAGAGGATGCAAATCAATAAAATTAGAAATGAAAGAAATCACAACTGCCACCACAGAAATACAAAGGATTATCAGAGACTACTACAAACAAGTACATGCCAAAAAAATGGACAACCTCGAAGAAACGGAAAAATTCTTGGAAAGGTACAATTTTCCAAGACTGAACCAGTAAGAATTAGAAAATATAAACAGACCTATCACAAGTAATGAAATTAAAACTGTAATTAAAAATCTTCCAACAAACAAAAGTCCAGGACCAGATGGCTTCACAGGCGAATTCTATTAAACATTTAGAGAAGAGCTAACACCTATCCTTCTCAAACTCTTCCAAAAAATTTCAGAGGGAGGAACACTCCCAAATTCCATTCTAGGAAGCTGCCATCACCCTGCTATCAAAACCAAAGATATCACAAAAAAGAAAATTACAGACCATTATCACTGATGAACATGGATGCAACAATCCTCAACAAAATACTAAAAAACAGAATCCAACAACACATTAAAAAGATCATACACCATGATCAAGTGGGATTTATCCCAGGGATGCAAGGATTCTTCAATATATGATACCCCATATTAACAAATTAAAGGATAAAAACCATATGATCATCTCAATAAATGCAGGAAAAGCTTTTGACAAAATTCAACACCCATTTATGATAAAAACTCTCCAGAAAGTGGGCATAGAGGGAACCTACCTCAACATAATAAAGGCCATATACGACAAACCCACAGCTAACATCATTCTCAATGGTGAAAAACTGAAAGCATTTCCTCTGACATCAGGAACAAGACAAGGCTGTCCACTCTCACCCCTATTATTCAACATAGTTTTGGAAGTCCCAGCCACAGCAATCAGAAAAGAAAAAGAAATAACAGGAATACAAATTGGAGAAGAAGAATTTAAACTGTTACTGTTTGCAGATGACATGATAGTATATATAGACTATCCTAACCATGCCACCAGAAAACTACTAGAACTAATTGATGAATTTGGTAACATTTCAAGACACAAATTAAAGCATTTTAATTAAAGTTGCATTCCTATACACTAACAACAGAAGATCAGAAAGAGAAATTAAGGAAACAATCCCATTTACCATTGCAACAAAAAGAATAAAATACCTAGGAATAAACCTACCTAAGGAGGCAAAAGGCCTATACTCAGAAAACTATAAAACACAGATGGAAGAAATCAAAGATGACACAGACAGATGGAGAGATATACCATGCTCCTGGATGCGAAGAATCAATACTGTGAAAATGACTATACTACCCAAAGCAATCTACAGGTTCAATGCAATCCCTATCAAGTTACCAATGGCATTTTTCACAGAATTAGAACAAAAATTATACAATTTTTATGGAAACAGAAAAGACCCCAAATAGCCAAAGTGACCATGAGAAAGAAAAACAGAGTTGGAGAGATCAGGCTCACTGACTTCAGATTATACTACAATGCTACAGTAATCAAGAAAGTATGGTACTGGCACAAAAAGAGCAATATAGATCAATGGTACAGGATAGAAAGCCCAGAGACAAACCCACGCACATATGGTCACCTAATCTATGACAAAGGAGGCTAGGATATACAATGGGGAAAAGACAGCCTCTTCAATAAATGGTGCTGTGAAAACTGAATAGCTACATGTAAGAGAATGAAATTAGAACACTCCCTAACACCATACACAAAAATAAACTCAAAATGCATTAGAGACCTAAATATAAGACTAGTCACCATAATATTCTTAGAGGAAAACATAGGAAAAACACTCTGACATAAATCACAGCAAGATCTTTTATGACCCATCTCCTAGAGTAATGAAAATAAAAACAAAAATACGTGAGTAGGACCTAATTAAACTTAAAAGCTTTTGCACAGGAAAGGAAACCATAAACAAGATGAAAAGACCACCCACAGAATGGGAGAAAATATTTGTAAACAAAGCAACAGACAAAGGGTTAATCTCCAGAATATACAAACAGCTCAGGCAGCTCAATATCAAAAAACAAACAACCAAATCAAAAAATGGGCTGAATACCTTAACAGACATTTCAGCGAAGAACACATACAGATGGCCAAGAGGCACATGAAAAGATGCTCAACAACACTAATTATTAGAGAAATGCAAATCAAAACTACAATGAGGTATCACGTCACACCAGTCAGAATGGCCATCATTAGAAAATCTACAGACAATAAATGCTGGAGAGGGTGCAGAAGAAAGGGAACCCTCTTGCACTGTTGGTGGGAATGTAAATTGATACAGCCACTGTGGAGAACAGTATGGAGGTTCCTTAAAAAACTAAAAATAAAACTACTGTATGACCCAGCAATCCCCCTACTGGGCATATACCCTGAGAAAACCATAATTCAGAAAGACACATGTACCCCAATGTTCATTGCAGCAATATTTACAATAGCCAGGACATGGATACAACTTATATGTTCTTTGACAGATGAATGGATAAAGAAGATGTGATAATAAAATAGATAACTAATAAGAACCTGCTGTATAAAAAATAAAATTCAAAAAAATTAAATTAAAAAAAAAGATGTGGTACATATATATAATGGAATATTATTCAGCCATAAAAAGAAATGAAATTGGGTCATTTGAAGAGATGTGGACGGACCTAGAATCTGTCATAGAGAGTCAGAAAGAGAAAAACAAATATCGTATATTAACACACATATGTGGTATCTAGAAAAATGGTACAGATAAACCTATTTGCAGGGCAAGAATAGAAAGGCAGATGTAGAGAACAGATGTGTGGACATGGGGGGCATGGGGAGGGTGGGATGAATTAGATTAGATTAGACATAAATACACTACCATATGTAAAATAGATAGCTAGTGGGAACCTGCTGTGTAGCACAGGGAGCTCAGCTCGGTGCTCTGTGATGGCCTAGTTGGGTGGGATGGGGAGTGGAGGGAGGTCCCAGTGGGAGGGGACGTGTGTATGCGTATGGCTGATTCACTTCTCTGTGAAGCAGAAACTAACACAATATTCTAAAGCAATTATACTCCAATGAAAAAAAAAACAAACAAACCACAAATCAACAGATTCAAGAAGTAAACAAATCCCTACAAGAATAACTACAAATAAAACCAGGCCTAAATCAGAGAAGAAAAAGAAATTAAAGGAATACAAATTGGAAAAGAGGAAGTAAAACTGTCACTCTTTGCAGATGACATGATACTATACATAGAGAATCCTAAAAATGCCACCAGAAAACTACTAGAGCTAATCAATGCATTTGGTAAAGTTGCAGGATACAAAATTAATGCACAGAAATCTCTTGCATTCCTATACACTAATGAGGAAAAATCTGAAAGAGAAATTATGGAAACACTCCCATTTACCATTGCAACAAAAGGAATAAAATACCTAGGAATAAATCTATGTAGGGAGACAAAAGACCTGTATGCAGAAAACTATAACACACTGATGAAAGAAATGCATGATGATACCAACAGATGAAGAGATATATCATGTTCTTGGATTGGAAGAATCAACATTGTGAAAATGACTATACTACCCAAAGCAATCTACAGATTCAATGCAATTCCTATCAAATTACCAATGGCATTTTTTACGGAACTAGAACAAATCATCTTAAAATTTGTATGCAGACAAAATAGACCCCGAATAGCCAAAGCAGTCTTGAGGGAAAAAAACGGAGCTGGAGGAATCAGACTCCCTGACTTCAGATTATACTACACAGCTACAGTAATCAAGACAATATGGTACTGGCACAAAAACAGAAACATAGATCAATGGAACAAGATAGAAAGCCCAGAGATAAACCCATGCACCTATGGTCAACTAATCTATGACAAAGGAGGCAAGGATATACAATGGGGAAAAGACAGCCTCTTCAATAAGTGGTGCTGGGAAAACTGGACAGCTACATGTAAAAGAATGAAATTAGAACACTCCCTAACACCATACACAAAAATAAACTCAAAATGGATTCGAGACCTAAATGTAAGACTGGACACTATAAAACTCTTAGAGGAAAACATAGGAAGAACACTCTTTGACATAAACCACAGCAAGATCTTTTTTGATCCACCTCCTAGAGTAATGGAAATAAAAACAAAAATGAACAAATGAGACCTAATGAAACTTCAAAGCTTTTGCACAGCAAAGGAAACCATAAACAAGACGAAAAGACAACCCTCAGAATGGGAGAAAATATTTGCAAATGAATCAATGGACAAAGGATTAATCTCCAAAATATATAAACAGCTCATTCAGCTCAATATTAAAGAAACAAACAACCCAATCCAAAAATGGGCAGAAGACCTAAATAGACATTTCTCCAAAGAAGACATACAGATGGCCAAGAAGCACATGAAAAGATGCTCAATATCACTAATTATTAGAGAAATGCAAATCAAAACTACAATGAGGTATCACCTCACACCAGTTAGAATGAGCATCATCAGAAAATCTACAAACAAGAAATGCTGGAGAGGGTGTGGAGAAAAGGGAACCCTCTTGCACTGTTGGTGGGAATGTAAATTGATACAGCCACTGTGGAGAACAGTATGGAGGTTCCTTAAAAAACTAAAAATAGATTTACCATATGATCCAGCAATCCCACTACTGGGCGTATACCCAGAGAAAACCATAATTCAAAAAGAAACATGCACCCCAATGTTCATTGCAGCACTATTTACAATAGCCAGGTCATGGAAACAACCTAAATGCCCATTGACAGATGAATGGATAAAGAAGATGTGGTACATATATACAATGGAATATTACTCAGCCATTAAAAGGAATGAAATTGAGTCATTTGTTGAGACGTGGATGGATCTAGAGATTGTCATACAGAGTGAAGTAAGTCAGAAAAACAAATATTGTATATTAATGCATGTATGTGGAACCTAGAAAAATGGTACAGATGAGCCGGTTTGCAGGGCAGAAGTTGAGACACAGATGTAGAGAACAGACATATGGACACCAAGGGGGGAAAACTGCGGTGGGGTGGGGATTGTGGTGTGCTGAATTGGGCGATTGGGATTGATATGTATACACTGATGTGTATAAAATTGATGACTAATAAGAACCTGCAGTATAAAACAACAAACAAAACAACTAATACTAAACTTTCATTGGGTTATTTGTATGGAAATATGTTAATATAAATGTTTCAGACATTACATGAAATTTCCAAAAATCTTATATGTTCTGCTATAATGTTATAAGTCATAATTCTAGTTATTACTTTAAAATGTATATCTCAGAAATAACTGAAAAAAAAAACAAAAAACCGGGCCTAGACACATTATAATAAAATTGCTGAAAACCAAAAGATAAGAAGAAAACTTTGGATGCAGCCAGAAAATACATTACATACAAAAAAAAAAAAAAAAAAAAAAGATTTAAATTAACAACTGCTTCTCATCAGAAACCATGGAGGCAAGAAGACTATGAAAGAAATATCTCAAAAGGTGAGTTGGGGAAAAACAAAACATGACAAAAATAATCTACCCAACCAAAAGTCTTTATCTTATAAAATTTCTTTCATAAATGAAAGTGTAATAAAGATATTTTCAGATTAAAAAAAACAAAAAATGAAAAAAGTTGTTACCAGCATTATTTTTTAACATTTTTATTGGAGTGTAATTGCTTTACATTGTTGCATTAGTTGCTGCTGTATAACAAAGTAAATCGGTTATATGTATACATATATCCCCATCTCCCCTCCCTCTTGTGTCCTCCTCCTACCTTCTCTATCCCACCTCTCTAGGTGATCACAAAGCATGAGCTGATCTCTGTGTGCAGTGCGGCTGCTTCCCGCTAGCTATCTATTTTACATTTGGTAGTGTATATATGTCAATGCCACTCTCTCACTTCATCTCAGCTTACCCTTCCCCCTCCCTGTGTCCTCAAGTCCATTCTCAACGTCTGCGTCTTTATTCCTGTCCTGCCCCTAGGTTCTTCAGAAACCCTTTTTTTTTTTTTTAGATACCATATATATGTGTTAGCATACAGTATTTGTTTTTCTCTTTCTGACTTACTTCACTCTGTATGACAGACTCTAGATCCACCCACCTCACTACAAATAATTCAATTTCATTTATTTTATGGTTGAGTAATATTCCATTGTATATATGTGCCACATCTTCTTTATCCATTCATCTTTCGATGGACACTTAGGTTGCTTCCATGTCCTGGATATCGTAAATAGTGCTGCAATGAACGTTTTGGTACATGACTCTTTGAATTACGGACATCTCAGTGTATATGCCAAGTAGTGGAATTGCTGGGACAGATGGTAGTTCTAATTTTAGTTTTTTAAGGAACCTCCATTCTGTTCTCCATAGTGGCTGTATCAATTTACATTCCCACCAACAGTGCAAGAGGGTTCCCTTTTCTCCACACCCTCTCCAGCATTTATTGTTCGTATATTTTTTGATGATGGCCATTCTGACTGGTGTGAGGTAATACCTCATTGTAGTTCTGATTTGCATTTCTCTAATGATTAGTGATATTAAACATTCTTTCATGTGTTTGTTGGCCATCAGTACATCTTCTTTGGAGAAATGTCTATTTAGTTCTTCTGCCCATTTTTGAATTGGGTTGTTTGTTTTTTTGATATTGAGCTGCATGAGCTGCTTGTATATTTTGGAGATTAATCCTTTGTCAGTTGCTTTGTTTGCAAATATTTTCTCGCATTCTGAGGGTTGTCTTTTATCTTGTTTATGGTTTCCGTTGCTGTGCAAAAGATTTAAGTTTCATTAGGTCCCATTTGTTTTTTGTTTTTTTCCCCCATTTCTCTAGGAGATGGGTCAAAAAGGATCTTGCTGTGATTTATGTCATAGAGTGTTCTTCCTATGTTTTCCTCTAAGAGTATATAGTATCTGTCCTTACATTTAGGTCTTTAATCCATTTTGAGTTTATTTTTGTGTATGGTGTCAGGGAGTGTTCTAATTTCATTCTTTTACATGTAGCTGTCCAGTTTTCCCAGCACCACTTATTGAAGAGGCTGTCTTTTCTCCATTGTATATTCTTGCCACCTTTATCAAAGATAACGTGACCATATGTGCATGGGTTTATCTCTGGGCTTTCTGTCCTGTTCCATTTATCTATATTTCTGTTTTCGTGCCAGTACCATACTGTTTTGATTACTGTACCTTTGTAGTATAGTGTGAAGTCTGGGAACCTGATTCCTCCAGCTCCACTTTTCTTTCTCAAGATTGCTTTGTCTATTCAGAGTCTTTTGTGTTTCCGTACAAATTGTGAAATTTTTTTGTTCTAGTTCTGTGAAAAATGCCAGTGGTAGTTTGATAGGGTTTGCATTGAATCTGTAGATTGCTTTGGGTAGTAGACTCATTTTCACAATGTTGATTCTTCCAATCCAAGAACATGGTATATCTCTCCATCTGTTTGTATCATCTTTAATTTCTTTCATCAGTGTCTTATAATTTTCTGCATACAGGTCTTTTATCTCCTTAGTTTTACTTCTAGGTATTTTATTCTTTTTGTTGCAATGGTAAATGGGAGTGTTTCCTTAATTTCTCTTTCCAATTTTTCCTCATTAGTGTATAGGATTGCAAGAGATTTCTGTGCATTAATTTTGCATCCTGCTACTTTACCAAATTCATTGATTAGCTCTAGTAGTTTTCTGGTAGAGTTTTTAATGATTGTTTATGTATAGTATCATGTCATCTGCAAACAGTGAGAGCTTTACTTCTTCTTTTCCAATTTACATTCTTTTATTTCTTTTTCTTCTTTGATTACTGTGGCTAAAACTTCCAAAACTATGTTGAATAATAGTGGTGAGAGTGGGCATCCTTGTCTTGTCCTGATTTTAGAGGAAATGGTTTCATTTTTTCACCACTGAGAACAAGGTTGGCTGTGGGTTTGCCATATATGGCCTTTACTCTCTTGAGGTGAGTTCCCTCTATGCCTACTTTCTAGAGAGTTTTTATTATAAATGGGTGTTGAGTTTTGTTGAAAGCTATTTCTGCATCTATTGAGATTATCATATGGATTTTATCCTTCAATTTGTTAATATGGTATATCACATTGATTGATTTGCATATATTGAAGAATCCTTGCATTCATGGGATAAACCCCACTTGATCATGGTGTATGGTCCTTTTAATGTGCTGTTGGATTCTCTTTGCTAGTATTTTGTTGAGGATTTTTGCATCGGTGTTCATCAGTGTTATTGCCCTGTAGTTTTCTTTTTTTGTGACATCTTTTTCTAGTTTTGGTATCAGGGTGATGGTAGCCTCGTAGAATGAATTTGGGAATGTTCCTCCCTCTGGTATATTTTGGAAGAGATTGAGAAGTATATGTGTTAGCTCTTCTCTAAATGTTTGATAGAACTCACCTGTGAATCCATCTGGTCCTGGGCTTGTGTTTAATCACAGTTTCAATTCCAGGGCTTGTGATTGGTTTGTTTATATTTTCTATTTCTTCCAGGTTCTGTCTCAGAAGGTTGTGCTTTTCTAAGAATTTGTCCATTTCTTCCAGGTTGTCCATTTTATTGGCATATAGTTGCTTGTAGTAATCTCTCATGATCTTTTTTATTTCTGCAGTGTCAGTTGTTACTTCTCCTTCTTCATTTCTAATTCTATTGATTTGAGTCTTCTCCCTTTTTTTCTTGATGAGTCTGGCTAATGGTTTATCAATTTTGTTTATCTTCTCAAAGAACCACCTTTTAGTTTTATTGATCTTTGCTATTGTTTCCTTCATTTCTTTTTCATTTATTTCTGATGTGATCTTTATGATTTCTTTCCTTCTGCTAACTTTGGGTTTTTTTGTTCTTCTTTCTCTAACTGCTTTAGGTGTAAGGTTAGGTTGTTTATTTGAGATGTTTCTTGTTTCTTGAGGTAGGATTGTATTGCTCTAAACTTCCCTCTTAGAACTACTTTTGCTGCATCCCATAGGTTTTGGGCCATCGTGTTTTCATTGTCATTTGTTTCTAGGTATTTTTTGATTTCCTCTTTGATTTCTTCAGTAATCTCTTGGTTATTTAGTAGCATATTGTTTAGCATCCATGTGTTTGTATTGTTTTACAGATTTTAATCCTGTAATTGATATCTAGTCACATAGCACTGTGGTTGGAAAAGATACTTGATATGATTTCAATTTCCTTAAATTTACCAAGGCTTGATTTGTGACCCAAGATATGATCTATCCTGGAGAATGTTCCATGAGCACTTGAGAAGAAAGTGTACTCTGTTGTTTTTGGATGCAATGTCCTATAAATATCAATTAAGTCCATCTTGTTTAATGTATCACTCAAAGCTTGTGTTTCCTTATTTATTTTCATTTTTGTTGATCTATCCATTGGTGAAAGTAGGGTGTTAAAGATCCCTTCTATTATTGTGTTACTGTGGATTTCCCCTTTAATGGCTGTTAGCATTTGCCTTATGTATTGAGGTGCTCCTCTGTTGGGTGCATAAATATTTACAATTGGTATATCTTCTTCTTGGATTGATCCCTTGATCATTATGTAGTGTCCTTCTTTGTCTCTTGTAATAGTCTTTGTTTTAAAGTCTATTTTGTCTGATATGAGAATTGCTACTCCATCTTTCTTTTGATTTCCTTGTGCATGGAATATCTTTTTCCATCCCCTCCCTTTCAGTCTATATCTGTCCTTAGCTCTGATGTGGGTCTCTTATAGACAGCTTACATACGCAGCTTGTTTTTGTATCCATGCAGCCAGTCTCTGTCTTTTGGTTGGAGCATTTAATCCATTTACATTTAAGGTAGTTATCGATGTGTATGTTCCTATTACCATTTTCTTAATTGTTTTGGGTTTGTTATTGTAGGTCTTTTCCTTCTCTTGTGTTTCTTGCCTAGAGAAGTTCCTTTAACATTTGTTGCCAAGCTGATTTGTTGGTGCTGAATTCTCTTAGCTTTTGCTTCTCTGTAAGTTTTTAAATTTCTCCATCGAATCTGACTGAGATCCTTGCTGGGTAGAGTAATCTTGGTGGTAGGTTTTACCATTTCATCACTTTAAATATGTCCTGCCACTCCTTTCTGGCTTACAGAGTTTCTGCTGAAAGATCAGCTGTTAACCTTATGGGGATTCCCTTGTATGTTATTTGTTTCTTTTTCCGTGCTGCTTTTAATATTTTTTCTTTGTATTTAATTTTTGATAGTTTGATTAATATGTGTCTTGGTGTGTTTATCCTTGGATTTATCCTGTATGGGACTCTCTTTGCTTCCTGGACTTGATTGACTATTGACTTTCCCATATTAGGGAAGTTCTCAGCTATAATCTCTTCAAATATTTTCTCAGTTCCTTCCTTTTCTCTTCTTCTGGCACCGCTATAATTTGAATGTTGGTTCATTTAATCTTGTCCCTGAGGTCTCTGAGACTGTTCTCTATTCTTTTCATTCTTTTTTCTTTATTCTTCTCTGCCTTAGTTATTTCCGGTATTTTATCTTCCAGATCACTTATTCATTCTTCTGCCCTAGTTATTCTGCTATTGATTCCTTCTCGGGAATATTAATTTATTTTTTATTTATTTATTTATTTATTTATTTATTTATGGCTGTGTTGGGTCTTTGTTTCTGTGCGAGGGCTTTCTCTAGTTGTGGCAAGCGGGGGCCACTCTTCATTGCGGTGCGCGGGCCTCTCACTATCGCGGCCTCTCTTGTTGTGGAGCACAGGCTCCAGACGTGCAGGCTCAGTAACTGTGGCTCATGGGCCCAGCCGCTTCATGGCATGTGGGATCTTCCCAGACCAGGGCTCAAACCCGTGTCCCCTGCATTGGCAGGCAGATTCTTAACCACTGCGCCACCAGGGAAGCCCTCGGGAATTTTTAATTTCATTAATTGTGTTGTTCATCATTGTTTGTTTGCTCTTTAGTTCTTCTAGGTCCTTCTTAAACGTTTCTTGTATCTTCTCCATTCTATTTCCAAGAATTTGGACCATTTTTACTGTCATTACTCTGAATTCTTTTTCAGGAAGACTGCCTATTTCCTCTTCATTTGTTTGGTCTGGTGGGTTTTTACCTTGCTCCTTCATCTGCTGTGTATTTCTCTGTCTTCTCATTTTGCTTAACTTGCTGTGTTTGAGGTCTCCTTTTTGCAGGCTGCATGTTCATAGTGCATGTTGTTTTTGGTGTCTGCCCACAGTGGGTAAGCTTGGGTCAGTGGGTTGTGTAGGCTTCCTTGTGGAGGGAACTGGTGCCTGTGTTCTGGTGGATGAGGCTGGATCTTGTATTTCTGGTGGGCAGGACCATGTCCGGTGGTGTGTTTTGGGGTTTCTGTGAACTTAGTATGATTTTAGGCAGCCTCTCTGGTAATGGGTTGGGTTGTGTTCCTGTCTTGGTAGTTGTTTGGCATGGGGTGTCCAGCACTGAAGCTTGCTGGTAATTGAGTGGAGCTGGTTCTTAGTGTTGAGACAGAGATCTCTGGGAGAGCTCTCGATGATTGATATTATGTGGGGCCAGGAGGTCTCTGGTGGTCCAATATCCTGAACTTGGATCTCCCACCTCAGAGGGTCAGCCCTGACACCCAACCATAGCACCAAGACTGTGTCAGCCACACAGCTGGAGTGCCTTCAGAGTTGGAGAAGCTGGCCTGCAGTGCCTCTCCTTCTGTGCTGCACATTAGAATCACCTGCTTCTTCCTTGTTTTGCCCCATAGGCAGTGTACCACAGAGAAAAACAGTAGCCTTGAAAATAGTCATAGCTCTGAGATGGCTTTTGTTTTTCCTTTGTGCTTAGTCCGGTTTCACTTGCTCACAGGGGCCCACGTGCAGAGGCCTCGCACCTGGCTCCTCCGACCAGAGTTCCTAGTGTGGAATGGCTGCCGCCAACACCTCAGCTCAGGCGGGCCATCGTTACCAGCATTCTTATATTACCAAATTGTGACAGGAAATTATTCAGGCTCAAGGGAAATGATACTAGTGAAAACTCAGATATTCTTGAAGTAATGTATTGCTCCAGAAATGGTAAATATATAGATTTAAGTAAGTATAAAAGACTAAATTTTCTCTTAATTTCTTTAAAATACATATAATTTAGAAATATTTAAACATAGCCTCGTAGGGTTTATGCAATATGTAGAATTAATATATATGAAAACTATAGCATGAAATATAAAGCAGGGATCAGCATATTAGGGCCTATTTTTATAAACATTTTTTATTGGAATGCTGCTATGCCCATTCTTTTACTTGCTGTCTATGGCTGCTTTTGCGCAGAAGTAGCAAAGAGAAACTGGCACAAAAAGCCTAATATATTTACCTACCCCTATTATAAAAGATGGAAGGAGTCCAATGGACATATTTAATTGCTATATTTCTACACTTTACAAGAACTGGTATGATATTAACTCTATGTAAACTGAAAAAATAAGGCTGCATATTGCAGTTCACGGGAGCAATTGTTTAAAAATATGAGGTACTGCTAAAACCCCAATACATAAATTCCCATTGGAATTCTAAAAATTAACCTTTAATTCATTCAGAAGAATGCAGAATAATGAAAGAGAGGAGCACAAAAGAGAGGTCAAACAGAGAAAAAATAATAAGATGATAGACAAAACCCTACCATACTAGTAATTATGATAGTAAGAGAATAAAGCTCCAATTAAAAGAGACTGTCTGAATGGACTAAAAAAAGAAAGTCCCAATTTTATGCTGTCTCCAAAATACACATTTCAAATACAAGCAAGTTGGTAGTTTGAAAGTAACTGAAGGGAAAACAGTGTACCTTTGATTCTCATTATTCATAGATTTGATATTTGTGAATTTGCCTACTTGCTAAATTTTGTGTAACCCCCAAATCAGTACTTGCAGAACTTTAATAATTATTTGCAGATATACACAGAGCACTGCAAAACTTCAGTGCCTAACATGCACACTACTAGTAGATGTTAAAGCAACATTCTGCCTTTTTTTATTCTCCTACTATAAACAGGTATCTTATTTGCAGTCTATTTAGTGTCACATTTTTTATATTTGTGTGCTTTTTATTGGTTACTTAGCATATTGGTGAAGTGTTGTCCTGGGTTCTAAGCGCAAGGAGTCTGTTATATGCATTATGGAGAAAATACATTTGTTAGATAAACTTCCTTCAAGCATGAATTATAGTGCTGTTGGCCTAAGTGAAAAAAGTATATAGAAATCCATAAATGCTGACATAAAGGCAACAAAATAAAAAGGAAAATGGAAATGGATGCAATAATAAGTTATAAATATTTGTATTGACAAGAAAATTTTTGGATCATTAATGAGTAAAAGTGATACTGGGCAAATCAAATCAGGATTATAACAACTGGTCTCATTGAATGTGGGGGATACATGGAAAGAAAGAGAAGGTGACAAGTATGGAGAACAGAATATGAGAGCACAATGGAGAAATGAAAAAAATGTTCTTAAGGAAGAAACCACAAAGATGAAGTCAGATAAAATAATTATTTTTTTATAATTGTTTCCACTCTGGAACAATGTCAGGTTAAAGAATTTTATCATATTCAGAAAAAGATTATAAAAAGTCTATGATTAGAAAAACAGGTAAAATGTTCCAAAAGATTTTTTTTTAAAGAAAAAAAGTCTACCAATATCCAGGAGATCAAAATGAGTTGCTTTCAAATGTTCAAAGGACAGCTGGATATTATGAATGCCAAAAGAAATTGTGCTGACAGAGTTTTATACGGAAAAAGTTGTGACTCAAAATTTTTCTACCCTACCACCTTATTTTTATTTATAAAGGCTTATTTTCAAATGGTCGTAGGTTAGAGCATTCATTTAACAACTCCTCCTTACCTGAAAAGTTGTTAAAGCACCTGAAAGTATACTAAAATCAGGTCTACCCCTTACATTCGAGTAGCCTGCTATGAGAGAAAAAAATTGATATTTGATATTTGTATACTAACTGTCTAAATATTTGAAAGCACAAACAAATAGACAAATAAGACATTTTTTATTCTATTTTATCAAATAACCTTCATAAAGACAAAGTAAAAAATGTGTGTATAACTTTCTTATGTAACTAAAGTTCAGCAAGGTATCAAAGATAAGAGAATTTAATCCTTATCATGGATTTTTGGATGTCCTGTTGGTGAACCAACAATGTTTAGATAAGTAATAAATAAATAAGTGAATAATTCATGTTATTATTTGTTCCATTAAATCTATTTTTCTTTCCTTTCAGTCATATCAATGTTTCTGTAGTTATGATTTTCAATATTTATGCCCTATTGATAGTAATGAGATAAATGATTAAAATCTAAGTGTAATTTATTTAAAGTATATGAAGTTTGAATATTTTCATTAAGATATGAAGTAATATAAACATTTTTAAAATTAAAATTATTCTATATGTTGTCAAAGGTTTTTTCTTTAAAGCATTAAAAATTGCCTATTAAAACAGAGTTAAATATAATTATAATTAATTAATTTTAAATTATAATTAAACATTTAAATAAAATTGAAATTTTTCACATTTTTGTCCAAAAAATGTATTAAATTTTGATATTTAATTAATATTAAATTTTAATATTTGAAGTCTATATGATTGCCAATAAAATAATGTCTCAAGCTACATGTATACAAATTTAAGAATAATGTATGTAATATTATAAAGTATTTATTGTTCACTTTCTAGGTGCAGCTCTGTGATTGCACATTAATTCATGAATAACTGTACAATGAATAGGAAAACAAAAAGCAGCAAGTAAATGAATGATCATACTGGGTGATAGTTCTTTATTTTTGAGGTATAGTTGATTTGCAATATTGTATAAGTGTCAGGGGTACATCATGGTGATTCACAAATCACTCTAAAAGATTATACTCTATTAAAGTTATTATAAAATATTGGCTATATTCCCTATGTCATACAATATATCCTGGTGTTTGCACCTCATAATCCTCTACTTTTATCTTTTCCCTACCCCCTTCCCTCTCCCCACAAGTAACAACTAATGTTTTTGTGTATATCTATGAATCTGTTTCTTTCTTGTTATATTCACCAGTTTTATTTTTTAGATTCCACATATAAGTGATAACATCAGTATTTGTCTCTCACTGTCTGACTTATTTTACTAAGCACAGTTCCCTCCAAATCCATTCATGCTGTTGTAAATGGCAAAATTGCATTCTTTTTTATGGCTGAATAGTATTACTTAGTATATACGTATACTACCTCTTCTGTATTCATTTACCTGTTGATGGACACAGGTTGCTTCCATATCTTGGCAACTGTAAATAATACTGCTATGAACATTGGGGTGCATGTATCTTTTCGAATTAGTGTTTCCATTTTCTTTGGATATATACCCAGGGGTGGAATTGCTGGGTCATATGGTAGTTCTATTTTTAGTTTTTTGAGGAAACTCATTTCTGATTTTATTGATTTGGGCCCTCTCTTTTTCTTGATGAGTCTGGCTAAAATTTTTTATTTTGTTTATCTTTTCAAAAAAAACAGCTCTTAGTTTCACTGATCTTTTCTATTTTTTTTTTTTTTTTTTAGTCTCTATTTCATTTATTTCTGCTCTGATCTTTATGATTTCTTTCCTTTCATTAACTTTGGGTTTTGTTTGTTCTTTTTTCCCCCTAGTTCCTTTAGTTGTAAGGTAAGCTTGTTTATTTGAGATTTTTCTTGTTTCCTAAGTTTCTATCACTAGAAATTCCCCTCTTTCAACTGCTTTTGCTGTTTCCCATTGGGAGATAGTTCTTTATACAAAAATCAATTGTATTAGCTCTCTGAAATAGAAGATTTTAAAATTAATTAATTTGCCTTTCTCTTTTTAAGCACTCTTTGATTAAATCTCCTTTCACCCTGATATGTCTCCAGCATGGGTTACTGTTTGCTACTCTGTAGAAGGTTGCTCACACCAAACTCAACTGCATTTGGACTAGCTGCCTCTGTTCCAAGAACAGGGGACAAGACATGAGGAGAATAATTTGGCACCTAAATGATGCTAATCATGAGAAACAATGATTAGATTGAGAGTTGTGTTGTTTTGGTACTGAGCACTGGAGAAATGACAAGGCTACCTTGTATTCTTACTAAAACTAAAGTTTTGTTTGTGTCTGTGATAAGCTTGGATTACCTGGGCCTGCAGTGTGGATATGTCGTCCAGTGAAGGACATTACTTTTCTGCTAGTCCAAGTTTTTATAAGACATATGTGAAAAAGCAGTCTTGTCATTGGGGAATATGCAGAATACTTGACACTAGGCCTCTGGATTTGGAGGATTAGACACTTAAGGAGTCATCTGGAAAGGCAGTTACCCAGAATCTGGTGACTGGGGAGTCATGAGATTTTGTACTATTTCTGTCATTGGGAAGAAGCCCCAGTCCCATCTGAAGTTGATTTTATATGCAGTTCCTCTCACTGAGAAAAGGGGAGTCTTTAGGCACGGTTTTCTTATTGCTTAGGCTGGCTTCATTTTCATTTTTGGGTAATTCTACTAATTGGACCAGACTGCTCCTCTGCAATCCCTTTCCCAGTAGTAGCAAGGTATTTCTCATTCTCACAATTTATTTTACTAATCAGATAGAATATTTTATGATGTTTGAAGACATTCTAGATCTTTAAACAAACAAAAAATGTTTTTTGAGGGGATTCTTTACCCTTAAGATTAGAAAACATTTTTTATCTATTTCTACAAAAGCATTTTAAAGGCAGAGCAATTATTTTCTGCATGCTTTGTTGTTTTAATTGGGAAAGTCTAAAATACTACCTAAGGACAGAAAATTTTCCTCTTCATATCATCTTCCTTGTATGACCAATGAATGGGTGGTATTCTTGGGTTAAATATATTTCTAAAAAATCAGTGAGTGATCTTAATTATTAAACAGCAGTTCATAGGAGAAACAAAGCAGTAAAGACATATATCATATTAATCTTGTTTTTTCAGGGAAGATGAGATCTGAGTGATACAACAATAGCATATATAACACTTAATTTTTCTAAAAGAAATATATATATAAAGACAGAAAAGATATATAGCAGCAGTTGTAGCAGCAGGGGTTTTTTTCCAGATAAGGGTATTACAAGTTTTATTTATCCCCCATCTCTGTATTTACGCATATATTATTTTAAAAATTGAGATGTGTGTTCATATAAACATACACACAAAAATTTTGTTTATCTGAAGGCACTTATAATCTAGTAAGGGAGATTTAACATGTACATAGATATCCATCCATGGTAAGTGAAGAAAAATAAGAGTGTCAGAGTATTACAGATGAAGTACCATGGGTGATTAACATGGGAAGATAATATATTAGGTTTTTTTCTTGGCTTCTAGATTTTGCACAGAAAGTATTTTCTTTTCTCCAAGCAAAACACATTGCTTTCTATTTTTAAATTAGATACGTCAGCAGTAATTTTTAGACATGACAATCTCTGAATACCCCTACTAATTGTCTCATACAATTAAATTGAATGAGTTGAGTTTAAAAAAATCAGAAACCCATAATAAATAATTTCAGTTGATGAGTATATAGAAACTCATTGAGATCACCATAAAATACCAAATAATAGTTAGTGGTACTATAGTTTCCATTCATTTTTCAACTTTCCTTGCCATTTTAGACTGCTGATTTTATATTCCTATTTGGGGTGAGGCTATTCATCTATTAATCATTCTTTGATCTCTTCTGCATCCTGGTATAATTTCCCTTTTTCAAAGAACAAAACCACCCACTTAATTTCTTGATATACATCTTTCAATATTATAGTTACTATCCAAAGTATGTTTTATCAAATTCCTTTAGCTATATATTGAGACATGAATTCCAGAGTTAAATAAGCTTGACAAACACTTTATAATTTATCTACATTTGTAAATCCAAAAAAAATTTAAATCTACATTATTTGGGGACTTCCCTGGTGGCGCAGTGGTTAAGAGTCCACCTGCCAATGCAAGGGACATGGGTTTGAGCCCTGGTCTGGGAAGATCCCACATGCCATGGAGCAGCTAGTCCCGTGCACCATAACTACTAAGCCTGCACTCTGGAGCCTGTGAGCCACAACTACTGAAGCCCATGCACCCAGAACCCGTGCTCCGCAACAAGAGAAGCCATGGCAATGAGAAGACCGTGCACTTCAATAAAGAGCGGCCCCCGTTCGCCGCAACTGGAGAAAGCCTGTGCACAGCAACGAAGACCCAACGCAGCCAAAAATAAATAAATAAATAAATTTATTTAAAAAAAAACTACATTATTTGAAAAAAATCAGATTAATGTAATATGTGAAATAGTTTAGCTACAAAGATTTTTGTATAGTTCAAATTCTCAAACTGCCTTACTATGGTATAAGTTTTTTATTTTAAAAAATGGGGATTTCCATTAGTGGGTAGAATTTCTAAAATTTGAGATAAATGAAATCTCTATTTGAGTTACACATAGTAGGCAGAAAAATCTTTGAAAATGGCCTGTGGATGGCAGTGTTTTGGTGTTCCAGAAGATAACTATCTCAAGTTGTTTTCCTTCTATGATTCATGTTTATATCTTGCCTCTGAATCATATATAAAAACAACCAGCTGAGTGTATGTTGTCAGCTGGTAAGCACTTTTTAATGAACCAGACCTCACTTTTGTTTGAACATGCATCAATGTTTATGATTTTATTTCAGAACATCACCAGAATAAGGAGCATTTTGGCCAAGAGAAAATTAAATCAGCCAGTGATGAGCACTTATGAACAAGAACAGGCGTCTCTAATGGTTCTGTAGCTTATTTTATCTGTTGCTCTATTTCTCCTCTGTGTAGTGTGTTGTGAAGTGTATGATTTATTCATAGAAGATACTGTCACTGTCGAAGGATTGTAGTCTAAACCACTGAAGAGTCTTGACAAAACCCATTAAAGGAAGGGAATAATAATCAAACTATCAAGTATTTACAGACCATGTTTTATTTTTTCCCTTGAATAAATCCTACTGATCATTAAATTTGAACCATATGAAAATGCCAATGTGCAACTATTTTTAAACTACAAAAATTGGGAACTTTACATGATTCAAGGTAATTTATCAGGTTTCAGTCTGGCCAGTGCTGATGGTTCTTAGTGTTTTCATTTCGGTATGAGAAACCAGTAATAATAGAAATATTCTCTGAGCAGCAGTCACAAATTAATGTAACCATAAGACAAATGAGTTAGTTATAAAAGTAAAACTGAGGTTTATTTAAGGGATCTTAATAGGACATCAATCACGAAGACAACATGTCTTTTATACTACTGGGGGCAGTTGTCTAAACATGGCTAGTGTTAATCTCTTGTTGATTTACACAGAGTTTCAATTCCACAAAATATGTGAAACTAGTTTATTAGTTTTCTGAGGTCTCTGTGACAAAATACCATGTAATCTGTGGCTTTAAATAATAAAAATTTATTCTCTCACATTTCTGGAGTCTAGGAGTCTGAAATCCAGAAGGGTCAGATCTGTTCCTTGCTTTTTCCAGCTTCTGGTGGTTGACAGCTTCCTTGACTTGAGGCAAATCTCCTATCTCTGCCACTGTCTTCACATTGCCTTCTCTTCTGTGTCTGTTTTCTGTGTCTCTTATAAGGACACTTGTCATTGGATTTAGGAGCCACCAGGATAATATAGGATGATATCCTCACCTCAGATCCTTACCTTAATTACATCTGCAAAGATGCTTTTTACAAACAAGGTACCATTAACAGGTTACTTTAGGGGATTGGGACATGGATATATGTTTTGTGGGGGCTACTATTCATTCCACTACAGTAGTTCTGGATTTCTTTTGAAGAACTCAAATTATTCTTAAGAAAAAAAAAAAGATTATGGTACAGTTTTGTTTTAGTTTGCTTCTACTTAAAATTCACCATCAAGTAATTTGAGGTCTAATGAAATTCTTTATTCACATTCACTTTCCAAGAGAAAAGTAAGAAAACTTGCAGAAGCATACTCAGACTTGGAATAAGCAAGACAATTAAAAAGATCTTTCACCTCTATGATGTGATCAGCTGGTCCATGAAGTCTTTGGTTCCCATTGGGATAAGGAGCTTGAGCCAGAATGTAAATCTTTATCAAGAAAGTCTTGCTGGAAAGAAAATGTCAGCTGAACAAAGATAGTCATCTTAGAAATATAAGTGATTTACATTCTGGTGTAAGCTCTCTACCTTGTAGCTGACTGGTAACGGTTCACAGAGAGGAACAATGTGTACCATTGTTCTAGAGGGTTTTCTAATAAGGCCACCTTGTAGTTTTCCAGTTCTATAAGAGAATGTATTCTTGTTTGAGTAACAGTGATAAAGGTCTAAATCTTGTATGTAGTGCCATTTAACTTTTGAGGTTAATTTGTAAAAAACCTCTAAGCTGTGATTTTTTTTTAAATTTTTTTTACTTTTTGAAAAAGTAACTACCCTAAGGTCTTGGTTCTGTTGTAAAAAGTTCATCGGTTTTATTTCTAATTTGATATTTTAAATTCAGGATTCTTTTCTCCCATCGGATTCATCAGTCCCATGTCCTTAAATCCTATCTTGTCTTTCTGCTGATTCTTAAATAATAAGTGATTAAAAATTTGACATGTGATCATGCTTTTTACAGTCCCATTAAGATGAATGCAATAATCTAAACTATCTGGAAACATGTGGATATAACTTCCCCCTTTGCAGTTAGTAGAAGTATTTTCATTATCAGATTTCTTAGGAGAGGATTAGTATTTCACATATCAGTAAGAATTACCTCATTCATTTATTCAAGAAGCATTTTTTGACATTGTGGATACTGAGCCTCATTAGGCATGTTTTACTTTTAAGGACTAACAGACTGGTAAGGGATATGAAGAAATATACTTATAGTTATAAAAATAAAATTTGATGCTGGATAATGACAAATCCCATGAGAGAACATAGGAGGAATTCCTAATTCAAGGTGAAGGATCCAAAATTTCCTAGAGGAGATGGCTCTTCAGGTAGGTATGAAAGGGCATTAGGAATTCATCCACTGCTGAATTCTCCTCGGCCACAATCTATCACTCTAAAGCAATGGTGATTTTGTTTGATTTTTTAAAAAAAGTAACTTTGACACTTTATTCTTTTCTCCCCAGATCTGGGATGGTCTTTGGAACAGACATAGAACAGCCTGGTTACCTTCAGAAGCTAAAGATCTGGAAGGATGTAGCAGAAGGTATTTAAGGGTAAGTGGAAGGATGTCTAGGCAAGCCTTTACTTCTTTTATAATGTGTCTTGGCATATGGAGACCATTATTCCCATAATCTTTTTGAAAAAAATCTCAAGTGGTGCATTTCAGACTGACGAAAGTAGCTTATAAACCAAGGGACACGAAAACTAATTGTGATTACTGCAACTTCTTGCCTTATGTATCCCCCTCCAAGACACTGCCAAAGCTTTGTAAGGTGGTATTCTCCCGTACCACAGTAAGTAGTAAACTCTAGGCAGCTTTGTCATATTAACAGGTTGTATTGATGATATTTGGAGAGCAACCATTTGACAAGATTCAATGCCAAAGGCACTTCTGACAATCATGATTTAGAAAATTCGTAAGCAACATGGCTTGGGCCTTGATTCAGAGATAGAATAGGACTCTTTTTTTGATTTCTAAAGTCTGGATTTTTGATTCAGTGGGATGGTGGGCTTCCCTCCTGGATAAATTTTGTGAAAGTACAAAGCAAGCTGTGAAACTAGACTGAACTTTTTTTGTCGTTGATGTTGTTATTGGCATAATGATTTACTGATTAAAAGGGGATTGTTGTTCAGGCAGCTGGATTGGCAACTCAGTATGTGGTTTGCTTATAAGCCTGTGAACACTGAGAAATTTCTGCTCCTACTAGTTAAGGATTTTATCTTTTCCTAATCATTAAAGGCATGTTTACATTAGCATATGGAGTGAAATACAAAGGCTCCATTTTAAATAAATGAAACAATTTGTCACTGCATGTGACAAGACTTCCTCCCTGTGATAATGAATACTTGTATAGGAGAGGAAACTGCAAAGAACTGGGAATTGAAGTACAAAGAAGGAAGCTGAATCTCACCATACTAAAGACAGAGCTTTTGCTTTTAAGTGTAAATCTACCATTTATTATGTTCCCTGGTGAAATAAAAGTATTGTTCATTATTTATTAACTACGACCTTGAAAATCACAAAGGAGAAAAAAATGAATTAGTGTTAACAACAAAAGATTTTCTTTTGTTTAAATTATCTAAAGTAAAAGGAATCATCAAGCCTTTGTAAAAATGAACTTTGACTCCTTTTCTAATTATCAAGTAGAAATTTCCATAACTAATTATTTGCCTTACAAAGTTAAGTTTCAAATCCATATTGTACTTGAAATAAAGTTCATTAAATGACATGATTTTACTGCTGAATTACTTCTTAGACTTATGGAAAGGAAATGTTTACAATTATTTCCATACATAAATAATATAAAGTGGGAACAATCATATTCTGAAGAAATCTGGTAAAACCAAAAATAGTAGAACAATTGCCTTATTTGATATTGTGCAATACCTTACAAACCAACACTGTGTAAGACTCTGAAATGTTCAATTATTGTTTATAAAATAACTATCAATAGGATTTGAACAAGGAAAAAATTTACTGTGAGAATTATGGATTAGGGATTAATTATGAGAATAAGACCTTACATAATTATGGAAGAGACTAGAGAAGGAAGGGTGTGAAAGGGAGATTTGGGAGATCAGGGAAAGATCACTAATCAGCACTACTAAATAACTGACATAGGCACAAAGTCAGGAATTTCAGGGGATTCTGGGAAGCCAGTAATGTCCAGCTACCAAATGAAATGGGAACATAGAGAAGTGAAGGAAGAAGGCTAGGGCAAACTATCCAGATTGCATAACTCCTACTTTTTAAGGTCTCCAGCAGACATCTGATGGTGGGCTTTAATTGCGGTTGATCAGCGTGGCTTGCAGTGAAAAGACTAAAACAAGATTGAACCTGCTTTTTTCTGTCTGTCACAGCATCTAATCCAATGACCTTCAAAGTGTAATGGCAGCTTCTTCACTTCTGCTTTCCAATTCTCAAGCAATTTCTTATTTTTGCCAACTCTAATCTAGAACATATAGGACATGGAATTCTGAAAAACATAGTTGTAGCTTAACTAAATTGACAGAGTACAAACTGCCACAGAGTTAAATACAAATTATAAATATTTTCAAGTAACGGTTAAGAAAAATAATAGTGGTAATCAAGTGCATAGAAATTCATCTGGTACTGACCACATTTCTGCTTTTGCAGTTATAGAAAGTCTAAGTTTATACATGAGAGAAATGTGCATGATGTTAATAAATTTAAATTGCAAAGCCTTTGGACTAAATTTAATAGTATCTGAAAAAATAATCTATTATAGGAAAATATAGGGAAAGTTACTCTGAGGTCTAAAAGAACAAGCTCATTGATTATCTGAAACTTATTGATACAGCAAATTACAGAATTAATAGAAAATAGTTTATTTGCTATATTCTAAATTAGCAAAATTATTACAGAAATTACTCTAAAAACCATCTTAGGCAAACTGACCCACAAGGTTATTCTGCATGGCAACTAATTAGAGTAAAATGAAGACTACATTTATGCAATTCACATCTTCCTATACATGGAAAGACCTCTTATACGTGGATTCACTAGAACCCCAGAATTAGGAAAACTCTTGGATGATTTTCTTGTTATGTGAGGATCAGTGGGGGGGGGGGGGGGAATTAAGCAGAAAAATAATACGGGGAGGTAAGATTTTTGAATCTTGTTTCATTTTTAATTTTCCCCAACAATTTAAAAAATTTCAGTCCTACAAAACTTTACAGTAAACACCCAGTCTACTCAGAATGACAAATTGTTAAAAATGGGCATATTTGTTTTGTCTATGGATAGATGGATAGAGAGAGGGATGGGTGGATGGATGAATGGATAGATACTATTTAGATAATATAGATAAATAGATGGTATGGTGAGTTTAAAACAGTGACAGAAGTTTGCAGCTTCTCATGTCAAGAGATGAGGTTGGTCTCCCAACCCTTGAATCTGGGATGGTCTTGTGTCTTGCTTTCACCAACAGAATTCAGTATAAGTGATATCGTGTGAGTTCTGAATCTAAGCTTTGAAGTTTCCTCTCTCCCCTGGTAGAATTCTACTACCATATAAACATGCTCTAGCCATCCTTCAGAGAGGCCAAGTAGAAGGGAATCAAGGTGCTCCAGCCAAGAGGCTGACAACCACCAGGCATGTGATTAAGATGATCATAGATCATCTGTTCCCAGAGGAGGTGCCAGGTGATTACATCATGAGTGAGCCCAGGGAAAATGAGCAAAATTATCCATCTGAATCTTGTTCCAATTGCCAATCAGAAATTTGTACGTTAATAAGTTATTGTTATATTAAGCCAAGGCATTGAGTTTTGGGTGGTTGGTTCACAGAAGAGGCTAATTGATACAGATAGACAGATGGATACTTTATTTTAAGCCATTTGGTAGTGAGTAGCAGGCCTAATAATAAATATTTCACTCTTAAATACTTCAGCATGTAACTCTCAAGAAGAAAAATTTCTCCTATATAATCCCAGTGTGATCATCACACTCAAGAAATTTAACTTTGAACAATATTATCTAACATACATTTTAAAGGTTTCCTAGTCCAATAATGTTCTTCACATTACCTTTCTTTTTTAATCCAGTATAATCAAGGATTAAAAAATTAATTTAGTAGTCACACCTCATAGTCTCCTTTAATCTAAAAGTATGCCCTTATTTGCATGACACTGACATTTTTTAAAGAGTCCTAGCCAGTTGTTTCAGTTTCTGCAGAATGTTCCTCAATATAGTTTTGTTAAATTATTTATGATTAGATTCAAGTAAAACATTTTTGATAGAATATACAGTACATAGACGACCACATCTACTTCTCTGTGTATCACATTAAAAAACATGATATCAAAAAAAAAATTTCAGTTTGTACTGAAATTAGTGCAAAATTAGTTACGTTAACTTTGATCACTTGATTTAAGTGGTGTCTTATTTTATTCTTTTTTTTTTTTTTTAGTGTGTTTTGATTTTGAATCATAGTTAGCTCATCCCCACATCCAGAGTTTAGATGAATTTACCATGCTTTATATAGATATAGATATAAAATATATATACACACATATATACATGTAAATCAGAATATATAAAGATGGATCCATTTGGTTATTTATGGTGTGAGGTGTGCATCCAATTTTATATTTTCTCAAATGGTTATCCAGCTACTTTATATCATTTATTAAATATTATTATAGCATTGATTTGATATCTCATTTTTATTACATATTAAATATCCATAATTTAGGGTCAGTCTATGTCTTGATTTCCTATTTCACTCTTCCGTTTATGAAGCAATACTGCTTAAATACAGAGGCTCTAGAGCAGCACTGTTCTGCAGAACTTTCTGAGATAATGGAAATGGTCTATAGCTGCATTGTACAATATGTTAGCCACTTAAGATATGGCTAGTATGACTGATAAACTGAATTTTTATTTTATGTACTTTTTATTAAATTAATTTTTAATTTAACCAAATGTGTAAATAAATATCTGAACAGTTATTGTATAGGAGAGTGCAACTCTAGAGGATGTTTTGATATTTGATAGGAATCCCTGATGTTGTTCTGATAATCTGTTCTCATTTTTATTTTTCATGGTTTTCCTGACATTTTTATAGTTTTTTAATTTGGAATTTCAGATCAAATTTTATAATTCCAAAGAAATAGATATTTTTCTTGGGATTACATCAAAATGTACAAATTAATTTAGGGAAAACTGGCATTTGTGTTTGCATATTGAATAATTCAACCTTGCCAAAAGAGAGATCTGGCCTTTACCCTTAGCTCCTAGGAGTTTCTCTAAACTCTTGGAATGTCCTATTTGGTAAAAGTGTCTTTGTTTAGCTGAGGGCTTTTGGCCACACTAGATAGTCTAACAATGCGATTTAGGATGGAGGCTTTGGGTTACATGATATTAGCTCAGTCTCTGGCGGGGCTAGAGACTGAAGTCAGCCATGCGGACAGCCAATCAGCTCTACATGACCAAGCATCAAAAATCATTATGGAGACCAAAGCTCAGGTGAATTTCCTTGGTTGACAATACTGTGTGCCTATTGTAACACATTGTTTCCAGAAGAGCTGGTGTTCCTGACTTCACTGGGAGAGGACAGCTGAAGCTCTGCATTTGGAATTTTTGTGGAGTCTGCCCCATGTATCTCTTCCCTTGGCTGATTTTCATATGTGTCCTTTCACTGTAACAAATGATAACTGTCAATATAACAGCTGTCAGTGGTACTGTGAGTCCTTCCAGCGAACTATCAAAGCAGATGGTGGTCTTGGGGACCCCTAACCTTGCAATTGGTGTCAGAAGTGAGGGTGGTTTGAGGAACCCTGACCTTTTCATTTGATATCTGAGTGAGGGTGGTATTGTGGACTATTTCCTAAACTCAAAATATAACACATTTTATCCAAAAGATGTATTTGCAGTTGTTTGAGGTTAGTTTTGCATCACTTGGATTTCAGGTTTTCCTTGTATATGTTTTGTACAATTTTTACTAATTTTATTATTAAGTGTTTTAATTTTTTTTTGGAGTGTTGCTTGTGCCTTGAGTTATTAGTCTTATAATTATCATATATTTTTCAAGTACATTATTCATTATTGTAGAAATAGATTAGTTTTATTTTTTTTTCTAATTTCTATATCTCTTATTTTCTCTCTTCTCTAATTGTGTCAGAATATTATATAGACACATATAAAGTATCTATATATTCCAGTTTTAGAGTTTTTTAAAAATCAAGAATGAGAGTTGTATTTTGTATGTTTCTCCTTATATCAATCAAAATGATGAATTATATTAATGGATATCCTAATATTGAATTACCTTTGCACTATTACATTCCTAGAGTAAAATCTCATATGGTCTTACTCTATGAATTTCTCAACGTGCTTCTGCAGTCTATGTACTAATACTTGATTTAGGATTTTTGCACTGATATTTCTAAGTGAGATTGGTTAGTGGTTTTCTTTCAATTTTTCTGTTTCATTTTTGATATATTTATCAAGTGTAGGTATTAATGCTATATGTGCTTAGTTATATAAATTTGAGGTTTTTCTTCATTTTCTAAGTTCCAAAACAAATTATATGACATTGGGACTAATTTGTGTTTGAAGATTTAGTCATGAAAACACCTAGGCTTGGTGAAGAGTGTGTGTATGATGTTGTTTATTCTGTTTCTCCTCTGGAAGTTTACCTTTCTAAGCTTTCTACTGGGGTCAGATTTTAGTAAATTGTATTTCGAATCATTTTTCTGTTTTATTTAACTTGTGCTACACTGAGTTGTGAAAAAACCGAATTAAAAAAATTCTGCTTTACTTGGAGCACTTTCATTCTCATGAATGCTTTGTTCAAATATTTGTCATTTAACATGTGAATTTTCACTTTGGAACCTACCAGAGCTTGTATGTGGGTGATGTGGGTGTTCTGTTTAAACTCCCGTCCTCATTCAAGTTCTAGCATTTATCATCTGTGCTGTGCTTATTAAGACAGAAGTACTGGAAATCCGCTGAGGTTCCATGGTAGCCTCAGACTTACACATTTTTCACTTCTGACTTGGGGATGTCCATTTCTTTCTTTACTAGTTCAGTCATGTATTTTTAAAATTTTTAAATGATATATTCTATTGGACATTTTTCAGTAAGAAGGATTTTAATGTCTAATCTGCCATTAAAAACCATAACATTTTTCCATTTAGTTTAAATAAAATCAATTAATGTTGATTGCCTTTTAAATTAGTTGTTGTAGCACTAGCATGTCCACATCTGTTTTACTTATACTTTCATATTGAAAATACATCTTAAAATGTCTAAGTTCATGTAAATATTTTGAAAAATCAATCAGTACAGAGGTTTTACATCTGAAAACTCATTCTATCTTGATGTGTTTAGTTCTACTGAACATCAGAAATCACTATGTGCATACAACTTCTTCAACAAAGCCATCAAAATCATACTGTTACACAATTTTTACACTAAGTCATCTCATTTAGAACACACTCCAGCCATAGTTCTTAACAAATATGCAATGTGTGCCTTTCCAAGTTCCTTCCATAGAACATGTATAAATATTTTATTTTCATGAAAGTCAGTAAATTTTATAGATTCTGTCTATGGTACAGGAAGTTTAAAAAAAGTTTCTGATCATTCAAAAAAAAAAGTAATTCCTGTCATTTTAGGTAGTACAAATGCTAAGTAAGTGATTCACAAATGGTAAGACCAATTCTAGTTCAAATATTGTTTGTGCTTTACATAATGAGTAGAAGGAAAATTCTGAAACCTGATTGGGGTGTTATTTCTCATAAATATTTGTCCTTGAAAATGATACAATGCTAAAACCTTCATTTAAAAAGTAAAATATTTTATTACCTTTTCTTGAACTCTACACAGAATAGTTCAATAAAAAGATGAGGTTAACATATGATCCAGCAATCCCACTCCTGGGCATATATCTGGACAAAACTATAATCCAAAAAGATACACACACCTCTGTGTTCATAGCAGTACTATTCACAGTAGCCAAGACATGGAAACAACCTAAATGTCCATCGACAGATGAAAGGATAAAAAAGATGTGGTACGTATATACAATGGAATACTACTCAGCCATAAAAAAGAATGAAATAATGCCATTGCAGCAAGATGAATGGAACTAGAGATTATCATACTAAGTGAAGTAAGTTAGAAAGAGAAAGACAAATACCATATGATATCACTTACATGTGGGATCTAAAATATAACACAAATGAAAATATCTACAAAACAGAAACTGACTCAAGGACATAGAGAACAGACTTGTGGTTGCCAAGGGGGAGGGAGGGTGGGGGAGGGATAGACTGGGAGTTTGGGGTTAGTAGATGCAAACTATTACATATAGAATGGATAAACAACAAGGTCCTACTATATAGAACAGGGAACTATATTCAATATCCTGAGATAAACCATAGTAAAAAATTATATAAAAAAGAAAGTATTTGTATAGCTAAATCAGTTTGCTGTACAGCAGAAATTAACATTGTAAATCAACTATACTTCAATTAAAAAAATAAAAATAGAAAAAGATTTTAAAAAGAGGAGGTTAATTTAATATTAGAGAAATTTAAATTACAAGTAAATCTTAGGAGAATCTTCCACTGAATGCTTATTACTTTATATACTGACATAGGCATTGGTCTTTTAATTTGATTCTTTATAATTTAGCCACTTTACTTTCTATAAAACTTTGGGATGAGGTCTATATATATATTTTAACTCCCAAGAACCACTAATGCAATATATTTTCACAGCAGGTTGTCTGGAAAATGGTCAGTGACAAATTTCTAAACTGTGTTTATTCCAAAGATAATCTCAGTAATAGATAGTAAACTAAAGTGTTTTTGAAATGTACTGCTCTAAAATAGTTTATAAAGTTAAGCATTTAGAAAAATAATAAATGTTTATCTAAAAAATCAGAAAATGGGGCTTCCCTGGTGGCGCGGTGGTTGAGAATCTGTCTGCCAATGCAGGGCACACGGGTTCGAGCCCTGGTCTGGGAAGATCCCACATGCTGCGGAGCAACTGGACCCGTGAGCCACAACTACTGAGCCTGCGCGTCTGGAGCCTGTGCTCCGCAACAAGAGAGGCCGCGATAATGAGAGGCCCGCGCACTGCAATGAAGAGTGGCCCCCACTTCCCGCAACTAGAGAAAGCCCTCGCACAGAAACGAAGACCCAACACAGCCATAAATAAATAAATAAATAAAATTTTTAAAAAAACAATCAGAAAATGCAGAGAATATGAAAATTATATAAAATATAATTTTCTTATAGTGGATAATTATAATTCTTATAGTGGATAATTATATCCACTATAATTCTATCACCCCAGAAAAACTGAATGTTTTGCTCCAGTTGCTTTTAATTTTTAACATCTAAATGTGTAATCTTTCATAAATTATAATCATACTGAATGTATTTTTGATCTCTAAACTTATTTTTTTTATATTGTATTAGAATTTTCTCATAACAATAAAATTTAATTTTTAAAAACCCTGTTTTAATGACTTTTTCCAAATGGTTTACCACTCATTTATTTAACCAATAAAATTATTTTATTTTGAGAAATTTCAGTTGTCTACAATTTAGTGTTACAAAAAATGCCACAATGGATATATATGAACATTTGCCTAAATAATTTATTTTTTTTTAAGTTGAACTACTGAATCAGAGAGGTATTTTTTAGAAAGAGTATGTGAATTTAATGTCCCACTAAAAGAATGTGATATCTTCCTAAGTATATAGTATTATTATTTTACATTTTTTATTCAGTAGATAAAAATGACATATTTCTTTGGTTTTCACTTGAATTTCCTTTAGTACAAAAAAAGTGAGCAATTTCATAGGCTTAGTGCAATTTATAATATTTCTTTTTAGTATCAGAGTTTTAAGAGTTTAACCTTTTTCAACAATTGAGGTAAAATTTACATAGAGATATGCACAAAATATTGAGTTTTAATAAATGCACATATTCAAATAAACACAAACACAATCAAGGTATAAAAAATTTCCCTGATGCCAGAAAATTCTCGTGTCCCCTTTCCAACGACCACTATTTTGATTTCTACCTCAACAGAGTAGTTTTCCCTGTCCTTGATCTTCATATAAATGCATTCATAATATATCTATTATTTGTGTCTGGCCATTCTAACAAGTGTGAGGTAATATCTCATTGTGGTTTTGATTTGCATTTCCCTGACGATCAGTGATATTGAGCATCTTTTCATGTACCTATTTGTCATTTATATGTCTTCTTTGGGAAAATGTCTATTCAAAGTCTCTGCCCATTTTAAAATTTGTGTTTCTGCTTTTGAATTTTATGAGTTCTTTATATATTTTGGGTATTAACCCCTTCTCAGATACATGATTCACAAATATTTTCTCTTATTCCATAGGTTGTCTTTTTAAGCCAAAGCAATCTTGAAAAAGAAAAGCAAAGCTGGAGGCATCACACTTCCTGTTTTCAAACTATATTATAAAGCTAATCCAACAGTATGATACTGGCAGAAAAACAGAAACATAGACCAATGGAACAGAATAGAGAGCACAGAAATAAAACCACATAGATACAATCAATTAATTTATGACAGTAGGGTCAAGAATATACAAGGAGAAAGGACAGTTTCTTCAATAAATGGTGTTAGGAAAACTGGACAGCCACATGTGCCTATTTAGTATTCCAGACTAATCAATTAAATTTAATATAACAGTCTCACTAGAGGGGGAAATAACATAATCAGAGCTGTAGTTTAGAAAAAGACTCACATTGAGACTGTGCAGAAGATGAACACAAGGGCAGGAGCACAGAGAAGACCAGAAAATGAAGGCAAGGATATTAGACACAAGGTTTTTAAAAATTGTTATTATATAAAATGGTATAATGAGATTCTGAACTAGAGAAATAAAAATAAGATTAGAAAAGGGATTTCAGAGGTATTTGAACAACAGAAGAAATGGGAATTACTGAAAGATAGCAGGGAAAGACTTCTAAAAGTAAGAAGTCAAAGATGATGTTTTGAATTAGATTGATTGTTCTGATGTTAATGTTTTGACAAACACTAGGAAAACAGGAGATGATAATTTTAAAGTGGGGAGAAGAAAAATGAGATCAAATTTGAACTGAAAGTTGTGTTCGTATTGCCTTTGGATGTGGCTGACTGGAAGCATGAAACAGCAGTGTATTTTAACTTTGTGCAGCTATTAAAGTAATTTCCCAATCTCCAAAATTATACAATCTCAGTACAGAAATCTCCAAAATAGAAGTAAATTGGACAGCCTAAGAATTTAAGAATAATGAAATGACATCTCACTGATGTATTCTCTGGTCATTCTCTTCGTTTGGGGATAAATATTTCTAATCTACTTAGTGCTGACTCCACTATTATTTTTTTCCACTAGCATCTTCTGTTTTCTGTCTTGGCCAGCCCTTTTGCTCCCCCCAATTCCCCAGTGCATTCAGTGAATAAGGCTCTCAAGTTAACCTGTCAAATTCAATTAACTGCTGCAAGCTGTCCATGGTGACACTTGCTGTAATTAATTGAGAAAACCAGCATAAAGGCACACTTCAGAATACTTTGTAATTGAGTGTGAAGTCTCATGAGATCTGTTGCTCAATTCCAAGTGTATGGAGTTTTGGGTGGGATTTGGGTTGTGCCATGGAAACCATTTATGAACTTGTTATAGGCTATGTCTAAAATTCTATATACCACAAGATTTGCTCCCAAGAGACATGGTTTGAGAAACCTGATAGTTTTCTGTGTCCATAGGATGTTTCAACTTCTTTCTCTCCTAATTTATCCCAACATATATTTCAGATTTTTCCTTTCTCCTTACTCCCAACTATCTATAAGAGAAAATTATTTCAACCTTCTGTTGAATGTAATATAATGACCAGTAAATTGAACAAAGTTTTAGTCTAGATGATAATGATATAAAGATTTAATAAAAATAGTTTTTAAAAATAGTAAAACTTGTACTGCCAGGGTCCCGTGACCCAGGGACAACTTCCCTGGGGGAACGCACGGCACGCCTCATGCTGGTGCAACATCACTCCAGCCTCTGCCACCACAGGTTCGCCCCTCATCCGTACCCCACCCTCTCCCCCACCTGAGTGAGCCAGAGCCCCCGAATCAGCTGCTCCTTTAAATCCGTCCTGTCTGAGCAATGAACAGACGCCCTCAGGTGACCTACATGCAGAGGCGGGTCCAAATCCAAAGCTGAACCCTGGGAGATGAGTGAACAAAGAAGAGAAAGGGAAATTTCTCTCAGCAGCCTCAGGAGCAGCGGATTAAATCTCCACAATCAACTTGATGTACCCTGCATCTGTGGAATACCTGAATAGACAATGAATCATCCCAAATAGAGGAGGTGGACTTTGGGAGCAATGATATATATATTTTTTTCCCTTTTTCTCTTTTTGTGAGTGTGTATGTGTATGCTTCTGTGTGTGATTTTGTCTCTATAGATTTGCTTTTACCATTTGTCCAAGGGTTCTTTCTTTCCGTTTTTTTGTTTTTTTTTAATTACTTAAAAAATTTTTTTTCTTAATAATTATTTTTTTAATAACTTTATTTTATTTTATCTTCTTCTTTCTTTCTTTCTTTTCTCCCTTTTATTCTGAGTCGTGTAGAGGACAGGCTCTTGGTGCTCCAGCCAGGCATCAGGGCTGTGCCACTGAGGTGGGAGACCCAAGTTCAGGACACAGGTCCGCAAGAGATCTCCCAGCTCCACATAATATCAAATGGCAAAAATCTCCCAGAGATCTCCATCTCAACGCCGAGACCCAGCTCCACTCAATGACCAGCAAGCTACAGTGCTGGACATCCTATGCCAAACAACTAGCAAGACAGGAACACAACCCCATCCATTAGCACAGAGGCTGCCTAAAATCATAATAAGGACACAGACACCCCAAAACACACCACCAGACGTGGACCTGCCCAAGAGAAAGACAAGATACAGCCTCATCCACCAGAACACAGGCACTAGTCCCCTCCACCAAGAAGCCTACACAACCCACTGCACCAACCTTAGCCACTGGGGACAGACACCAAAAACAACGGGAACTACGAACCTGCAGCCTGTGAAAGGAGACCCCAAACACAGTAAGTTAAGCAAAATGAGAAGACAGAAAAACACACAGCAGATGAAGGAGCAAGGTAAAAACCCACCAGACCTAACAAATGAAGAGGAAATAGGCAGTCTCCCTGAAAAAGAATTCAGAATAATGATAGTAAACATGATTCAAAAACTTGGAAATAGAATGGAGAAATTACAAGAAACATTTAACAAGGACCTAGAAGAACTAAAGAGCAAACAAACAGTGATGAACAACAAAATAAATGAAATTAAAAATTCTCTAGAAAGGATCAATAGCAGAATAACTGAGGCAGAAGAACGGATAAGTGACCTGGAAGATAAAATAGTGGAAATAACTAAGGCAGAGCAGAATAAAGAAAAAAGAATGAAAAGAATTGAGGACAGTCTCAGATACCTCTGGTACAACATAAAATGTACCAACATTTGAATTATAGGGGTCCCAGAAGAAGAAGAGAAAGAGAAAGGGACTGAGAAAATATTTGAAGAGATTATAGTTGAAAACTTCCCTAATATGGGAAAGGAAATAGTTAATCAAGTCCAGAAAGCACAGAGAGTCCCATACAGGATAAATCCAAGGAGAAACACGCCAAAACACATATTAATCAAACTATAAAAAATTAAATACAAAGAAAACATATTAAAAGCAGCAAGGGAAAAACAACAAATAACACACAAGGGAATCCACATAAGGTTAACAGCTGATCTTTCAGCAGAAACCCTGCAAGCCAGAAGGGAGTGGCAGGACATATTTAAAGTGATGAAGGAGAAAAACCTACAACCAAGATTACTCTACCCAGCAAGTATCTCATTCAGATTTGATGGAGAAATTAAGACCTTTACAGAAAAGCAAAAGCTAAGAGAATACAGCACCACCAAACCAGCTTTACAACAAATGCTAAAGGAACTTCTCTAGGCAGGAAACACAAGAGAAGGAAAAGACCTACAATAATAAACCCAAAACAATTAAGAAAATGGTAATAGGAACATACCTATTGATAATTACCTTAAATGTAAATGGATTAAATACTGCAACCAAAAGACATAGACACGCTGAATGGATACAGAAACAAGACCCGTATATATGCTGTCTACAAGAGACTCACTTCAGACCTAGGGACACATACAGACTGAAAGTGAGGGGATGGAAAAAGATATTCCATGCAAATGGAAATCAAAAGAAAGCTGGAGTAGCAATTCTCATATCAGACAAAACAAACTTTAAAACAAAGACTATTACAAGAGACAAAGAAGGACACTACATAATGATCAAGGGATCAATCCAAGAAGAAGATAAAACAATTGTAAATATTTATGCACCCAATATAGGAGCACCTCAATACATAAGGAAAATACTAACAGCCATAAAAGGGGAAATCGACAGTAACACAATCATAGTAGGGGACTTTAACACCTTACATTCACCAATGGACAGATCATCCAAAATAAAAATAAATAAGGAAACACAAGCTTTAAATGATACATTAAACAAGATGGACTTAATTGATATTTATAGGACATTCCATCCAAAAACAACAGAATACACATTCTTCTCAAGTGCTCAAGTAACATTCTCCAGGATAGATCATATCTTGGGTCACAAATCAAGCCTTGGTAAATTTAAGAAAATTGAAATCGTTTCTAGTATCTTTTCCGACCACAACACTATGAGACTAGATATCAATTACAGGAAAAAATCTGTAAGAAATACAAACACATGGAGGCTAAACAACACACTACTTAATAACTAAGAGATCAATGAAGAAATCAAAGAGGAAATCAAAAAATACCTAGAAAAAATTACAGTGAAAACACGACGACCCAAAACCTATGGGATGCAGCAAAAGCAGTTCTAAGAGGGAAGTTTACAGCAATACAATCCTACATTAAGAAACAAGAAATATCTCAAATAAACAACCTAACCTTACACCTAAAGCAATTAGAGAAAGAAGAACAAAAAACCCTCAAAGTTAGCAGAAGGAAAGAAATCATAAAGATCAGATCAGAAATAAATGAAAAAGAAATGAAGGAAATGATAGCAAAGATCAATAAAACTAAAAGCTGGTTCTTTGAGATGATAAGCAAAATTGATAAACCATTAGCCAGACTTATCAAGAAAAAAAAGGGAGAAGCCTCAAATCAATAGAATTAGAAATGAAAAAGGCGAAGTACCAACTGACACTGCAGAAATACAAAGGATCATGAGAGATTACTACAAGCAAGTATACGCCAATAAAATGGACAACCTGGAAGAAATGGGCAAATTCTTAGAAATGCACAACCTTCTGAGACTGAACCAGGAAGAAATAGAAAATATGAACAGACCAATCACAAGCACTGAAATTGAATCTGTGATTAAAAATCTTCAAACAAACAAAAGCCCAGGACCAGATGGCTTCACAGGCGAATTCTATCAAACATTTAGAGAAGAGCTAACACCTATCCATCTCAAACTCTTCCAAAACATAGCAGAGGGAGGAACACTCCCAAATTCATTCTACGAGGCCACCATCACCCCGATACCAAAACCAGACAAAGATGTCACAAAGAACGAAACCTACAGGCCATTATCACTGATGAACATAGATGCAAAAATCCTTAACAAAATACTAGCAAACAGAATCCAACAGCACATTAAAAGCATCATACACCATGATCAAGTGGGGTTTATTCCAGGAATGCAAGGATTCTTCAAAATATGCAAATCAATCAACGTGATACACCATATTAACAAATTGAAGGAGAAAAACCATATGATCATCTCAATAGATGCAGAGAAAGCTTTTGACAAAATTCAACACCCATTTATGATAAAAACCCTGCAGAAAGTAGGCATAGAGGGAACTTTCCTCAACATAATAAAGGTCATATATGACAAACCCACTGCCAACATTGTCCTCAATGGTGAAAAACTGGAACCATTTCTTTCCGTAAGATCAGGAAAAAGACAAGCTTGCCCCCTCTCACCACTATTATTCAACATAGTTTTGGAAGTTTTAGTCACAGCAATCAGAGAAAAAAAAGAAAAAAAGAATCCAAATTGGAAAAGAAGAAGTAAAGCTGTCACTGTTTGCAGATGACATGATACTATATGTAGAGAATCCTAAAGATGCTACCAGAAAAATACTAGAGCTAATCAATGAATTTGGTAAAGTAGGATACAAAATTAATGCACAGAAATCTCTTGCATTCCTATACACTAATGATGAAAAATCTGAAAGTGAAATTAAGAAAACACTCCCATTTACCACTGCAACAAAAAGAATAAAATATCTAGGAATAAACCTACCTAAGGAGACAAAAGACCTGTATGCAGAAAATTATAAGACACTGATGAAAGAGATTAAAGATGATACAAACAGATGGAGAGACATACCATGTTCTTGGATTGGAAGAATCAACATTGTGAAAATGACTATACTACCCAAAGCAATCTACAGATTGAATGCAATCCCTATCAAACTACCACTGGCATTTTTCCAGAACTAGAACAAAAAATTTCACAATTTGTATGGAAACACAAAAGACCCTGAATAGCCAAAGCAATCTTGAGAAAGAAACATGGAGCTGGAGGACTCAGGCTCCCTGACTTCAGACTATACTACAAAGCTACAGTAATCAAGAAAGTATGGTACTGGCACAGAAACAGAAATAGAGATCAATGGAACAGGATAGAAAGTCCCAAGATAAACCCACACACATATGGTCACCTGACCTTTGATAAAGGAGGCAAGAATATACAATGGAGAAAAGACAGCCTCTTCAATAAGTGGTGCTAGGAAAACTGGAGAGGTACATGTAAAAGAATGAAATTAGAACACTCCCTAACACCATTCACACAAATAAACTCAAAATGGATTAAAGACCTAAGTGTAAGGGCAGACACTATCAAACTCTTAGAGGAAAACATAGGCAGAACACTCTATGATATAAATCACAGCAAGAGCCTTTTTGACCCACCTCCTAAAGAAATGGAAATAAAAACAAAAATAAACAAATGGGACCTAATGAAACTTAAAAGCTTTTGCACAGCAATGGAAACCATAAACAAGACAAAAAGACAACCCTCAGAATGGGAGAAGATATTTGCAAATGAAGCAACTGACAAAGGATTAATCTCCAAAATATACAAGCAGCTCATGCAGCTCAATATCAAAAAAAACAAACAACTCAGTCCAAAAATGGGCAGAAGACCGAAATAGACATTTCTCCAAAGAAGAAATACAGATTGCCAACACACACATGAAAGAATGCTCATCATTAATCATTAGAGAAATGCAAATCAAAACTACAATGAGGTATCATCTCACAGTAGTCAGAATGGCCATTATCAAAAAATCTACAAACAATAAATGCTGGAGAGCATGTGGAGAAAAGGGAACACTCTTGCACTGTTGGTGGGAATGTAAATTGATACAGCCACTATGGAGAACAGTATGGAGGTTCCTTAAAAAACTAAAAATAGAACTACTGCATGACCCAGCAATCCCACTACTGGGCATATACCCTGAGAAAACTATACTTCAAAAGAGTCATGTACCACAATGTTCATTGCAGGTCTATTTACAATAGCCAGGACATGGAAGCAACCTAAGTGTCCATCAACAGATGAATGGATAAAGAAGATGTGGCACATATATACAATGGAATATTACTCAGCCATAAAAAGGAGTGAAACTGAGTTATTTGTAGTGAGGTGGATGGACCTAGAGACTGTCATTCAGAGTGAAGTAAGTCAGAAAGAGAAAAACAAGTACTGTATGCTAACACATATATATGGAATCTAAAACATAACAAAAAAAAAAATGGTCTGTAGAACCTAGGGGCAAGACAGGAATAAAGATGCAGACCTACTAGAGAATGGACTTGAGGATACGGGGAGGGGGAAGCGTAAGCTGGGACAAAGTGAGAGAGTGGCATGGACATATATACACTACCAAACGTAAAATAGATAGCTAGTGGGAAGCAGCCGCATAGCACAGGGAGATCAGCTCGGTGCTTTGTGACCATGTAGAGGGGTGGGATAGGGAGGGTGGGAGGGAGGGAGATGCAAGAGGGAAGAGATATGCGGACATATGTATATGTATAACTGATTCACTTTGTTATAAAGCAGAAACAAACACACCATTTTAAAGCAATTATACTCCAATAAAGATGTTTTAAAAAAATAAAAATAGTAAAACTTGTAAATTACTTTCCTCTGTGCCCACAATATTAGATAATCTTCTGTTTTCATAGTGCTCAGATCCATTAACTCAACCTCTGAAAACAGGGTGTATTTGAATATGCAGAAGTAGGCTACAACATCATTAATTTAGGATAACATGCTATTTTAAAATTATTCAGCCATCTAGTTTTTGTCCATGTTAATAAAATTCCTTAGCCTTCTTCCCTGGGTGCCAGAATAATTCCAAGGTAACTGACTAAGGCTTAAATTAATCACCACTAGATGGTAGCCTTGTCAGGGATCATTGATCCGTATAGCGATTCCTTGGGTGGTTGTGATAAGAAAATGAGAAAATGTATGTATTATAATTACCACAAATCCAGCACAGAATGAGTGCAGAGTAAATACCAGTCATTATTTTTAATTTTAAATGAATGCTTAATGAACATTTACTGCATATTAGCCATGGTATCAGATAATCTTAAAACTGGTTTAATAATCAACTATTAAAAAATTTTCAATTTTGTATCTTTACTGAACTTTGATTATTTATGTGGTCAATTATATAGCCACACATTTAATGTTATATATTTAAAAAATTTATTTTAATAATTATTTGGTATTAGTTATAAGCAGAGACTCTGTTAATGCAATAAATACTCCTTAAGACTTTTAAATGTATTTTTAATTATTTTTACTTTAACATCTTTCTACCATTTCCTGATTGTCAAAGCTCCACAAAAAGCTTTTCTCCACAGTTACTCAGTACATCCATTTCACACTCTCATGATATCAGTGATCATATTCTCCTATATTGTAATGTTTTATGCAAAGTGAACCAAAAATAAAACAAAGCAAAACAAACAAAAACTCATGGAATATGAACTTCTTTCTACACTCTGCAGAGGATACAAAAATGGATGATCCTTTCCTTATATATCAAAATGAGTTTTAAGTATGTCCCTTCCATTTTAATACCCTGACCTTACGAATTCTAAATGTATAAATGTAGATGTACATCTGTAAAGACATTAAAAATTTATGGCATCCACTAGATATGAAAGATAAGAAATAACAATGGAATGCAAAGTATTCTGATTCTAATATTTTAACATTAATACTTTATTTTTTAAAATTAAAATTATGTATCTATATTGTAAAAATATCAAACACTAAATGTTATACACGATAAAATAAGAAAATTCTTCCTTGCCCATCCCATTGTATACCGTAGAGGAAGCCACTCTTTTGTTCTCTCTTTTATTGTTTCCTCTCTTAGTGTATGATCACACACACACAAAAACATATGTCTTTGAAATCTTTTGATGTGAATAAATCACATTCTTTTTAATAACTTCATAATACATAGGTGCCATAATTTTTCTATTTTCTTGAAATAGACATGTATAATTTTTAACTATAGCACATAAATATGTGTATGTGTATATAAGTGGGTATATTTATGTATACTTGTATATATTTGTGCACATGTTCAAGTATTGATGAAATAGTAACTTTTCAGAAGTGGATTTTGCTAGTGCATTTTGCTCAGGTTTTTTGGAAGGTTGTTCTTTTTTTATTTGTTGGTAAGAGATATTTATTTATCATTAATATGAATCATTTTTGTAATGGCACATTGCAAATTTTTATGCCAGTTTGCCACTAGGCTTTTTAATTCTGTCATAAGTTCTTTCTTAAGATGAATAATTTTACGTTATGAAATCTCATATGTATACATACATGTAGTGTCTTTTTTAGGAAAACTTTCCACATTCCAACATTACAAAATAAAACCATTTGTTTCCTTCTAGCGTATTTATGCTCTATTATGTGTACTTCAATTCATCAGAAGCTTGCTGTTATGTAAAGTTTTGAATAGAAGTTTAGCTTTTGTTTTTTCCCAAATACATGATCAAATGTCCAAACTCTCTTTATTATTAAATAGTCCATCTTTCTCCAGCTAAACTTAAAAGCCAAATTTACCTAATAGTAAACTCATTTATACGCCTATGCATCTTTCTGACCCAACTTCTCTTCTATTTATTTTTGCCTCTAATATTGAACCAATCAATACTAACTCTTTTTTTTTTTTTTTTTAAAGGATTTTCTTATTTATTTATTTATTTATTTATTTATTTTTGGCTGTGTTGGGTCTTCAGTTCGTGCGAGGGCTTTCTCTAGTTACAGCAAGTGGGGGCCACTCTTCATCGCGGTACGGGGACCGCTCTTCATCGCGGTGCGCGGGCCTCTCACTATCGCGGCCCCTCCCGTTGCAGGGCACAGGCTCCAGACGCGCAGGCTCAGTAGTTGTGGCTCACGGGCCCAGCCGCTCCGTGGCATGTGGGATCTTCCCAGACCAGGGCTCGAACCCGTGTCCCCTGCATTAGCAGGCAGATTCTCAACCACTGCGCCACCAGGGAAGCCCAATACTAACTCTTTTTAATAATGTTGTTTAAAAATTTTTTTAAGATAGCTATTTAACAGACTAGATTTTTGGATAAAACTGAGAGTCAGTTCATCAATTTTCTTAGAATTATTAATCACTATGATAGTATAATAATTAAAATATTATATATCAGAATCTAATATTTAAATATAAAGCCAATGATCATAGGAAAATTTTTAGCCTTAAACACTTAATCATATGTATGTACATATTCACATATGTATAGAACAAATTAAATCTCCAAATTAAAAAACTTGGGAAAATTATAAAGATAATATAATAAAATAAATAATAAAGATAAAATCAGAAATTAATGAAGAAAAGAGTAATCAAGTTAGTCAATATTTTAAAAATATACATAGACAAATGTTCAGCTCAGTTAATAAAAAAGATAAAACATAAATATACAAAGTGTACAAAATGTATATTTGCTGTAATTTTTTAGTAGAAAAGAAATCTCATATATGCCTGGCTTGCTAAGTTTTTTTAAATCAAGAAAACTTGTTGGATTTTGTAGAATAATTTTTCTGTTTATGAAGTGCATTATACTGATAGATTTATGATGGTGAATTATTTTTTTTTTTTATAAATTTATTTATTTATTTATTTTTGGCTACATTGGGTCTTCATTGCTGCATGTGGGCCCTCTCCAGCTGCTGCGAGTGGGGGCCACTCCTTACGATAATCCTGATATATTATTTTTGGCACTCTACTTGATTTTGTCTGAAAATATTTTATCTGGAGTTTTTAGATTTAAATTTATAAGTTTAAAAAATTACAAATTTTCTGCATACTTTTCCAATTATTGCATAAAAGTTGTACTATTCTTTAAAAACCAGTTGGACATCTTTCCCACTTTATCTGTGAAATATTTTGTGTAAGTTATGAATTAACTGCCCTTGAAGATATGATTAACATGCCAATAAAAAGTCTTTCTGGTGTCCTTTATGAAATTTTTGACTACAAGTTCAACTTCTTTAATGGTTATATTTCATTTAAGTGTGCTGTACCTTTGTGAGTCAAATTTGGTAATTTAAAATTTCCGGGAAAACTATCAATTACATTTAGGTTCTCTAATTTATTGGCATACAGTTTATTCTAGTTATTGTTTTACATATATTTCCGTTTTATCAGTTTTGTTTTCTTTTTCATTCTTAATTTATTTATCTGTGCTTTCCCCTTTTTAATCCCTGTGACTATTATTGCTAGACACTTGTAATTTATTCTTCAAAGAACAAGCATAAAAATTAATTTCTTTTGTTTTTTTGCATCTATGTTTTAATATCTGCTTTTGTCAATATTATTTGCTTTTTTGAATTTTCTTTTAATCTGCTCTACAGTACTTTAAAAAATTTTGGAGTTGTTTGCTGTTTTCAAAATTCTTTTGTGATAAATATATTTTTTGCAATATATTTACCTATAGTTTTCATGAGTTTGACAAAGTTTTTTCCTAAATATTACTTTAATTAATTTTAATGTGGCTATACTAGATAAATTTTTATTTATATTTTTCTGACATTGCTTCTTTTCAGACTTCATGGCCTATTTTTATTTATAGGAGTGTCTGTTACAAATAAATATTAATAATTTTGTTAGTATACAGTACAATCAATGAAGTTAGTAAGGTGGAAGATGACTAGTCAAAATTGAGTGATGAACAGGGAAGGGGTAGTATTGTCTTAGTGGAGCAACCTGAGATATTTTTTAGATACTTCATAAAGTTATTGCATAAAAACCATATTTAGAGTTTGATCTTAAAAAATCAAAGACTGGGCTTCCCTGGTGGCGCAGTGATTGAGAGTCTGCCTGCCAATTCAGGGGACACGGGTTCGAGCCCTGGTCTGGGAAGATCCCACATGCCGCAGAGCGGCTAGGCCCGTGAGCCACGACTACTGAGCCTGCGCGTCTGGAGCCTGTGTTCCGCAACAAGAGAGGCCGCGATAGTGAGAGGCCCGCGCACCGCGATGAAGAGTGGCCCCCACTTGCCACAACTAGAGAAAGCCCTCACACAGAAACGAAGACCCAACACAGCCAAAAATAAATAAATAAATTAATTTAAAAAAAAAAAAACCTTTTAAAAAAATAAATAAAAGACTTCTACAACAAAAAATGAATGTAAAGTCTTAGATGCTCCTGAGACTCCTTACACACTCATAGTTTTCTATGATTCTTTAAATTTTAGAAATCAATTGAAAGGTATTATGGAATCATAAAAAATTACTGGGCCACTGTCTGACCACTCTCCTAATTTTTATCAAAAGTGTTATATCAGAAGGAAGACCACTGTGAAACATAACCAGTGGGAAAACAAAGCCAAGAAGAAAAGTATCACTATTTCCAAGAACAATATAGCTAGAACATGCAATATTCAAACACAAGAAAAAAATTGATTTAACTAAATGTCTCATTCATTGCCCAAATGTTTATATACAGGCACTGTAAACACAGGACTAATGTGTTGCTTGATAGCATTCACCGAAGAATTTACGCATATAGCCTAATTATTAGAGACCAGATATTCTACATTCAGAAAGAAAAAAGAGATGAATTTTATCTGCAGTAGAAAACATTTATTACATTGTATAAAATATCCTCACTTAGATCATTTTAAGATGTTTAAATGAGTTACAGGGAGAATATATAGTAGAAAATTTGAGGAGAATAAAAATTATAGTTTAATATGAAACATCACTGCTTGCATATATCTCTTCAGGATAGAATTCAAAATGCCATGTTTATAGAAACATTCTTTTTTTTTAGTCTTACAAAAGAATTCTAAATAGTCAGTATAATCCTTTTTCTCAGTATGAATAAAATACAAATATTATATGAATGAAGGCATATAAAATTATTTCTTTTTATGCTATTAAAAATCAAGACTCTCCCTGTACAATAGTTTTTAGGTGACAAAAGTGGCTTTTCTACCTTTGTATTTCTATGATGTATGCATCCATTTCACAGGACTCTTTTTTTATAGAAGTGTTTATTGTGAGGACCGCAGGAGACCAGCACAGTTATTTATAGGGATTTTGAGTATCTATAGTTAAGCTAGTATTAGATGAAATGAACCCATACTTGAATAAACCACTTTGTTCTTCAGTTAAGGAAAGGAGAATTTAAGAGTGAAATCTGTAATATTATAATTCAAAGATGCTCATAAGTTGTTCTAATTTATGTTTTTGCCATGGTGCTGGACATTATTGTAACATTATTGTTGAATGTGTTTGCATTACATGCAGGGTCATTCTTGTTAGACAGGTGGATAAGTCATTCTTGCATTGTCATTGTATCAATGTTAGTCATAAGTTTAGTCAGCAATCTGCCATCCACTCTGTCCCAAGCACAATGTTAGGTGTGTGGTCATTCCTACATTCTCTTTCTCTATCTCAAAAATGCATGTGCTTTCCAGTTTTATCATGTTCTATACCTTGTCTTGTTTTGTTGTCAGGTGCTTTGCTAGAAAATTGAAGAGTTGGATAGTGTTTGGACTTCGGATCTGGGAGAGAATCAAAATTATATGTGGAACCTAGAAAAATGGTACAGATGAACCGGTTTGCAGGGCAGAAATAGAGACACAGGTGTAGAGAACAAACGTATGGATGCCAAGCGGGGAAAGTGGTGGAGGGGGGTGGTGGTGGGATGAATTGGGAGATTGGGATTGACATGTATACACTAATATGTATAAAATGGATAACTAATAAGAACCTGCTGTATAAAAAAATAAATAAAATTCTAAAATTCAAAAAAAAATTAAATGAGGTTGGGGCTTTGAGTTAAGAAGTTTCTGTTTGCTTGATCAAAATCAAGTACTTTCTTTGGCTTTCAGTTAATTCCAACAGAAGTAACCTCAAATGTCTCACAGTTACTTTCCTGTAATCATTCTTATGTGCTCTTTATTTTTTGTATCAGTAATATTATAATTGGTGGTAAGCTACTGTGATGATTTCCCTAAACATACATCAGACAATACAAAGAATATTAGGAAGTTGAATATTTCTTTGAAGTACAAAATAATTTCATTGAATTATTCACAATAAAGGAGCTAGTCAGCAAATATACATTATTCATGGCCAAGCATTGCTCTTAAATAGTAAAGGAGGGAATTAAAATATGCTTAATACTTCTGCAAATACTTTTTACATTAAAACATAAGATAGAAATGAAAATCATTTGTATGGGTATCCTCATTCAACTTCCAAGTTAGTGATCAGCCCTTAGCTCTTCAAATAATTTAGGATTAAATTGCATAATCATTACAAAGCCTCTATTTCTTTATATTTTTTACTTGAATTCTACCCTATGAAAGAGTGGTCAGCAGCTTGGATTTTAAAGAAGCTGAAACCACTATGGAAAGAGCAAGCATAGATGGATACTTACTGGGTAAAGAGGGACATTTAGACATGCTGATGTTGGAGAATGTAAACTGAGCAACATTTACTGCTTTCAGCAGTTTTCCTTTTATATATGCCTTCACCAGCTTGAAATTTTATATAAAAACAGGATTGTTCTAGACAAGGTTAATTGTGTCTGCATTAAGAAAATAGGAACATTTTTAAATGAGAAGAGATCAACATAAAATACTATAATAAGGATTATAAAATAGAAGGAAAAGCAAGATTTGAAATCAGCTTGACTTACAAAACAATAACAACGCATACTTATGAAGCTAGAATGATAGCAATTATTTTCAGAGAGAGAATAACCTCTGTTTCTGGAGGTGAAAATTATTATGTATTTACATATTAGTTTAGTTTGACCTCTAAGAATCTGTTTTTACATAGCTGACTTTGTAAATTCACTCAGGTTCATGTATTCTTCTTTACCATATGTTCACAATTATTTAAACTTAAGTTAATTGGAGCTCCAGGGTCAATACAGGGTCAGATGAAAATCGTGCTAATGAAGATGATTACCTCAGCAGAGCCCAGTTTATAAACTGTTTATTCTTAGAATCAGGAGGTATTATGGCAGAGTTCCAGTCAGCAAAACGAGGGCTTTGTAATAATAAAACATCCTCTTGTATCTTACTATACATTCCAAAATTTGCCTCTAAAGGGGCCATATTTTCTCAGAAGGCAATTTCTACATGCAAGGAGGCAATATGAGTTCAAACTTCAGTCTTTGAATTTGATCACATTCACCTTGCTTAGAAGAAATCTATTTAAAGGCTATGTTTCCATATGTAGTGGCATAGTAAAATATGTTGACTCTTATTTGTAAACCAATCATAATTCATGCGATCACATAATCATAGTTAGAAAAGAAAATGAAAGCAGAAGAGCTAAAATAATTTTGTTCAAAAGTCTCAAAGTTTTATTTATGCAAACTCAGATCCTAATATAAGCCCAAACATATGATTATTCATCATGGTAAATTTCACCATGACCACTTCACCTCTATGATTTTTGCTGTACAACATCCAACAGCCATTGAACATAGATGTATGAGAATGTCAGAGTATTTTTGCATTGATTACTTTATCCAACCACTTCATTTTGTAGAGGATGTTTGAATGCCAGAAGGACTGATTTTCCTAGTATCACACAAGTAGCTGTGAAAATGTGATTAGAACCTACATCTTTTGATTTCCAGATTAAGATTTATTCCTCTACATCACACTGCATCTTGCTACTATTTTAAGTTCTTAATCTGTTTGTAGATGATTTAACATGTGGATTTTTCTGGAGTAATGCAAATAGGCAATTCCTTAAATAAAAAAAAAAGAAAGAAGGAATTCCTGGTTTGGGGGCTACTTAAGTCTGTGACAGATAGCTGACAGCATAAAAGGCTTGTATGGGTAACATTGCTCATGATGAAACACTTGGTTGAAAGATCATTTGATTGTGTGTTGTGATTTCAGTTTAGAACTAAAAATGTTGTTTGAAAATAATTCATGATCCACAAAAAATACACATTGTGTATAATATACCCAGGTTTTATATTTAGTTATATCACTCATGTATAAACACTCACATTCCTAGAAACTTCAAAAGCAAAATTGCAAATAAATGTATAGAATTCCTCTCTGTGCCTGAAAATTTTAAAATACATATTGACCATATATATCCAAAAGTTGGCCTGGTAACATTATTCAATTTTCTTTTCAATTAGAAGCACGGCAGCACTAATAACATAGCAAAGAAAGTACATCCCCACCAAGCCAGCAGATATAACTTTTCCACTAGTTCTGTGATATTTTAGAAATACTTCCCCACATCCAGCTGAATTTTTTTTCCTGTATTTTCATACAGTTGTTATTTGTAGCTAAAATAAGGGCACAAAAGGGCAGACACTACTACTCTATTACCCCATCAAATATGAATTGCCACACTAGTCACATCAGACTAGAAAGAAACGTGAAAATAGAAAGCTGAATATAAATTATCTGGATGAATTTCTAATTTATGAATATATTTCTTTATGACTATACAAAAGGAGAAATTGCAGACAAAAAGCACAATGAAATCTGAAAATTTCCTGGGCTCAGGGATTAATAAAAAAAGCTAATATTGATTAAATTGATAGTTTTTCTTATTTGGAAAAGATCAACCTATCTGCTATAGTCTGAATATTTATGTCCCCCCCTCAAATTCCTATGTTAATCTGATGCTCAATGTGATGGACTTTGGGAAGTGATTAGGTCATGAGCACAGAGCCCTCAAAAATGAGATTAGTGCCCTTATAAAAGAGGCTCCAGAGTGATCCCTAGCCTCTTCCGACTTATTAGGATATAATGAGAAGTCTGCAACTTGGAAGAGAGCCCTCACCTGACCATGCTGGCACTCTAATTTTGGACTTCCAGCCTCTAGAACTGAGAGAAATAAATGTTTGTGGTTTATAAGCCTCCCAGTCTATGGTATTTTGTTATAGCAGTAAATGGATTAAGACAGTCTCTTTAAAATAGAGATTTCCTACATGAAAATTGTCCCAATTCTGTTTAGTTAAATGCAGTATACTTCAGGCCCTAGATGTGGAAAATTATTACTTTTACTACCTATAAAGTCCATTGAGTTCACAGCTCATGGTTTCCCAGGGCTCGTACTACTTCCTAACACAGTACATTTTCAACATCCTCACTCCAAAGTGATCAATCATTGCTTAAAACTTGTGAAGGTAAAAAGGGTGGTTATTATTTTACTATATTCCACTTGGATATCTGTGATTCTTGTAGGATCTATCCATATTCACAGATAGTTTGAAATTCAAAGATATCTGAACAGTGATGCCTAGAGTCAAGTCTTTTTGATAATGATAATTCTTTATAAATTATGTTATTATATATTATATAATATTATAATGTATTATAAAATTATAACTATTGAAAATTAAAAAGTGCAACACTATAAATCAAATGAGATAGAGCAATTGCAGGTGTTAGCAAGGAAAAACACGGTCAAGCACAAATCTATAATTGAAGATGAGCACAACGATTTGAAGCAAATCTATAAAGCATCACATAGTAATATACTGAATCTCTAGGCTAGATATTTATTCTTCCTCTTTTTAATGTCATCTCTCTTTATCCATTTTTCTTTTTATTCTTTCCCATCCACTAGAACAAGTTCCCTTCGTTTACTGCTTATAAATTCCTTATTCAGTTTCTTCAGAATTTCACATTGTGCCTGGTACCTGGTCATAAATCTTTGCTCATGAATAAAAATATCCAGATGAAACTGGATCTAGTGAACATAATGAGTAAAGTATAATGCGACACTTCAACAAATGGCCTGGTTATAAGACTATCTCTAATGAATATTTTTGAGAATAACTTTTCTGGATACCAGCAATAATAAGTTACAATGAAAAAGTACCCTGTCGATAATCCCCCATAAAATATGAAATAGTAGGACATTATGTAGAGCCTGAGTGAGAGAAGATTTTATTAACATACAAGCATTGAATCAATGAAGATACAAATAATGCTTGTTAATGGAAGCCCTGAGAGTATAAAGATCTTGGTTCTTCTAATTATTTACTTAACTTGATTTCAATAATAATCTCAAAATGTCATTTTTTCTTATTCAAAAGCTAAGGTGCTTCTAAAATTGTTCTTAAATAAGAAAGAGGCAAAAATAGCTACAAATAGTTTGAAACAGAGGAGTAAAAATAAAATTTCCCTACCATATATTAAAACATATTTAACCAATACTGTAGTTAAAAGACAGTTGAACTATGGTATAAGAATAAACAGGAAGATTTAACACAAATAGAAAAAGATAAGCAGAAACAACATTATTATCAGCATTTTGGTGTTAGAGTAAATCATATTTCTAAGAATTTGGAAATTAGCTTACTCTCAAAGAGGTGAGTTGTGAAATTAGCACATAATTGTGCATATAAAATCACCATAAAGAAGCCATACAATTGTGTATATTGTAAAGCATCGGTTGACTAATGACAAAAAACAAAAAAATCAAGCAATTTTTTTTTTTTTTTTTTTTTTGGCTGTGCCACCGGCTTGTGGAATCTTAGTTCCCCGACCAGGTATTGAACCCGGGCCCCGGCAGTGAAAGTGCTACCACTGGGCCACCAGGAATTCCCACCCCAGCCATTTTCGATTGTTATTCTGAGCTGTATGCCGTCTGCCTTATTGAAATAAAAGCACTGATCCTGGAGACATGAGTGTGTGGTCATTGTGGCAGTTACACTTCTCGCTGTAAATGAATTCATTGACATCTGGCTTTGTGTATCAGTCTTGTGTAAGTTTGGTTTAGATTTATCACTCCTAGGAGAAAAATCTATTTTTGATGTGTTGACAAATCAGCACTTGGACTACGTCAGGCAGAAAGTCAGACCCTGGAGTACAGTAAATTCATCGTGGAATTGTCTTTCTAATAAAAGTTGTAGGAGGCAGCCTGATGGCTTCCTCTTGATGATCTCTGACTTGACTGCTGGGCGCACATGATTTTCTTTTGGGCTTTCTCATTTGATATTTAATCAAGTTAGGAAATATCATAATTGGTGAAATTTTGTTTTATTCAATAAAATTACTGAGAAATTAGCAAGAAAGACTCATTTCTCTTGCATTCACAAAACTCAGTTCCAATTGTACAAAAGTACTGTGAAAAAAATGAATAGATTAAAAAGCTAGACAAAAATGTAGGTGAATATTTGCCTTATCTCTGGATGGGAATAACATTCTGTGTATCAAAGTGATAAAGTATAGCATAAAAAGAAAGATTAATAGATTTGACCTAAAACATTAAAAATTTTGTGTGAATATAAAAAATTAAAACTGCAAGTTGAAAATAAAGTTATTAACTATGGTAATAAATAAAGCAATCAGATAATACCTATAGTCTATGAGGATACTCAAAAGAAGATGTCAAAGCCCACAAATAATGGGAATGGCATATCTGGAGGTAATTCACAAAAGAGGAAATACATATGATTGATAAATTCATGAAAATGTAGTCATTCTGACAGTAAAAGAAATGCAGATTAACACAGAAATGGACAAATTTTTAAACTATCAAATTAGCAATAAACAATATTAATATTTAAAGTTTTAATGAGACAGGTAAACTCTCATACTACTTGTTGAAAAGTAAAATAATTTAAGCTTTTTGGAAAGCAGTTTGTTGATATTTATACAAGTCTACTGACTTATACTGTAAAAGGGAAAGAAAAGTAAATTCCTTGTCCTACAGGAAAGAACACGTTTCTATCTCAGGCTATCTAGGGTACTCATTCAAGTAGATTCAAATTTTAAAGAGCAATTCTAAATAGGCAAATTGGTACTGCTTATATTTCAGTGGTATTGGGGCCTCTGAAGTTATTTCCAAGCTACTTGCAGAACAGGTTTGAAGACAAATCATCTTATCTCTTTTTCTTTCTCCTCTTTCTCCCCCCTTCACTCCCCCCCACCCCATAGTGGTGATGGTGAGGAAACAGAGATAAGAAACTAGTTCTCTAAGATGGAACACACACACACACACACACACACACACACACACACACACACACACACAAATACTGTAGTTTGGATTCTTTGGTCTGCTGGTCCACTTTTCCTTCTCTTCTGATCAGTTCATTACAGCAGGTGACACCTTCTCATAGATAAATGTCAGACATGATTTTAAGAAGAGAAATGATTTTTAAGTATTTGGAATATTAACATACACTATTATAATTCTTCCTTGGAGACTTTTTGGAAGTGCTAGAGTTGTGGTGCTTTACGACAGTTGCTTTGTGGCCGTACCGGAGGAGAAGATGGCGGCCACCTTAGTAGCTGCTCAGGGAGCATGGCCAGCACCAGCCTGGGGGCCTGAGGCCATTATCCCCGAGTGGGAAAACCCGGAAGTCTCAACAGGGCCCACTATCATGGCCGTGCAATTTGATGGGGGCGTGGTTCTAGGAGCCGACTCCAGAACAACCACTGCATGGTACATCAGCAATCGAGTGACTGACAAGCTGACCCCTATTCGTGACCGCATTTTTTGCTGCCACTCAGGCTCAGCAGCTGACAGCCAGGCAGTAGCTGATGCAGTCACTTATCAGCTTGGTTTCCACAGCATTGAGCTGAATGAGCCTCCGCCGGCATACACGTCAGCCAGCCTCTTTAAGGAGATGAGTTACCGATACCGAGAAGACCCTACGGCAGGAATCATCCTTGCGGGCTGGGACCCCCAAGAAGGGGGGCAGCTCTCGCTTTGGCCGTGGAGCGGGACGGCTCCAGCGGAGGGGTGATCCGCCTGGCAGCCATTGCAGAATCAGGGGTAGAGCGGCAGGTACTTTTGGGAGACCAGATTCCCAAATTCACCATTGCCACTTTACCACCTCCCTGAATCCTAGGATTCTAAGATACAACAAGAGACACCCCATACTGATGGCAAAATTCAATAAACAGTTTGTCAGTGAGAAGAAAAAAAAAAACCTGTGGGGAATGTGAAAGAAGGAAGCAGATTTGACTTCAGTAATTGATGAGGTAATCAGTAGCTTTTGTGCCCCATGAAACATGTTCATGGTTAAAACAAGCTCTCTCATATCTAGTGTTGTACTCGAGCCTCTCTGTGTGCTCTGTGGTACAGGAAGAACATACATCTGCAGAAGAAACATTCCTGCCAGAATGTGCATTCTTCATTCCTTAAGGATTTCAATGTCTCCCAAAAGATGAAATATTATATTTAAAGGATTAAGATATAATTATTGTATTCTTTTGTAAAATAAAAGATTCCTTTTGAATCTAGGTTCTACCACCTAATGGACTGTGAGCTTATGCAAATTAATTTCTCTTGCACATGTTCCTCATCTGTAAAATGATGATAATATTCCATTTGGTTGTAATGACAATTAAGTGAGATGATGTCCTATGATGTCTAATTTAGATGGTAAATAATAGATGTTTTATTATTACTGTTACTGTTATTATCATCATTACTACCTGTTTACGAAAGAACAGTGGGAGATTAGAAGATAGAACCCGATGCCTCCCATAAAGTAGCTAATAATCATTGGGGGACCTGATGTAGCAAGGAGCATAGACAGGCTGAGGTAACATAAAACTAAGCATAGACTAAGAAATGAACTAACCAGCCTCAAGTTTCCAAATCATAACATTTTAAATAAAATCATTTCCAACTGTAAGATTTCTCTAGAAGGAAGCACTATTTTGTGTTCAAAGGACTATTTGAGTTTGGATTAGACTTTAAGGGTGGATTTTCCTAAAATAGGCAATACATAATATCTTTTAATATGCTTACTGTTTCTAAGTAAATGTCCATAACCGTGAACAATGATAAAACTGCATTAGCCCATTTGGATATATAGATTTTTTCTGATTATAAAAGCAATATATATTTTTCTTTTTATTGAACTACAGTTGCTTTACAATATTATATTAGTTTTAGGTGTACAGCATAGTGATTCAGCATTTTTGCAGGTTATACTCTATATAGGTTATTACAAGATAATGACTATTATTTCCTGTGCTATACAGTGTATCATTGTTGTTTATCTATTTTAAACATAGTAGTTTGTATCTGTTAACCTCATACCCCTAATTTGTCCCTTTCCCCTTCACTCTTCCCTTTGGTAACTACAAGTTTGTTTTCTATGTCTACAAGTCTGTTTCTTTTTTGCATGTACATTCATTTGTATTATTGATATTTTTTAGATTCCACATATGTGATATTATATAGTATTTGTCTTTCTCTGACTTATTTCACTAAGCATAATATTCTCTAGGTCCATCCATGTTGCTTCAAATGGCAGAATTTCAGTCTTTTTAATGGCTAAGTAATATTCCATTGTACATATATACACCACATGTTCTAATCCAATTGTCTGTTGATGGGCACTTGGGTTGCTTCTGTGTCTCGGCTATTGTAAATAAAGCTGCTATGAATCTTGGTGTTTTATAGTTTTTTCCAATTACTGTTTTAGTTTTTTCCAGATATATTCCAGGAGTGGAATTGCCAGATCATAAGCAATATGTATTTCTTGTAAACATTTTTGGAAACACCAAATAATTTCTGTTAAAAAGAATAATAAAGGGAATAAAATGTAATCCAAATTCCATCTTCCAGATATAATCATTGTTAATATTTGATACGCTTTCTTCAAATATTTTTCATTAGGCACATATTACAAAAATTTTAATATATAATTACTTTGATAAATATAAATATTAGTGTCTACCTTATACTTTTAAAATCTACTGAAATGCACAGAGATATATACTGGGTAGGGAGCAACATAAAGATGATGTAAAATATTATACTCATGTATACACCTTGGTAGTCAGTAAGATGTAAACACATAATACGTAGTTCTAAGGGACAGAAGTGAGTAGTAGAAAATAAATTTATATTGAGTTGGGGCAGATGTATTAGGGGTTAATCAGCAAAAGAGAATCCACACCAGGTAATTTCAAAGATGGGGAGCTAGTTACAAGGTAAAGAAAGACCTGGGGGCTTCCCTGGTGGCGCAGTGGTTGAGAATCTGCCTGCTAATGCAGGGGACATGGGTTCTAGCCCTGGTCTGGGAGGATCCCACATGCCGCAGAGCAACTAGGCCCGTGAGCCACAACTACTGAGCCTGCGCGTCTGGAGCCTGTGCTCCGCAACAGGAGAGGCCGCGATAGTGAGAGGCCCGCGCACCGCAATGAAGAGTGGCCCCCGCTTGCCGCAACTGGAGAAAGCCCTTGCACAGAAACGAGACCCAACACAGCCAAAGATAAATAAATAAAATAAATAAATTTTAAAAAAAAGAAAGACCTGAAAGGGTAGAGGACAGTGATCCAACCCAGAAATTAGTCATGCATGGATTAAGCCACTACTTCCCCAGAATGCAAGGAAAATGGGGTAAGCAGAGCCTAGAAATGAAGATCGCTGGGGAACTAGCTGTAGCAAGGCATGGACAGCATTGAAAAATATTTTTAAGTTTATTTAATATTTAATTAGTAGTTACATCTTTGAGCTCTTACTGTGTGTCAGTTTATTCCAAGAGTTCAACATGTTTTGACTTGTTCCATCCTCAAAACAGCACAAAGATAAAGTTAAATTTATTGTCTCCATTTTAAAGCTAAGAAAATTGAGTTACCAAGAGTTTTACTTACTCAAATTTACACAGATCTTAAGTGGCAGAGCTGGGATTCAAATCCAAGCTATCTTGTTTAATGTATTGATTATCTACTTCATTACAATGAAGTTATGGACATTTATCTAACTGCAGTTAATTTAGCATTTGTTCTTGACCAAAACATTTAGTAAAATTTAAACTGTCATCTAGTTGACTGTAGGAGAAACTAGTAAATCACCGTTTTAAAACCTGCATAGATTCACAAAAATAACCTAATATCCTTTAGTTGCTTTATTCTGGACAATTTCTATAAGGCCAAGGGTTACCAGTGCAGAGCCCTCTTCCATGTGGGTGAATGGAAGTGTGCTCAGAGTGAATTTCTGGAAAGTCTTCCTCACTGAATGCTCCTCATGGTTCATGGAGGAACTGTGACCTGAAGAAGAGGAGTAACTGTGATTGCCAACCACCGATAAATCTTTCCCCTCTGTGGATGGACACAAAGCTGGGCCTTGTTTGCCAGCAGATGGTGAGCTAGTAAGTTGGGTAACAAGGGGAAAGACACTTATCACCCACCGTGAACCTCCAGTATCTCTTCTCTAAAATGATGTCATTATACTGGTTCTTAAAATCCCGTCCAGAGACGCAAGAGGGAAGAGATATGGGAACATATGTATATGTATAACTGATTCACTTTGTTATAAAGCAGAAACTAACACACCATTGTAAAGCAATTATACTCCAATAAAGATGTTAAAAAAAAAAAAATCCTGTCCAGTAAGAAAAATTTAAGCACCTAAGTTTCTATGAATAACCTCTGACTGAATCTCTGACTTTCCTAGTCAGAGACTTAAAAGACAATCCTTTTGCACTTGAAAATTATTAAATTCAATAAAATGCTTGCTATGAATTCTGAAAATGTTGTCAGTGTACTATTCACTTATTTTCAAATTTTTCTCTTGACTCAAATAGAAAATACCACCCTTCTGACATTTGTCTTTTGCTGTGAGAGGGAAAAAAAAGTAATGGGAATGAAGAAAGAGAGATGAAGCATGTTGGGCTGGGGGGAGAGAGAGAGAGAGAAATTTGTAGCATTACCGAACAAAGGTAAAAGCTAACTATGACAGAGCAAGGTTGAGATGGATTTCATTTTCCATCCAGGTTAGGAATTTCATTTACTCAAAATGTTTTTTGAAGCAATCAGGTATTTAGTCAGCCCAAATAAAGAAAACTTATGTCTTCTTCAAAGAATGAATTAGGTTCTGATTAATGAATAGCAAAGAGCAAGATAATTTTATTTTTATACTAAATTTCATGACATTGAACACTCTTTTTTTTTTTAATTTATTTATTTATTTATTTTTAACACTTTATACTGTATTTATTTTATGTATGTATGTATGTATGTGTGTATGTATGGCTGTGTTGGGTCTTCGTTTCTGTACGAGGGCTTCCTCTAGTTGTGGCAAGCGGGGGCCACTCTTCATCGCGGTGCGCGGGCCTCTCACTATCACGGCCTCTCTTGTTGCGGAGCACAGGCTCCAGACGCGCAGGCTCAGTAATTGTGACTCACGGGCCCAGCTGCTCCGTGGCATGTGGGATCTTCCCAGACCAGGGTTCGAACCCGTGTCCCCTGCATTGGCAGGCAGATTCTCAACCACTGCGCCACCAGGGAAGCCCTGAACACTCTTGATAGAAAAATCAGTCATATGAAATATCTCCTGTCTTCAGAAATAGAATGATTAAAAGTTCTTCTGAAGAGAAAAACATTAGATTTTTAATAATTGAAAACAATTTTTAAAGACAATTTATCTTCCTTTACAATTGTTTGCTGAATAAAGGCTTAGAATAAAAATAGCATTGCATATTAGAATTATCTTTCCTGAAAAGAATCTTTTCAGGAAAGGATCAAGGGAAGGGTACAAAAGGGCAGTATATGAGGGATTTGAAAATGGTATAGTGACAAATAGCACAGTTGTTTGATAGAGAGAAAGTGTGGTTACTGACACTGTTTTATTTTTTACTTCTAATTTTTTTGTTGGAAAATATGGAGAGGTAGACATGTCTGAAGTGACTGCAATACAACTTGAAGATAATTTGATAATCTGAAGGAGAAAGAGCTAAGGCAGTAAAAGTAATCAAATGTATAAGAACAATTACTGTCCCAGAAAAGGATAGATGATGGAAGATTAAAAAGATAGGCAGGAAAGCAATTCCAGTGGTTTCAAGATCAATTGCTTTTAAATACATTCATATTTTCAGAAAAGGGAAATGACTTCATAAATCTTTCCATAACTGTATCTTCTGATGCTTCTGTTAAATAGTAATCAAATTTCACCAGATTCCTGCCTAATAGCAATAGAGTGATGCCCAACTACTAAACTGTAACACCAAACTGTAAACTTTAAAATTTCAGAGGATATTTAATTAAATTACATAATGTCAACATTTAGGAATGATCATTCAAATATTTTGTAAACTGGACCAAATTTTAATTAAAAGATCAAATTATGTTTATTATGTTACTTGAATTTGTTGATTTGAAAATATTTTACCCTCTAAAATAATTTTATATCCATAATTAATTATAGAATTAAATTTTATAGTTTCTAAGTTCTAACTGAGATGCAGGTTAGATGTGGCAATATATGAACTTTAGCATTTTAAGAATTTAGTACATCTTCATGAAGTTTTAATTGTGCTGGGCATCCATCCTGGAAGCATTTTCTGTGAAAAAAACATTTTATTTCTCAAAATAACACTGTTTTAAATATATAGAAAAGACAAGATTACTCAAGTAAAATGATTTTCTTTAAATTCTTGTTGATAGTGGAAATATAAATAATAGTCTTACCCATAAAATGAGCCTAACAATCTTATTTCTTACATCTGTAGAGACTACAAATAAAGTATCTTATATAAAGTACCTGGCATAGTACTTGTTACAGCATAATTTTATGATTGGTTGTTGATGAATATATTGATTAATATTGGTGTGAGTGTAACTATATCTATCTATCCACACACAGAATTTACTTATATAATGTAAATATACATATATGTATACATGTTCACATATACGTTACTTAAATTTAAACCTGTGAAAGGGCACTGAATATTTGTGTTGCATATATGTTTTCTCTGTAGATTTTCTATGTAGAAAAATATGTAGGTTCTAAATATCAGAGGCTGCACCCAAATATCAGAGGCTGCACCCATTCAACTCTTACTTTCTCTGACCCTAGTGCCTGGCATAGAGTACCTGTTCTATCAGTATTTATGGATTAATTTTTTTAATGGATGACATGTTAGAAGAGGCATGCTTCTTTTAGCTATCTCCGTATCCTCCATATACACTTAATGCTAGGGTATCTCATTGTCTTTGCCTCTGTCTTTTCTTTGCCTCCGTCTTTCCTTTGACCCCATCAATATATGTACCATCCATTAAAATCCCACCCATCATCTATTTTGCAGATGTGGCTTCTCTTTCTGAGGTTGTGTTAAGCCACTTTGTGCCTAGTGTCTTCTTTTTCTATAAACATGGCACCTATAAGCTGCCATACTCTTTGTCATTGCTTATTGCATTAGTTCCCCTTTGGATAATTATTTAACCCCTGGCATAATTATCTCTAATTTCTAAATAGAATTTGAAGTTCTCGAAGAGAAAATACTGGAACCTGTATTTCTTTGCCCATTTATTTTAATTCTTCCAAAAGGTGCTCAATAAATATTTAGTGTCTTGGGAAGTTTCCTAAAAGAAAATTATTCATCAATAATATCAATTGAGTTTGGTGAAATTGTCACTCATATATTACTTGTGAGAAGTCAGTTTCAAGAATATCCATATTTTAGTTAAGTAAATATGGTTGATAGGTAGGCCTCTCTGAAAACTGCCTCTCTTCATCCAAATATCTCTGAAGAGTCTCTCCATGTGTTTCTGTGGAAAAGAATACATAATCCTAGCATTTAACTGTATCCCCGTCTACCCTAAAATTTCTTTGAAAGTAAGACCAGGGAATTTTTTCTTGTTCAGCCAACCCCTCATAGCACTCACTGAATATTTGTTTAATGGACTTTAAATTATATAATTTTGATACTTAGTTTTTAAAATTTTC